>NW_009661376.1:127396-128470 GCF_000708025.1 Charadrius vociferus | reverse complement strand
ATACTGCTGCTCTGCCCCCCACGCCGACCGGCACAAACAGAACCGGAGCCTCCCTGGGGGCTGCCGTGCCCCAGGGCAACGCAGCCACCTTTGTCTTGCCTTCTCCTCCCTGTCTCCTGCTCCCTGGCAGGTGATGGGGCGAAAGCCAGTAATTGCTCTAAGTGCGATCAATAAGTCACAGTAATAGAATTACATTTGCTGTTGCCATATTAGGAACCGCTTTTCTGCTCTCTCCTCTCGCCACTCTCCCTTGTTTTGTTTTTAAACCACTGCAGAGCACGGGAACAAGTGAGGCTCCTCTGGGCTCCTGAGGTGGCTCCATTGGGGACCCAGCTCTGGGTGCATGTCCCCGTGGGCTGGGGGTCAGCCCCAGGGAAGGAGCCGGATCCTTGGGAAGGTCATGGGCGTTTTACCCCACACCACGCGCAGGCACCCCCCAGCATGGGGATGGGACCCACTGCCCCGGCGCAGAGCAGCAGCGCATTTGCCTGCAGCCCTGGGGAGATAGCGCCGCTCTCCGCTCCTGCGCAAGTCCCTGGGGGCTGGGGGGTTATTTTCATCTCTTTTGCAGCTGGTCTCAGGCTCTGGAGAGTCAGCTTCACCTCAAGGGCTTTCCTCCGGCTGCTTTTAATCATTACTTAAAGGAAAGTCTCTGCAAATAAAGACTGGATCGCAGCCTCAGGCTCTCCGTGGGCAGGGGAGAGCCCCACAGCATCTCATCACCCCACTGCCCTGCGGGGCAGTGTCCTGCCCCACCACCAGATCCCTCCTGTCATGGTTTCAGCTGGGATGGGGCTGACTTCCTCGCTAGCAGCCGGTGTAGTGCTGCGGTTTAGATTTGGGATGAGAATGGTGTTGGTAAAACACTGATGGTTTTGGTTGTTGCTAAGCAGTCAACGCCTTTTCTACTCCTCACAGTGCCCCACCAGCGAGCAGGCCAGGGGGGCACAAGAATGACCGCTGACAGTTTCTGTGTCCTGCTTGGTCCGTGCCGCCAGGAGCGCCATCACAGAGGATGCAGAGCCTCGGCCAACTCTCCTCACAGCCGCTTGGGTCTGCCATCCCCGGCGGTGC
>NW_009661376.1:106376-125973 GCF_000708025.1 Charadrius vociferus | reverse complement strand
GCCTACGTGCCGGGAGCGCGGTGCCCGCCGACAGCCCCGCTGCCCTGGGGCTCCCCGGCGTGAGGAGCAGCGCGGCTCTGCCCTCGCCCCGGGCCTGAGGACGTCGCTCTCCAGACAGGCTTCTGGAGCGTTTCACCGCGTGTTGAGCTGACTGGTCATGAGATGTCAATGCTGGCGTTTAATATTCGCTTTGAGGATGACAGACTGCCTTCGGATCCGTGTAAAATATTTACCTCTTTTGAGAGGAGTTCTGTACTGCGGGGGAAGAGCAGTGCTGCAGAGGCTCCAGACAGTGCAGGCGACAGCGTCATGCCTGAACCGAGACAGCTTTGAAGTGGGCGCACCTGAGCTTAAGATGGTTGCGAGCTCTTCTCTCTGGGCCTGCTCTCGCCAGAGACGGCGGTTCTGGTCGTGAGGCGCTGCCTGTCCTGCGGGCTGCTGGAGGAGTGGTTTGGTGGGGTGACCCCCTACTCCGAAGGATATTAGCTGTCCTGAATTGTTTAGGCAGTCTAACGCAATTAAGATGGTCGGTAGGTGGAAGGAGTGCCATTAAGCTGTGAACAGGTTAGATCTCGACCTACTCCGTAAAGAGAGATTGGCTGTCTGTCATGTGGTAGAAATGTTTAACTGCTTGAGAGGGTAGAAAGGGGGATGATGAGAAGAAGAGGAGAGGGCTGCTCTGTGGAGCAAGGTGGGTAATGATAGCTGCACTCTTAATTACTGGCTTGGGGCTTCTCTCTCTGCTGCAAAACATTATTACATTTATGTGCAATAAAACTGACTTCTTTAATGACCGTGTCCCCCTGGGGTAGGGAGCCTCTCATGTTGACGCTGTTGTTGTATTTTTTAAGCGGACTTAGCCTGTCTGCGGGAGACAGTTTTAGTAGAGTCTGTGAATGTAAACAATATTTCAGCAGACTAACATCTCTTGCTGCCTTCTCTTGTATTTCAAATAATTTATAGCTGTGTTAGTTATGTGAAATGCAGTATTATTCTGTCAAAACCTGGGAGAACCTGACTGGGTAAAAGATTGCTCTTCACGTGCCACGTTTCTTGAATTCCTGTTCCTGAGAATCTAGTCAGTAGTGAATGCTGGAGGCAGGGTACTGACACAGATGCATCTTTGGTCTGGTCCATTAAATTATTTGTATCTCAAGAGCACAGTGTAGAAACGTTAGTCAGCTGTGAGGAAATTACTCTCTTAGCCTAGAAGAAATGCCTGTGGATTTGAGGTTTCCCATACCAAATCCAATATCCTTTTGGATTTGAGATTTGTGCAGCTGATGGAAGGTTTTTTTTAACTTCTGGATACTTTTCAAGCAGTTGGAAGCTGGCTAAATGGCTGGGATTGCAGACATTTCAGGTGGTTTTATTAATAATGTATCAGGGCTGGACTATGCTTCTTGGTGAGTTCAGATCTTGTGGTTTGCTAATGTAAGAAATGTTTTTTTGTGTGTGGAAAAGCACATTGTGCTACTAAATGTTTGGTCTGTGCAGTTCCCTGATGTAATTCAGCTGAAACTTGTGCACTTTCCTTCTGTTCCTTGCGACTTGTTTTCCTTGTGAGCTCCTGACTTTGCAGGTGTGTCCTGCATGGCAGGAGAAAACCTCCTGGGCTAGCACATAAGATTTGGCACTTGGAAAAGTGCTGTCCTGAAAGCGCCATCAGAAATCTGTATGGAAAGAAAGATAAGCAAGGCCTTGAGGTTTGGGATTTTTTTAACAGCTGATCTAAGGACTGTGCCTTCCCCGCCCTGCCAGATAGATGGAGTTGGCACTGAGGAGTAAAATTGCCTTCCCAAACTCCCAGAGTCTTTTCTGGGATCTTGCACGTCCTGCTGTGAAAATATTTAGAGAACTGAGGCATTTCATTTCAAAGTCCTTAAGGTGAGGATTGAAAGGATGATAACGGTCGGCCACATTTAGAGAAAGCATAATGATATCAGAGATACTAGTTCTCGGAGAAGAAAATTGAAAACAGTTAGCTTTGTAGGAGAGACACGTGTTGGTGGGCCCCGGACGCAGAGACGCTGCAGCGTGCGCTCACCTGCACCAGGCAGCAGTGAATCACCGTGGGAAAGGCTTAGGCCACAGTTGACGTTTCAACGCCCCACCACACGTCTCAAACCCATCACGGATATGTGTATTTTGATACTTATGGAGCTCTGTTTTGCAGCGACAGGGGATTGGAGAGCCCAGTGTGTACCATGCCGTGGTGGTTATTTTCCTGGAGTTCTTTGCCTGGGGTCTGCTGACCACGCCGATGCTGACGGTGAGTAAGTCTCCCTGGGAATAATACTGGCTCTCGTAGACTGGAGTTCACCTTGGGTTGCTGAGGGTAAAGATCTTAACGTAGGCCTTGGGGGTATAGGAAATAGAAACCAGGATGTAATGGTTTGTACCTGATTTTTTTTCTGTGTGAATAAGCTGGAGCTATAGTAATTTTTTATGGAGTTGGGCAATTATTTTCTTAATTATTGTACTTTAACTTGGAGCAAAGCATGAGTTTGATTTTTTTTTTAAAGCTTGTGAAGGATTTCAAGAAAGCAGGATTGAAAGACCTGACCTGAAATTACTAGAATTTACTGGTAGTTTACTGTTGCTTATTGCTTTTTTTTAGGTATTTAAAAAAAAAAAAGTGCTCTCGGGAGCTTAATGAAAAAAAGATGAGCAAAGCTTTGACTTTCTATCCAGATTGGACTTTTTGCCCTATGCTGACTTATTTAGGGATAAAAGAGATTTTTGTTGGACTACCGCTGTTGTCTGGGGTGTCAAAGCACAGAGACAATTTCCTGGCAGTTATTTGCTACACCAAGACATGCTCATTCTAGGAGAGCCCCCGGCAGTTCATTCAGGACTTGACTGAGTTACGGTTAACACAGGCAGCAAAGGCAGCTTCACAATCAAGTGCAGTGCAGAGGGATCGCTTTATCAAAGAAACTTAAAATTTCATCTTAAATACTTGCAGTTAGTTAAGGAGCTGTAAACTTCCGGTTTGGCACCTTCAGGAAGAATTCTCAGCTTTTTAAGTTCATTTTCTGGTGGTGGTTTGCCAGCTCACATTGAAGTCTAATGTGCTGTACATATTTTTGACCTGATCTCTGATATCAGGGTAACTACACAAAGGGATTTTTTTCTTAATGCAAAGGCATTTAGAAATGTAGTTGTAACTCAGCAGTATGAAATGAAAATCAAACATACAGACAGTGCTGAAGGGTGAGAGAACAGAAAAGTTATGTGGTAACATAAAGCAAAACCAGAGGGAAATTAGATGGTGCAGGGACGGAGAAAGACGTGTTTCAGATTATCTTAGTCTTGCCAAGCATACTGGGATAGTTTATAGACCCAGGAAGTATTAAAGAAAGTGGCTGCCCGTGTTGGAGAGGGGAGGTAGAGCTCCTCACATGGGTACAGCGGTGGCATTGTCGGTAGTGTATTTCCCATTTTCCCTGTTGTGCTCTTCCAGGCATCTAGCTGTCAGGTGCTGGTGGAAATTAATGGAAATTTTGCAAAAGCTGCTAGCTCTGTTTTTTGTTTCTTTGTTGGTTTTTTTTTTCCTAGGTGTTACACCAGACTTTTCCTCAGCATACGTTCTTGATGAATGGCCTGATTCATGGAGTCAAGGTAAGGAATATTCCTTCCAGGCTTTCATTTGAATCTGAGATCAGCGCAAGAAGTGGCAAGCCATTATAATGCTGATGTCAACCAGTATTTGACAGAAAAATGTTCATACTTCAGTTTGGGGTGCTCATTGGCACACCTAGAGCAAAATGAAGAATTGACAGAGCATGGAAATCGGGTAGCTTGTATTATTGATCTTACTGAGCGATATTAACAACATGCTGCTTGTCAACTTGGGTTTGGGGCTATAACAGCTGTGTGTTTCAGCTGAAAATACTCTAATCATCATGAGATCAGCCCTGTAACGGTATTCTGGAGTGTAACAAAATAAGAAATCAATGACATTTGAACTTATCAGCAATTGAAGTTGAAACTAAGCCGGCCTTAGGGGGCTCTCCCCAGGCAGAAGCGGGGCAGTGTGCTGTGGCACGGTAAGTGGGCACGATGAGTTTGGATGAGACCAGCATTCCCAGAGCAGAATTGGAGGCACCTGTAGTGAACCAGCAGTAGCCATGTGTTCTGACTTGGGAAAACGGATTGTTAGGCCCTCGCTCTGGCAAGAGGATCTCAAAAAATGGCCCCAGAGAGGTTTACTTGGATATGAGTTGAGCACTCCCATATATGCTCAAGGGCTCTTCCCTGCCCGTCTTGGGTTTGGAAGACACTGAAAGACATCGAACAATTTTATTTGTGCTTAATGGCCTTGGCATCTCATTGGGTCTGTCTTGTCTCCATCTAAAAGAGAAAGCTTTCCCTAGAACTGCAGCAGATGTTAATGTGATGGGGCTGTGCCAGCATCTTTTTAGGTACTGGCAGGGCAACTCCCTGCTGCCCAGGCGTGCCTGGGAAGACCACAGCTGCCGGCTGAGCGGTTGCAGAGAACAGGGAGTAATTGGAGTGTTTAGCAGTGCCTAGCTGGTCGAGGACTGGGGTGTTTTTCTCCCTAAAAGGATGTGAGCAGTTTAACAAACTGATATGTTTTGGTAATATTGCCTGCTTGTAGAAAATAGGAAGGGATTGTCACCTCATATTTTTGTCTTTAGATGATGTTGCCAAAAGCTTTAGCTATCGGCAATCAGAATTTCACTGAGGGATTTCTCTCTGTCCTCCTGTCTGTCTGTCTGCCTTAGGGTCTGCTTTCTTTTCTAAGTGCCCCACTGATTGGTGCTCTCTCTGATGTCTGGGGCAGGAAATCCTTCCTCCTCCTCACTGTCTTCTTCACCTGTGCGCCAATTCCCCTTATGAAGATCAGTCCGTGGTGAGTTTACTCTTGTTACAGCCGAGGGGTTCTGAGGAGAGGAATGAGTGTGAGGCTGAACGATGGGGGATTTGTGGGTGTTGCATTTGAGGATGAGATGGAAGAGTCCGTCCAGTGGAGAAGGATACTCAGCCTAGAGACTAATTTACTTGTGGCTGGAGCATTCAGTGTCAGGAAGAAAGAGTCTGTCTTTCCTCTCCTGGTGCCTGTTCTCCTGGCAGGTGCATTATCACTACTGATGTTTCCTTCCTGTGTGGGGAAAAGCAGTGATAAAACTCCATGGGCCACCAGACAGAAGCTCAGTGTTCCTGAGCGCTTCCTGGTGCAGTGAAGTAGGATGGACTAGAAGGAAGAATAAGGGAGAGGTTCTAATTCAGCAGCTGTGGGCTATTGTGTGGTTGCTCTCTAACTCTGCCTTTGGCAATGCCTGTTTCAGGTGGTATTTTGCTGTCATTTCCATGTCTGGAGTCTTTGCTGTCACCTTTTCTGTGATTTTTGCCTACGTTGCCGATATCACACAGGAGCATGAACGCAGCACAGCGTATGGCTTGGTAAGGAGCTGAATAACTGGCTTGTCTCTTGAAAGAAATATTTGGAGCTCTGCAGGTAGGAGAGGTATAAAATTAGGGTGGGAGATTTATTGACAAGCCTGAGATAGTATCAGTGAAAGGATGATATGCACTTCACTGATAATACAGACTCCCTGTTCTTCCGTTTGTGATTCAGCACCGAGGGAGAGGGCTAATTTCTGTGCGATCTGAATACCGGCCGTATTACTGCTTAGCCTTTAAACCAGTCTGGTTTGTGAGCTTCCTTGCACCAGGAAAGGGGCAGGCTGCGATGCTGGCGTGCATACAAGTTGTCTGTGATGGGGCCCTTTCTGTAGGGTTACCGAAAGTATCGGATGTGAGTTGTTAGGTTAGCTTTAGTTTCCCTTTGCTAGAACTTAGCCTAGATTGCACCAAGAGAACATGCCGTCTTTCTGTCTGCAGGAGTCCATGTCCACCTGAATTATCTCCATCAAAGATGGCAAAACTAGTACCATTGGGTTACTCTGGGAGAGAAAATAGGCTCTGGGGGGAAGAGGCTGTATTAATGTTTTGTGCTTCCAGGTGTCAGCCACGTTTGCTGCTAGCCTGGTCACAAGCCCAGCGATCGGTGCATACCTTTCCCAAGCCTACGGCGATACGTTGGTGGTTGTGCTAGCGTCAGGCGTTGCTTTGCTGGATATTGGTTTCATCCTGCTGGCTGTGCCAGAGTCCCTGCCAGAAGAGATGCGCCCGGTCTCTTGGGGAGCTCCGATCTCTTGGGAACAAGCAGACCCATTTGCTGTAAGTAGATCTTGCTGCTGTATTTCTGCATGCTGGTAATGCTTATATTTGCTTTATTTCTGCTAAATTCTCTCAAAAGGAGGATGCATTCCACAAAAGGTGAAGGATGTGAGGCTTAGATTAAGGTACAGTGCTCAGCTGATGGCAGACTACACGTATCTGAAGCTGTCTAGCAGCTTCTAACGGATTCCATATAGCTACAAACCATCTAAAAGCAGCTCCAGATGTCCTGAAGCAAGAGCATCTGTTGGTGGAAATGTGCCAGTTGTTTGAATATAAATTCCATTACTTCGCAATAGTATTGTGTCAGGAGGTGTCTTTTGTGTTCCCGGCTTCTCAGGACCTTTGCTAATGGTGATGAGCTTTGCACAGTTTACCCTCACCTACGCTTGCTAGGAAAATTATTTTGGCTGTCTGAGGAAAAAACAGTTCTGATCAAACGCACTTGACTATAAATCTGAGAAACTGAAAGCTGAAAATTCATCATTTTAGGGTGTAAGTTGATGCAATTGTACACCTGGTCTGGTGTGTTGTGGCAGTGTCCACATCGTCCTCTGAAATGCTGGTCTGGTTTCATTCAAGCATTCACGCCTCAGGTACAAGATGGTGACTTAAGCACTTGGTTTTGCTGTGTCTACCTGGAGAATATTTAATGATATTAACTATTTTTTTTTTTTTATTTTTTTTATTTTTTCATTCCCCACCTCCTTCCCTACAGTCCTTACGGAAAGTGGGTCAGGATTCTACAGTGCTGCTCATCTGTATCACTGTCTTTCTCTCCTACCTTCCTGAAGCCGGGCAGTACTCCAGCTTCTTCCTGTACCTGCGACAGGTCAGTCTCTTGCGACGAGGGAAGGCTCTGAATGCAGGAAATCACAGCCTACAAATGTAATCTTAGTTGCATGTCATGAGGAAGCTAGTCTTGGCCAATAGCTTAGTAAAGTTGAAGCTAGAAGAAATAGTGCCTTGTTCCGGCTTTCCTAAAAAATGCGGGAGCCTGGTGACCGCTCTGTAGGCATCGCCAGGACCTTTGCTTGCCTTCTTGCTGGTGGTCTGCCTGTCCATCCTGTCCATGCCACCTTCAGGCATTTAAGGTGAACCCAGTGGTTTAAAGCTGTTTTTGCAACCAGAGGAAAATTGTCCATTTTATTCCTGTCGCAGCAGGGGGCAGTGGAAGGTACGGTTGATTAATGTTTAAGTACCTGATAAGCAACGTCAGTAAACATTAGTGACACTGATGGAGTGGCTTTTCTTGTACGGTACAAATCTCTTGCCTGAAAAGTCCCTCTTTGGTGTTTTCACAGGTCATTGGTTTTTCCTCAGAGACCGTGGCAGCCTTTATTGGGGTAGTTGGAATTCTCTCAATACTGGCTCAGGTGAGAAGCAATTTCTGTCTTGGCTCTAGCAGTCTGGTTGTAAGAACGTCCAAAATTTCTGATAATTGGGGCTGGTGAGTTGTCAGAATCCCTGTGGCCACACAGACATCAGACCCGTGCACAGCTACCTGCGGTCCCTCTTTCTTATCTTGTGAATGCAGTTGTTTGTTGCATGACAAACTGTGGTAAAATGTGGGGTGGCCCTGTGTCGCTCTGTAAAACTCCATAGATTGTGCTCTGATTGCCATGGACAGGGATGTGCTGGTTTCTAACAGAACGTTACGAGAGCAGAGGACTGCACGTGCAGATAGCCAGTCTCACAGCAGCACGAGTTCCCTCGGATTCCCGTCCTCTTGTCTTCCAGTGCTGTCATCTTGCTTTGCACTTACTTTGAAAGCACCTGTTTTTCTTTCCAGACAGTAGTGTTGGGAATTCTCATGCGTTCGATTGGAAATAAAAACACCATCCTGTTGGGACTGGGCTTCCAGATCCTGCAGCTTGCCTGGTACGGCTTCGGATCGCAGCCATGGTAAGAGTTTGTCCGTGTTTGTCTCCTGGCGTCAGCGGGTTTCCCCTCTGCGGTGGCTCGGTGGCTGCAGCAGGGGGAGATGCTGCCCTGCCGCAGTGCTGGTCTGCAGCTGGCCCTCGGCAGCCTGTCTCCTAACAGCTACCTCTTTCTCCCCAAGGATGATGTGGGCAGCAGGAGCTGTGGCTGCCATGTCTAGCATCACCTTCCCAGCCATCAGTGCCATGGTGTCTAGGAACGCGGACCCCGACCAACAGGGTGAGTCGCTTGGGGATTTGCCTGACGGGCGAGTTCATCCCAGCAGGCGCTTGAGCTGACGCACATTCGAATTCTCGGCGTTGGTGGTGGAGGGGCGGGCAGGAACATCTGTGCCAACTAAAAAGTGTCACTTTATTCATAGTAGCATTGACACCCTTGTCTTTGACCATAGCTGGTGCTTTGGGAGGGAATTCTTAGATTGTGCACGTGGGTGTTCAGTGTTGCCTGTCTGAGGTAGAGAGGAGAGACTGCTTAATCGTTAGCCTGCTTCCTGGTTCGACCCTGAGTCCTAGGACTTGGCTGCCTTAAATTCCAGTTCAGTTGGAAATGGTTGCTTGATGTGCCCATGCTCATTTTATTCTCCAAAGTAGCAAGCCCAACATTACTGATTTTTGTAGATCCTGATACTGAGCGAGGCTAATCACCAGCTCGCCCCTTCATCTGTAGGGTGCATGTTGATCCAGGGCCGAATGTTTGATCCTGTCTTTAAATATGTAAGCGTCCTTGAATAACACAAATTTCTTCTGAAAGCTGGAGGCATATCTTCCTTTCCTCACTCTGTCCCCAGGTGTGGTGCAGGGGATGATCACTGGAATTCGGGGTCTGTGTAATGGTCTGGGGCCGGCGCTCTATGGCTTTGTCTTCTATCTCTTCCACGTGGAGCTGAATGAAATGGCTGAGGTGGAAACTTTGGGTAAGGCCTCCAAACCCAACATGGCCAACCCTACAGATGAGGTAACCCATTCAGCTTTATCGTTCTGTTTGCTGGGCTGCTGC
This sequence comes from Charadrius vociferus, assembly GCF_000708025.1. Taxonomy (NCBI): domain Eukaryota; kingdom Metazoa; phylum Chordata; class Aves; order Charadriiformes; family Charadriidae; genus Charadrius; species Charadrius vociferus. Next base: position 116,826 of record NW_009661376.1, on the reverse strand, counting down.
TGTCCTTGCACTTGGACGTTAATCGTTCCTCTCTTTCTCCCTACAGAGCAGCATTATCCCAGGGCCTCCGTTCCTGTTTGGGGCTTGTTCTGTCCTGCTGTCGCTCCTGGTGGCCTTGTTCATTCCAGAACACAACCTCGCACTGAGATCGGGCAGCCACAAGAAGCACAGTAACGGAGCCCAGACCCACACCCACAGCCCGCAGGCAGGAGGATCGGACGGCAAGGAGCCCCTGCTGGAGGACAGCAGCGTGTGAGGTTGGGAGAGAAGGACCTGGCTTGTGTCTCAACTCCAGATCAAGGACGGACTGAGCCAGTGGGAGTTCGGGGAGAGGGGGTGGGGGGAAGAAGAAACGGGGTAACAGACTGTACCACTAACAGCTAATGAGAAGGGACAGGCTTTCCCTTCGAGCCAAATATACCCAGCTGGTGCAAAAATGGAATTGTATCATCTGGTGCTGATGGAAAGGGGAGATACTGAACTGCTCCACGTGAAGGGATAGTTCTTTAAAGCAAACCTGCCCTTGTACGCAAATACTGAACTTCATGGTGTGACCTGCCAAATACTGAACTCGCCAGTGAAAAATTAAGGCACTAGCGTTGTCTTTGTTCTAACGTGAACTAACCGAGTTGCCAGCCAGAGTAAAACAAGGCGTCTGTTACGTGCCCCCTCCCCTCATATAACCGGTACTTGCTGCGGATCCCGTCACAGCCCGGTTGGCTGACGGCGGCACTGGGACAGGCCCGACGGCTCTGCGCAGTGTGTGCCGCCTGCGCTGTGACACACCAAGGAAAACGCGTGGGTGTGATGAACAGAGAGTGTAGTCAACTGGGAGCAGATCCTCGCTGCTGGAGGATCTGATGAATTTGCCCATTCTGGCCCAAGTGAAACTTAGACCAAAAAAACCCCATAATCTACTGACTTAATGTTCTGATGAAGATAAGAAAAATTAAGAAGTAAAGTTGCAACTGACACAAGGGAGAATGGGCAGATGAGAGAAGGGCAACTACATGAGTTACAAATGCTCAGATGGTCAACGACATTTGTGTTTCTGCTTGGTTTTCCTTTTTTTGTTACACTGATGTAACATTTGTCCGTTGCTACCTCCGTAGGTAGTAGGTAGAAGGACTTTGGAGACATCTTTTTCTGGAACTGTAAGGGTTGTTTAGAAAATACAGTTCTCTGAGAGGGTGGAGAAAGAACTAAACTCTGCTAAGCACTTTGATAAAGCGTGGTTTCCCGAGAGAAAGGTCAAAGAAATAGCTGTTTATCCTGAGCACTTTTATAAAGCATGTTGATTTTTCCCCAGGCTCTTGCCATCTGATATTAAAACCAGATAATGACTGTAGCTTTTTTTTTTCTCAGTCCAATAGATCCTGATGGTGATGACTGCAATTGATTTGAACTTACAGGTTTAGATTCTGTGTAGCGTTTCTGAGCCTGCTATGAAGGCTTCCGTTTTGCTGAAAAATGGAATTGCAGCCTCTCCTGCGGGGTTCAACTCTGTTTAGAAAGAGCAGCAGATAGATACTTGAACTTGAGTGTTGTGAAAGGAGCTAAGACAAACGTATAGGGAAGGGTTGGTTGTTTATAGAGACATAGAGATGTGGCAGAGGGCAGGAAACAATTGTTCTCATTTGAGTAACGTCAAAAGTAATGGCATTAAGCAATCACTGGGGAAGTAAAGACCGAACTGGGAACACTTAAGAAATTAGTTGTTAAGGGAATTGAGGATGCAATGGCCAAAAATAGTCCTGTCTCAGAGTGGGGTTTGTGCAACAGCTGCTGTTCTCTGGCTGGGATCCCTTCTCTGTAGGTTTGGGACAGGTGACTTAATGAGCGGGGCCAAAATGGAGGGAGCACTGTTGCTTGGTGTCTTGGGTCTTTCTTGGCAAACGGGTAATTGTGGCTGATGCTGTGCCTGCGCAGCAGTGACTGCAAATGCTGTTTGCCCCCGGGTTTAGTGGAAACACCAACTGGACGACCCAGGAGAGCTCAGTCCCTGAGCCACAACCGGCACAAGCAGGGGAGGGCGCTGTGGGTGCCCCGCGCTGCGCTGGCAGCGCAGCTCGCACCGCTGCGGGAGCGCGAGGGGACGTGAGCGGTGGGTGTGCTCAGTGTCTGACCTCTTCGGAGCGCTTGTCAGCGTGAGGGCTGGTTAGTGTTGACTTTGGACAGATCGAGAGCTGCAATTTCGTGTTGGTCTCTTTAACGCCTGTCAGGTATTAACAGCTTGGAACCACTGCCTGCCTGGACGGGGCTGAACTAATAATACAATGTCTGTTTACCAATTTTCTGGACCAGTTACTTATTGGAGGTGGACATTTAAGTGAAATAATTCATAGTTTGCTTCTCATTCCTCCAGCCTGGTACGTGGATCCTGTAATCAGAACTGTAAGAGTAGATTATTGTCCATGCAGAGGGCAGCCGCCTCGGACACTGAGGGTTTGCTGACGTGAACCTCATTGCAGGAGTGGAGAACAGAGCTAGCGGAAAGTCTTGGTGACCTGCAGTGACTCCAGTTTTCCCAAGCTCATTGTGGTGATGCTCCAAATTCCCAAACGTTATTGGGGTGGTCTGCACCGTACGTGCACAGCAAGCGTCTTTCCTGAAGGAAATCCAGTCACTTAAACTTCCAGGCAGCAGCCCCAACTCTGCATTGCTCACAAAAATGCCTTTTTTAGACTGGAGCTTTACCAAGTATGTCTGGTGATTCATTTATATACGCTGTATTAAAATGAACTGAAGTAGGTTTGTCCCTCACACGCAAATGAAGTGAAATGAAACACCAAATCATTACCTCATTCACACTGAGGCACTTGGAGCTTCACGGGTAGAATATAGTGGAACGTTACAAAAAAGACAAGTGTAATTTATATGATATAAAGTATATAGAGATATATTTTTAAAAGTCCTTTCCTTTATTGAATAGTTTATTGAAACCGATGTGTTTCTAGTCCCGTTCCCTCTCGCCACTGCTGCTGCCTGCAGCGTCTCATCCTCTCCTGCCCTTCAGACAGCAGAATTACCTGGGCGAGCTTCCCTCCTCGATCCCCCTCCATCACGACGCGATACCGGAGGTTCCAGTGATGCCGACATGCCGCAGCTCGTGAGTAGTGGACCTGGAGTGTTTTGGTCGCTTTGTGAGCCCCTGCGCTCGGGGCCAGGCGATGCCGCAGGGGACTGCCGTGTCGGTGGGCTGCAGCCCGGCTGTGTGAAAGGCTCCACCGTGGCGGAGGTTTCTTCAGCTGCTGGGGGCGTGCAGTGTCGGGCGGCCCCATGGGCAGCGGGTACGCTGGGCACCGTTATCAACGTAAAGCTGACGTGTACGTCGGTTGTTGCTGTGCCGCTGCCAGGCCTGGCCCCGGGACACGGTGTAGCCCTGAGCCCAGGTGCCTGCAGCCCATGGACCTGCTCTGGGAACGGGGCTCCCCATGGGGCAGGGCTGCTCGCCTGCCCCGGAGGTGTCACTGCCTGACGCTGGGAGCAGGCAGGGATTCCTTTCCACAGTTTTGGAGTTCTCACCGGGTTCGGTGGGGGCCTCAGCCCCAGGAAACCCCCCTCCCCATCAGCGTAGGGATGTGACCCACCCACCGTTCTGCCTTTAAGTGACAGGGGAGGACTTGGGCCAAGCGGTGACGGAGCTGAAATTACCGGACCTGAATGAAGAATGTCTCATTCTGAAGGGCTGGTAATTCTGCAGCATCCCACATGGAGACTGGAGAATCTGTACGGAGCGTTCAGCTAGTTTTGCCAATTTTTGTTACTTTATATGAAAATGCAACTTTTTTAAAAGAGCCTTTTCTTAAAATCCCCTTGATCTGCTGTGTAGTGCCTGAGCCTGGCTGTTTAACATCACTATTCCCAGAATTTGTCTGCAGTGACTTATAATTCAGGTCGGTAACAGCAATGCCCCAAACACAAGGCAAAAATTGGCTTAATTGCCCTTCTGCAGTTCCAGTAGCAGCAGTTCAAGTGAGTTTAAACTGATCTCATTGCATTAAAAAAAAGCTGCATTAAACCATTGCTTTCTCTTTTGCCATTACTTTTGCAAAATAGGAACTTTTTACTTCACTCGTTTTTACTCTTTTCTCTGCACTTGAATGGCTGCTAACGTCTTTGATTATATTTAAAACGTGGGCGCGTGGCAAGCCCACATTCACTGCAGAACGGCGGTACCTCTGCTCTCTCAAAGTTTACTATTGCGTGCATTTCTGTATCTTTTTTTTAAGCTAACGATGATACGTATTTATTTCAGTTCCAGTTGTGTTTAGAACTGGCTAATCTCTCCCTCTGTTGAATTATTTATTAAACTGCTGCATTCCTGTTGTGTTGAAGTTCTCTGTCCTCGTCCTTCTCCCCAGCCTGTGTTACAAGACAGCTTCCCAAGCCCGCCCCGAGCTTCTGCCAGCACTGCTACCGACCCTTGTAAGTTGTGCTGAAGAGGCTGTTACACGAGACTGCGCATCACGCCTTGTAAATCCGCCTCCTGGATCAAATGGGCGCAAGTTGTCAAGTTATTTCTACCACTTCCTTAAAACTAAAGCATTCTAGAGCAAAAGGTGCTTGGAACCAATTCACATTCACCCTTGATCCTAAAGTGGCCATCCGGGTTTCCACTGGGGTATTAAAATAGCAGAACCTCAACAGCTCCAACTTCTCCGGGGCTTTGGCATGAGCTGTTTTGCGCCCTGACCCTGCTGCTCATCGTAGTGCACGGGGGCCAAGTGCTTGTGCAAGAGGAAGCGTGTTTCGGGCAGTTTGTGCAGGGCAACAATTACAGTATCAGGCCAAGTAGGGATCAGCGAAAGGCTCTGAAGGAGCGAGGGGTCTGCTGCGTGTGGCGGGGCAGTGCTGGCAGGGTCCTGCCTGCCCCCAGCCCTGTCCCCACCCCACGGCAGTGCAGCACGTCCCCGGCTCCTGCCTGCCCCCGTGGAGCCTTCTCCCGGTTCTGGTCTCAGCATCCCAGAGTCTATTGTCTTAATTTCCAGCCAGGCTTAATTTAGATCTTATCTTACTCATTTAAACACTTCTTTTTGTGTTTGAAGACAGTACTAAGTGAACAATATAATCACAAGAAGTATAAACACATCCAAGTCAGCTCTTGGATGGGATCTGGTGTTTGATGGCCGATATCCTGTAATGAGCTGGAAACACAAGCCGTCTGTTATACAATATATTGCCTTTTGTATTTATTTCCTCTGGACTTCAGCTTAGTTTTACTTTTTTTCATATTTGTTTGAGAAAGAACCCTCAGCTTGTCTCACTTTGCATCACTGGAGGAAAAAGGGAAGGTATTTCAATACAGTATGTTGTTGGCCATCCTCTCCTCCATGTGGTTGGTCATTCGGGCGACGCGCGCGACCTGGCATTGCTGTGATGGGGACGCTGCAGCCATGCCGCCCCACCAGGGGCAGAGCTGCCCCAGAGTGGGATTCCTGTGTTTTGCACCATGCAGAAAGCCTTCATCTTGTTCCAGCCGCCCTCATTAACACCTCCTCCTGCCCTGTCATTTCTGATACTGGTGTTTGCTAGTGCTGGTGATGACAGCCTGGGGCTACACACTGGCCCGAGGGGCTCCGGCATTGCCGCCGGCGGTGCGGGGATATCCTGTGCCGGGGGCCAGTGCTCTCCCTCTGCCATTTGTCTCTTCCCACTGAACTCTTTTGTTTCCTGTCCGTGGGCTAAGCGTTTCCCCATGAGAGCCCCTGCTCCTGCCCCTCAGGAGGAAGCACGATCAGCTTCCAGGAAAGATGTTTAGGTTCGTTTCTTGAAAACGATCATTCCCCTCGCTCTGACCCGAAAGCTTTCCTGTTGGGTGGAAAACTGTCCCAGTGCCTAAGCTCGCACTTTCCGCCCTGTGTCTGCAACCTGTTGATCTCTCTTTGCCATGTTGGGGGCAGAGGGAGCTGCCCGTGTGCACCTCTGGGATGGGGGGAAGATGCTCTGAGGCCATTAAAGGAGAGACCCCGAGCAGGCGCTGGAGCGGGAACTGCGGTGGGTCCCTGTGCGGGGGGCGAGGGGCAGCTAAGAGCCAAACCTGCGAGAGCTGCCGCAGGGGCCCGCTGCCACGCTGTGCTGAGCTTGGATGGGTCCCCTGATCTCTACGTGGCTTGATAACCTCGCTGTTAGAGCTGACCCTTGTGGAGTGGGAGGTTTATCAGGTTTCCATAACTCTGATTTCCACTGCAATATGTGTTGTCCGTCCGCCTGTGTGGTGAAGGCCGGGGCAGCTCCCGGGCTCTTGTGGTGTCAAGTGCTCTGCAAGCTCCGAACCGGAGGAAGTGCATCATGAGGCACTGGACTTTCTGGTAGCTATTAATCTCCTGATGAAGGGTCCGGGAAAGCTTCGTTTTAAAAGAAAGGACTGTTCCGTAAGTACTCAACTCTGGTTCAGATGATGATTTATGGGGTTTTTCTTTTCTCACCTGAAGCATCATTTTGAGGGGCACCCAGGGGCTCGGGGTGCGATGCCGAGAGCTGGTGGAGAGCCGCCTCTTGGGGAAACGCCAGAGTCCGGTCCCTGGTGACCACAGCCGCTTTGCCCCCGGCTCCTGGGCAGAGGCTGCGCAGCTCCACAGACCCCGGCACGAGGCACGGACCTGGCAGCCGGTGCAGCCAGTGGCCACCAACGCGCTGATTCCCCCAGAACCTGTCGGTGTTGGTCCGTCGTTGCAGGAGACCCAGCTGCAAGCTGCACCAGACCCTGTCCAAGGGTGACTTCCCCTTATTTTTTTAACTGTGTTTTGCCACTCCTGCCCCAAAATCCTGTAGCAGTGAGAGTGGTCTGTGAGGACAGTATTTCCCTTCTTTAAACTCTCACTTGGTGACATTACGAAGCAGTCCTTCCCCTAATGAAATGACTCATTGCCTGGTGCTTACCATGTCTGCAAACCGCTGTGGGTGTGCAGCCCATCAGCCCTGACCATTCCCTCCCGGGGCCCACCCGGGGTCTTCGCTTGCCCATCACCCACGGAGGGACCGGTGAGGTCTCATGCACCGAGTGGGCACCACGGACCTGGGCTGTGGGAGCAGGAGGGGGAGGCACCGCATGTGTGTCCTCAGGTGTCCCGGGCTCGCTGCTGGGAAGAGCCCGGCCGGTGTGAGGAGCAGCCCAGACCACGGCTTGTCCCACGCCAGGGCTGGGCCGGGGGCTCCGGTGGCTGCTGGAAACTCCGGGAAGTGGCTCTGTTAACACAGGATGGAAGGAACAAAAACCCCAGAGCTATTAATCACCCAGCTTCGGGTGAATGTGCATATTTGATGGCGGCTGTTTACAGAGCGCTTCCCTTGTTCAGAGGCCTCTTGGACCACCAGAGGATTAATTACCCGGCCTCCCAAAAGCATGCGTGATGCTGCCTCTCTGGAGCATTCCCGGATGGGAAATGGCCGGGTCCTGCGCTGACTTCCCACCTTCTGCAACAGGAGGTGCAGGGCTGGGCACGTCCCCTCCCTCGGCCCTTCAGCGCCTTCCCTGGCCTTGGCCACAGCCCAGCGGGACGGGATGGGGCCAGAACTAGTCCCGTTTCTTCGTGGGGACTCGGGTAGGAGCGAGGAAGTGATGCCAGACCTGCCAAGAGACAGGACAGGCGCTGAGGCTGTGCCAGGGCCTTGGGGCTAGAAAACGTGGGGTAATCAGCATCTTCCACACGGTAATGCTTTCTCCATCTATGCCATAAAACCGACCCTCCTAGGAATGCCTACTTTTATCCCCCAAAACACACTGTTTTGGGAATAAATGCTGTTTGCAGCCCTGCTGAGCAGCACCCAAGCCTGGGGCTGGACACCCTCTGCCCTGGGGATGCACCGTTCCAAACCCCACGTTTCAGGATTCGGGGCTCAGGGACGGGTTCCTCCCGTGTGCCCTCATGCCGCTGCTTGGGCTGCGACGGGGGCTGCCTGTTCCCGAGGCCGCACTCCTGCGGGGGTCCCAATGGGATGAGCCCTGGGCAGGGGCTGCAGCTGTGGGCTCCCCTCCCTCTGCCCCGCGAGCTGCCCACAGGCAGCTGTGGTCGCCGGCGATGTTAAACACAAGCCCTGGCCCTGCTTTTGGGGCAGGGGGTCCGAGACGGCCCCTCCCAAAGAGAGATATCCCCAGTCAGCCGCACGAGGGTCCATTGCTTGAGGTATGAAAAGGGCTGGTTTGCTGTGGGATCCAGGGGGAATGGCAGAGCCCGGTGAGAACCGGGGAAGGGATGGGATCTTGCTGCGTCTCGGGGTGCAGATGCGGGCGCAGGGCTGCCCGGGGCAGGTGATGGGGGACTCTGCAGGCGCACAGGGACCCTTCGGGCCAAGGGCTCTCCTGGGTTTGGGGCTGCCAGCACAGCCCCCAGCTGCAGAGCTGGGTGTTGTGCAAGAGCTGAACTTGGAAGAAAATCAGAAACCTCCCTCTGGAAATACCCCTCGGGCTGGAAAGTCGCAGAGGCCCCGGGGCTGGTGCTCACGGGGGCGGTTCCTGCAGAGCTTAAGAAGGGCTGAGGACGGGGCTGGCGGACAGAAGGAGACAGCCCCCGCCGGCGGCGTTCACTCCCTGGAAGGAGAGAAGGAAGGAAAACCAGCCCTTGCTGCTGCCCTGCCCTGCTGCTGGCTCTGCGGGCGATGGAGCCGGCTCCTCACCTCCTCCTCCTCAGCTTGCTGTGGGGCTGCAGTGGTGAGTGCTATGGTGGCCGCGACCCATCCCAGTCCCTTAACCCACCGTGCTGCCTGCTGCTTTCTTTGCTTTGCCGCATGGCACCACGGGCCAACGCGGCCCCAGGGTCTCGCTGCTGTTGAGCACCGGTGGATGCCGTGTCCCACGTGCATCGCTGGTACAGCACTCCTCATCCCAGCGCTGCAGCCTGGCGCTCAGAGCCATGGAGCGCACCAACGTGCGGGCAACAGCATGCGCCTGGCTGGGGTCCGCTGTCCCACAGACAGAAGAGCAGCAGCACTGGTGAAGGATGGGGACTGGGGGGAAGGGGCATTTGGGCTCATTTCTCCAAAAACTGGCTGGAAAATCTCAGTGATAAACAGAGACGGATCCAGCAGCAATGCCTGCGATGGGCAGACCTGGGCCGGCAACTGTCGCAGGCGTGTTGGCTCCACAGTGCTCCCGATGCCTGGCGTTGGCAAGCAAGTGTCCTGGGACAGCAGCACTGAGGGGAAAGGCTTTTCCATCCCTAACGAGCCATCGCTAATGAGCAGTGCCCCCCCATGGTGATGGGGATAGAACTGCCGCGGTGCCTGAGCGTGACTGTCTGCGTCCCAGCAAAGCGGGGAACCGGCACCCCATTTGCCTTGTAAACGTCTAGATTCTGGTGACTGTCCCCTTCCCTAAACCCCATGTTTTCCTCTTTCCTCCACCCAGGGCAACCTGCTGACAAGCTGGTGGTGATGCCGCAGCAGCCGGTGGTGCGGTATGGGGGCTCGGTGCAGCTGAACTGCTCCCTGGCCTGCGCGGAGGGCACGGTGCAGTGGAAGGGGCTGGACACCAACCTGGGGAGCGTCACCACCTTCCCCACCCACAGCATCCTGCACGTCAGCAGCGCCGTGGTCGCCACGGGAGGCACCAGGATCTGCCAGGGGACCTGCCACAGGCAGCGCTACCAGCACGCTGTTGACCTGAAGGTCTATGGTAAGCATCCCCCAGCCCGTCCCTCACTGCCTCCCCGGCAAAGTCCTGCATCCCCCAAGGCAGCCCACTCCCTCCTGGGCAGCGGTGCCAAAAATCACCACTTGACTCTGCAATTCCCTTCTCAGCCCTCCCGGACACACTGCAGCTGGAGGCAGAGCCCCATGCCCTGGAGCCGGGGCAGCCCACCAGCCTGCGCTGCTCGGCCCGGCGGGTTTACCCACCCACGGGGCTGGGGCTCACCTGGTACCGGGGGGACCAGGTGCTGGAGGAGACAGACTTCGATGTCACGGAGACTGATGAGGAGCTGTTCGACATCGTGTCCACGCTGCCGGTGGCTGGGAAGGACGTGGGAGAAGGGGTGGAGTTCAGGTGCAAGGTGATGCTGAGCATTGGGCAGGAGACCTTCACCCGGGTGGCATCCGTGGTGGCGAGCGCTGGGGGTGAGTGCCAGGGTGGGAGCTGGGCACCCGGGTTTGCATGCTACCCTGACTGCTGGTGCTGCCCCCATTGCCCTCCACTGCTTGAAATAGCTTTGCTGGAACGGGAGGAGCCCCCATTTCTGCACTGCTCTGCCAGTCTCCTGTCCCCGTCCCCGCTGCTGCGCCGGTGGTGCCAGTTTCCTCCTGCTTTGCTGCCTCCCCCTGTCCAGGGCTGGCGTGCTCGTGGGGTGGCAGAGGATGGGGTCATTGGGCAGCGCGAGCAGAGGGGGCTGTCACCCCATGGGGATAACGTGTGCCAGAGAGGCCCCATCCTGGATCCGAGCTGCAGCAAATCCACCTGTGACCTGCTGTGTTTGCAGCTGTGACGGAGCAGCCGATGGCCACCGCCCCATCCAAG
>NW_009661376.1:105963-106335 GCF_000708025.1 Charadrius vociferus | reverse complement strand
GTCCTGTGACCACCCCGGCCCTGCCCCAAGACCCAAGCGTTCCCCCCCAGGCTCCCACCCCAGCCCTGCCGCCCGCAACGCAGCGGCCTGAAGCTGAGACCATGCTGGAGCTGGCTGCTGCCACCAAACCCCCCTCCACAGAGCGCCCTGCTCCTCGGGACCTCGTCACAGGCAGTCCCACAGCACGTCTGGCCACCACCACGCTCCCTGGCTCCAGCGCCATCAGCCCCCCAGGCAAGGCGCAGGGGACGGCTGCGGACAACATCAGCGGGGGCTCTCCCCCAGCGGAGAAGGGGACAGGGCCGTCCGTGGGGACAGCGCCTGCCTGCAGCCTGCAGATTTGGTCACTGCCCCCCCACGGGACACGGGGCC
>NW_009661376.1:104649-105863 GCF_000708025.1 Charadrius vociferus | reverse complement strand
AGCAGCTCCACGCTGCGGCTGGACCATGCTGAGCCCCAGCACCAGGGCCACTACCAGTGCGCCCTGCTCGGCCACAGCTCCCAGGTGGTCAGTCTGCAGCTGATGGTCTCGGATGGTGAGTGGTGGTCTGCAGCCCCCTCTTGCATGGGGTTGCGCTGCAGCAAGTTGTGTCGGTGCCGCATTCAGTGCTGGGGGACGTTATGCTCACCCCTCGGTATTTGCTGGCGTCGGCAGAGTCTGCAATCATACATCCTTCTTGTGTCTTTGCAGATACGGTCAGCACGGGCCCTGCCGTTGCTGTGGGGACAACGTTCTCGCTGTTGGGACTGATCGTGAGTGGCGTCATGTCTCATCGCCTGTGGAAACGATTCAGATCTCAGTACGAGCTGCCCTAAGAGCAGGAGCTGCCTACAGATGCTCACAGCCCTCCGGACCTCCCTGCTGTCGCCCTTTCCACTGCTGGCCTCGCTCGGCCCTGGGCACAACGAGCAGCCCAGCCGGTGGATCCAGGCTGCCCTGCTCACAGCAGGGGCCAGCGGAGGTGGTGACGTGCGGGATGCTGCTGTGAGACCCAGGAGGAGAGCAGCCCCTGTCCCAGGACAAGCGCTCCGGGACCCAGAGACCTCTGAGCTGACGCTGCTTTTGAAAGCTTCATCTGTGCCTGAGGCTGCTGCTGCCCGGGATGCTGAGGGGCACGTGAGGGGCAAAGCCGCCCTGTCCTCCGAGCTCTGGGAACTGCTGCGCTCCCGGGCCTGCTGCTCGGAGGAGCTCGGGCACGAGTCCTGCGGGAGAGGAGAGCCTCGGGGCTGCCTGCGGGACACCACGGGAGGGGAAGGCTGGAAGGGAGACGAGCAGAGATGTCCGCAGTGACGGGGGGACGGGGACAGTCCCGGGGGTGGATCACGTTGGGCCGGCGCTGAGGGGAGGTCCGGCTGTGGGGGCTCCTGGCACACACACAGATGGGTGGGACAGTGGCGGCCGATCGTCTGTCGCGACAGAGGGGTCAGAATCAGCCCGGGGCGGGTGTGTGTGTGTGTACATCCCCCGGGCACGGGCGGAGGAGAGCGGGGCCTCGGCCTGCGGCGCGGGGTGCTCCAATAAAGGGGTGTTTCTGTTGGAACCCTGCAAAAGTGTCATTTTGACCCTGCAAAAGTGTCATTTTGGCCCTGCGGCCTCTCACCGCCCCCGCGGCCCCTCACCGGGCCCTGCACCCC
>NW_009661376.1:101858-103525 GCF_000708025.1 Charadrius vociferus | reverse complement strand
CGCTGCAGGAGAGGAAGCTCAGCACCGCCATGAGCCGGGAGGAGTTTCTGAAGAAAGCCACCGCCTTGTTTGTTGCTAAAGTGAAGCCCGTTGAGTAACGCCCGGGTGGGAGCAATGCGGACTGTGCCCTCTCCGGCCTCTGCAGCTGCTCCGCGCGGGGCCAGTTACGCAAATGGGCTCTGGTTCCCGGTGCTGAGCTGGACGGCAGGCGCAGGGGCTGCCAAGCGCTGCCCGACAAGATTCCCCATTTCCACGCTCCCTCCCTGGTTCGAGCCGACAGGTGCCTGACCCCCTCCGGTGCTGGATCTGTCCCTCTCTGGTGTGCTGCTCCCAGCCACGGCTCCTCCGATCCGGCTGCGATTCGTAAATCTTTTTTAGGTGTTAACTGAGGACTTGCAAGGTGGCCTGTAAGCTGTAGGGCAGCGTTAGTCATTAAAAATGAGGTAGAAGGAAATAAATGTGGGGCTGGACCTCCAGATACCATGCAGTTTCGTCCTAGCCCTGGCAATGTTGTGTCTTGCAGCTTCAGCGGGGAACTTTGTTTCTGCTTTTGGGTTTGTTTCATACCTACAGGTGAAGCGGGGAGCGATGTTTACCTACCCCCGGCTGTGAGGATTCACAGGTAAATATGGGGCTGTTCCGAAGTGTAAGATAAAGTGTTAATTCTATTCAGCAAAATGTTTTAAACGCACAGCAGATGAGAAGCAGCCAGCTGGGAAGCACACCTCGCTGAGAAGGGCTGCAAGCCAGAGGGGGTTCCTCCTCTGCCGGCTGGCCGAGCTGTGAGGCGATGAGCTGTCCCTGCTGCTCCTCGCTCGGTGTTTACCCAACTGCCTCTGGCCGCTGTGGTCCAGACTCTGAAGATCAAAGCTCATACCTGAGCGATGACTTCTCAAGCGAAGCTGCAGAGTGCTATGGATTCAATAATGATTTGGGATGTGGAGCACCGGGTCAAGATGAGACAAACCCCCTTCCCTGAGGTCATAGTTTGCTTTTGAATGGAGATGCGTGTTGAACCATGTGTTATTTATTTGAACTTGTCTGTGTTAATTATTTATACTGTGCAATTACTGGTTTTCTGTAAGACATTAAAGCTTTTTATTAATTTTTTGTGGCCAATTTCTTTACTGCTTGGCAGCACTTAGTGCCAGGATGAACCGCGGCAGTGCTCAGATCCTTGAGCCAGTTTCTCTCTTCAGGGGTCGGTGTCGGCAGCCTGCAGCAGCCTGCCCGGCTGAAGGTATGGGAGTGCAAAGCACTTGTAGTTACTATGAAAGAAAAGAGAAGCTGGGAGATGCCTTTCATGCTCTGGGATGTTTGTTTTGCTTTGCTGAGCGGATGTTTTGATCCCCGCAGGCAGGAGGGGCACTACTGGAGCCGGTCCAGGCGAGGCTGGAGGCTGTGGCTCATAAACAAAGTGCAGGTGACGGGATGTGACACGACAGGAGGTGGGAACCCGTGATGCTGGAGAGCTCTGCGTTGCTGGGGCCGTGCCAGGAGCAGCCTCTGCTGCCGCGTCAGATCACAGAATCACAGAATTTTCAGAGTTGGAAGGGACCTCTAGAGATCATCTAGTCCAACTCCCCTGCTAAAGCAGGATTGCCCAGAGCACATTATTCAGGACTGCATCCAGGCGGGTTTTGAAAATCTCCAGAGAAGAAGACTCT
>NW_009661376.1:101362-101817 GCF_000708025.1 Charadrius vociferus | reverse complement strand
CGTGTGTTGGAACGGAACTTCCTATGTTCCAACTTGCACCCATTGCCCCTCGTCCTGTCACTGGGAACCACCGAGAAGAGTCTGGCTCCATCCTCCTTCAACCCACCCTTTAGATATTTGTAAGTAGTAATAAGGTCTCCCCTCAGCCTTCTCTTCTCCAGGCTGAAGAGTCCCAGCTCTCTCAGCCTTTCCTCATAAGGGAGATGCTCCAATTCCTCAATCATCTTGGTTGCCCTTCGCTGGACTCTCTCCAGCAGTTCCCTGTCCTGGGATGCTGCCTTATGAAATGCCGTAAGGTGTTAGGTGAGTGTAGTAATTGTGCCGAGCGCTTCCTCCTGCCTGACGGTACAACCACCTGACGGTACAACCACCCGGGGAGGCGTAAACCACTAAACGCTGACCTGAAGCAGCACGTCTGCCTCACGAGCAGCAGGGCCGTCATCGGGGTGGGATGC
>NW_009661376.1:97884-98622 GCF_000708025.1 Charadrius vociferus | reverse complement strand
AATCACAGAATTTTCAGAGTTGGAAGGGACCTCTAGAGATCATCTAGTCCAACTCCCCTGCTAAAGCAGGATTGCCCAGAGCACATTATTCAGGACTGCATCCAGGCGGGTTTTGAAAATCTCCAGAGAAGGGGACTCCCCCACCTCCCTGGGCAGCCTGTGCCACTGCTCTGGCACCCCAACCGTAAAGAAGTTTTTCCGTGTGTTGGAACAGAACTTCCTATGTTCCAACTTGTGCCCATTGCCCCTCATCCTGTCACTGGGAACCACCGAGAAGAGTCTGGCTCCATCCTCCTTCAACCCACCCTTTAGATACTTGTAAGCAATAATAAGGTCTCCCCTCAGCCTTCTCTTCTCCAGGCTGAAGAGTCCCAGCTCTCGCAGCCTTTCCTCATACGGGAGATGCTCCAATCCCTCAATCATCTTGGTTGCCCTTCGCTGGACTCTCTCCAGCAGTTCCCTGTCCTGTGATGCTGCCTTATGAAATGCCGTAAGGTGTTAGGTGAGTGTAGTAATTGTGCCGAGCGCTTCCTCCTGCCTGACGGTACAACCACCTGACGGTACAACCACCCGGGGAGGCGTAAACCACTGAACGCTGACCTGAAGCAGCACGTCTGCCTCACGAGCAGCAGGGCCGTCATCGGGGTGGGGTGCGGTGGCGGTCACGTTGCGGAGGGCGGCCTGGGGTGCCTCCCAGGGCAGCGAGGCCTACACTGCAGCCTGCACGCGGCCTGAAGG
>NW_009661376.1:90321-97731 GCF_000708025.1 Charadrius vociferus | reverse complement strand
GGAGGCAGCTCTCTGCCCCGCCCCTCCGCGGCCAGCAGTGCGCTCTGATAGGGCAGCGGCACCCGTATAGGAGGAGCCTGCGCCGGCCCCGCCCCGCGCGGGCGGACTACAGCTCCCGCCGTGCCCCGCGCTTCTGCGCTCTCAGCGGCCGCGGAGCAACAGGACCCGTCCCCGCCGCCCCCCTTCCTGCAGCGGTCGACGCGCCTACGCCAGTCCCCGGCTTCGCTCACGGCCTACCCCGGCTGCTCGGCATGGCGCGGCCTCTCGTGCCCAGCTCGCAGAAGGCGCTGTTGCTGGAGCTGAAAGGGCTGCAGGAGGAGCCCGTGGAAGGGTTCCGGGTCAACCTGGTGGACGAGGGGGACCTCTACAACTGGGAGGTGGCCATCTTCGGCCCCCCAAACACCTACTATGAGGGGGGGTACTTCAAGGTGAGGGGCTGGCGACAGCAGAAGGGGGCGTGCGGTGTCAGGAGGACCGAGGTCTCGAGAGGCGAAGCTCTGGTGGCACGGGGTGGGGGGGTGGTGTGTGGGTAGGGGGACCTGGTGCTGGGGGAGGTGCAGGGGGGAGGATGCTTTGGGAAGGGATTTTTGAAGGGAGACAGACCGTGGGAGAGTGTAGAGGCTCTGGGAAGTCTGTGGGGTGAGAGGGAGGGGCATGACAGCGGTGCTCCTGGGCTTGAGGGGGTGCTGGGGGCCAGGGAGACCCGGGTCTGTGGCTCGACACTGGGGGGGCATTGGGGTTTGGGAGCTGGGGAGGCCCTGGAGTGGCTGATAAGGGGAGCTGGGGTGGGGAAGGGAGCCTGCATGCAGGTGGCAGGCAAGGATTCCCTTCCCTGGAAGGGGGATTTGGCTCTGCCTCTGAGGGCTTTTCCTCATTCCGGCCCCCTCCATCCCCTGCTCTGTGGGTGCAGGAGAGCGAGCTCGGGGTCGCTGGTGTTCTCTCTCCTGGAGGGGATTGGTGGCATCGCCACCAAACCAGAGGAAGGAGACAAAGGACTCTCCGTGCAGGCACAGGCAGCTCGGGCTGAGTGAGCAGCAGCTCGAGCTGGGTGGGGAGCGGGTGTCGTGGGTTTGTTTAGGGTTTGAGCAGGGGAGAAGGCGTGCGCGGCCCGACTGCGCAGTCCCTATCGGGAGGATGTGTATGTGCCTCTTCCCAGGTGTTGTGCAACCTGTGTAGCTGTTTTCTTCCTCTTTCTCTTCCTCCCTCCTCCACTATGGGCTCTTCTGTGTTCATCCTGTTGCTGGCAGGGTGGGGATGCGCCCGGGGTGAGTCAGCCCGAGGGTCAGCTGAGAGGTTTGTTTTTCCTGTGGAGCGGTGGCAGGCGAGTCTGATGCTTCAGAGTCAGGTTTTATCTCTTCACTGAAATTGAGTCTTTTTCTATAGCCTCTTTTGGCCCTCAGCATGAGGCTCTTTGAACTCTCACCCTTTCAGCAGCTCATGCCCCTGTTTTGTGCTTGAGAGCTTCCAGAGTCAGCGCTGTTTGGTGGCACTAGATGAGGCTTTCTGCATAAGAGGAGAGTGAAGGGGCCGAGTCCTCTTCCAGCTCATGGTAGCATCAGCCTGTTTCTGTACGGCAAAGCAGGGTTGCTTTCTGAGCCCCCTTCGGGATCGCTTTGCCTCTGGCTGGTTTTGTTCTGATCCCCTCTGGTACAACAAAGGGGATTATTCTGTGAAGTTCAGCTGTTTGGCCAGAGCCCAGCACAGGGCTGCGTGTTGCTGTGTGCGTGTGCGCTGCTCTGGGCTGCCCGAAGCTCCACGCACACACAAAACATGTCCAGCCCCAGCCGTTACCTTGCTTTTTCTTCTTTCCTCGCCTTGGCCTGTGCCACAGAGCGGTCAGACAAAGGGCCAACCCGGAAGGCAAGATGGCAACGTGTGTAGGCATAGCCCCACCGCAGTCGGGGGCTCTTTGGACTCACCATCAGATCAACTTGTGCCAGGGACGGATCCTTGCAGGGTGGGAGGGGGTCGGAGGGCAGAGGCCTTGGACCCCAGGATGGAGTCGGGGTTGGGCGGTGGGGCGGCGGACAGATGTCTCTCTGCCTTCTACGCTAATCTTTTAACGGCTGTGAGCTGACGACTGGGTTTGGCAGCATTGCCTATTGTTGAGGCTGTAATTCCAGAAGCATCTGAGGCCTCGTTTGCAGTTCCCCTCCTGAATGGGGCCCTTGCTGGGCTCGGGCTCGTTCCGCGGCACAGAGTGACGCCAGGTCGCTGCCAGGCAGAGTCGGGGTAGTTGGCACTGTTGCTTCGCAGATCCAACGTCTAAATTATTGTGTACACAAACTGAAGGAGCAAAAATGTCCAGGGATTTGTTGTGCATTTTAAGTCTTCACTGTTTTGTTTGTTCGTTTGCTTCTGGCCATTGGGTTTTGGGGGAGCAGCAGCTGAATCTCGATCTGGAAGTTTGTTTACAGAGCCTGGAAGCACCCGAAAACTGAAACAGTCACACAGGTCGTGCAGTGACACAGGGAGAAGCGGTCCCCATCCTCATGGGACGCCTGGTGCCGGTGGGCTGGGGCAGCTGCTGTCTGGGAGGATGAGGATGTTGCTGTATGTCTCTGTACCACCTCAGGCTTCACCTTCTCACTTGGAGGCCAGCACCAGGCCTGTCTTTTTGGCCTGCCTTAACCCCTTGTTTTTTGTGGGCGATCCCTGCAGGAGAAGCCAGCAGTGGGCCGGTTGTCTCTGCTGGCGCTGGAGGCTGTGGTGTGATCTTCATGTGCTTTTATTTTTAGCACCTGAGCTACACGCTGCGGCCAGTTTTGACTTGGTCTCTTTTTTCAGTGGTGATGGGCTATTTTTGGAGATTCAGTGTGTTAATCGGAGCACTCAGCACCTGATGCTTCCTCCCCTGTGAGCTCTGAAGGGTAAACAGCCTTTTCTCCGGTGGTGCGGCCATCGCCTGTCCCTGACAGCAGGATGGGGGATGATCCCAGACTCGCAGTCTGGCTCCAAGTGCCGCTTGGTTTATTCAGGTGTGCGGCTCACGCTGGGGCCCCCAGCCCCGACTGCCACCTTGCAGCCACCAGGCCCTCGCTCCGCCGCTGTTTGCCATCCAGGAGCAGCCTGCCCTCGGTGTCGTCACCCTGTGCCGTGGGTGCCAGTGTGGGAAGGGGCCATGAGCGTGTGAGGTGTGTGCCAGTCCGGCACTGCCAGCCCCCACTGCCTCCCTCCGTGCCCGAGAGCAGAGCGGTAGCGTGGGTGGGCCCCGGTGGAGAAGAGGTTACGGGGCAGGATGGTGGCGAAGGAGCTGCTGCAGCTCACAGGCCCATCCGCTCGCCTTGTGGCAGGGCAGCCACGCTGCCGGTGTCCTGCCTGCCGAGCTGGCAGGCGCGGAGGCTCTGTCTCTGTGGGAGCACAGCTGGACTTGGCAGAGGTTCCTTTCTCCTGGTGGTGTCAGGAGATCTGTGGTTTCCTTCCCTTCCTTCTCACAAGCTGATGCTCGCTTCTCCTTATTGTTTCCTTGCAGGCTCGTCTCCGGTTTCCCATCGACTACCCCTATTCTCCTCCTGCCTTTAGGTTCTTAACCAAAATGTGGCACCCCAACATCTACGAGGTAGGTCGTCTGGGACAGTGTGGGATGTCTTGGACGGGCAGGGGAGCACGTGTCCGTCTACTGTGACTATACTGGATGAAAATGCCAGCCTTTGTCACGAGCACGGCATTGGAAACTTGGTGCCTTTGGTGTGTAGTGCCTGGCACTGGAAATGCAGCTAACGAGCTTGTGACAGCCTGTCTCCAGTCCTGGAGCGCGTTCCAGGTCAGCCAGGCTTTCTGGGCTTGAAAGCTCCCACGCTTGGCTAGCGGGGACATGGTGTTTAAGCCAAGGGTGGATGCAGAGCGGGCCATGTGCGTGGCCCTGGGGCTGCGCGCTTGCGGTGGATTGCTGCCTGGGGGTGCGCGGGGTTGTGCTGTGTCAGTTGGGCACCGGGAGGGCTGCGCTGGTGATGCAGCATATGGTCAGGCAGCCTCGTCTGCACTGTGCTGGCAAGCGCAGGGTGCTTATTCCAGGCCTGAGGCTGCGGGCAGCGTAGCGGGGACCTTCCTAGGGACTGAAAGAACAGGCTTGGATTTGTCTCACCTGGCTTAAGTCAAAGTGAAGAGCAAACAGTACTGGAACAGAGGACCGAGCTGCTTCTGGAGGGTGCTTGGGGCAGCAGCTCCTAAGGATCCCGTCTCACTTGTGCTTTCAGACCGGCGACGTCTGCATCTCCATCCTCCACCCGCCGGTGGATGACCCGCAGAGCGGGGAGCTGCCGTCTGAGCGGTGGAACCCCACCCAGAACGTGCGGTAAGGGCTGTGCAGGGAGCGAGCTGCGGGCTGGGGGCTCGTCCGAGGGCAGGGGTGGGAAAGCGGGCAGATGGGGGTTCCACTCCCAAAGCCTGCGGCAGATCCCCAGAGGTTGTTGAAAGGCACTCGGGCTGTGTGCTTTGCTGAAGAGCTAGAGCTTGCGTGGGAATGTGCGTGAGCCTGACAGCCCGTGGACCGCTGTCTCCCGCCTGACCTGCTCAGCTTTGCTGAGATACACCCTCGCTGGTGGGCAGCACCAGGCTCCCCTCCTGACCCCCGGGACGCAGCAGCGCTGTGACACTGAGGCTGCTGCCATCGCTGGGGCACGGGCAGCTGCTGACCCGCCTCGGCTCTTACCTGCTCGTGTTCGTCGATTGCCAGGACCATTCTCCTGAGCGTGATCTCGCTGCTGAATGAACCCAACACGTTTTCTCCAGCCAACGTGGACGCCTCTGTGATGTACCGCAAGTGGAAGGAGAGCAAAGGGAAGGACCGGGAGTACACAGACATCATCAGGTGTGTGCTGAGCTGAGCCCGGGCCCAGCAGTGCTGTGGCACTCGGGAAGACTTGATAAGCTGCGACCCTGTAGGACACAGAGGATGGCAGGATCTCGAGGGCAGATCCTGCCCTGTCGAGTCCCATCGGCAGGCTGGTAGGAGGGGTGGATTCTGGCTCCGAGTGTGGCTTTTGGGAGAAGCTTGGCTGGGCTATGTGCCCAGCTTTGCTCTCAGCGTAAGCCCTCGCCCTTTTTGGCTTCCAAGCTGAGGATCTGGGTTCGTAGCAGACATGGTGCCAGCACAGCCTTGCTGTCAGGGCTATCCCGTGGGACCGGTGTCGGAAGCTCCTGAGCTGCAGACTGGCCAGCCCTGGGCTGGCACGGGGGGCCCTTGGAGCAGGGGCACATCGCAGTCCAGCCGTGTTTGCTCCCTCCCCTGCCCTTTCCCCACTCTTGTGCGGGTGAGCGCCCCGTGAGCTGGGGTGTGAGCGGAGAAGGGCTGTGTCACTGGGTGTCCCCGTGGGGTGAGCCACACGTGGCAACGTGGGTGTGCTGTGCAAAGCTCTGTCCTCACCCCTGGCTTCTTGCCCTCCAGGAAGCAAGTCTTGGGCACAAAGGTGGACGCTGAGCGGGATGGCGTGAAGGTCCCCACCACGCTGGCAGAGTACTGTGTGAAGACCAAGACTCCGGCGCCGGATGAGGGCTCAGACCTCTTCTATGATGACTATTATGAGGATGATGAGATGGAGGAGGAAGCAGACAGCTGTTACGGTGATGAGGATGACTCGGGCAATGAGGAATCTTGATGGCCCTCTGGCATCGCAAAACTTACCATAAACTACTGAATTTTACCTCAACTAGGACAAACTGGTTTGAATTTAGGATCTGTCAGCCCTGAAATTAACTCTCTACCTCGCAGGGAGACTGTTCTGCTGTTGCAAAGGAAATCCCACCACTGTCTTTGTAGAAAAAGCAAAAAAAAATCAAACCCTATTTTATAAACTTGCTGGGTGGAGGGTGGGCAGGGAGGGGGAAGTCATGTTGGGGTGTTCACAAATCCACAGAAACCGGGGAGCTGGTGGCTCTGGCTGGATGAGGAGAGGTGGCAAAACCTGATGGTGACTGCCCATCGTTTGGGCATGTTTAACTCCTCTTTGGCCCAACGTGGGAGGAACAGTTTGGGCAGGCTGTGGAGCCGGTGAGTGGTGGCTTTGGGTGAAAAGCGTGTGAGCATTGTGCAGCTTTCTACAGCCTTTGAGGTGTCTGAGCAGGGAGGGCTGCAGGGGGAGCCCTGCTGTCCCCGGTGGGACCCTCCTGCCGCCCCTTCCCGTGATGCCGGAGCTGTGTCTGCGGGGTGGGAAGGGCCGGGATGTGGGGCAGGACGTGCCTGGGGATGGGGCTGTTTGTAGTTTTTAACTAGCTGGGAGGGATGGGGTAGTTCTGAGTCTTTCTGCTTCTTTTTTTTTTCGAAACTATTTAATAAAGTACTTCAAGGGAACGGCTGTGTGGTGTGCTGCTGAGGCTCTGCCCTGGTCTGTGCCCAGTCTGTGGGGGTTTCCATTTGCTGCCTCTGCCCCAGAGCTGTGGCCAACGCGGTCTCTGCCTGGGCAGGAGGGTGGGCTCCGCCGAGCCCTCAAGACCCTCCAGCACTGCACCAGGAAGGTGTTTATCCCTCCTGTTCCTCCCAAGGTACTGAGCTCTGCCGAGACCCGCTGTGCAGCGCAGACCTGCCCGGGCAGGGCCCGGCTGTGCTGAGCAGTGGCCGACGGGTGCCCGGGGCTCTCATGGCTGCTCTGATCTGGGTGCAGCTGGGTGCGCCCCAAGCCCACGGGCCAGGACATGCGAGCTGCCAGCCGCCCCGCTCCAAACAAAGGGCATCGCTGGTGCCTCATCCTCCTGAGCTGGGGAGCTCAGCTCTGCCACCAGCTCCCCTGGCAAACCCTCTGCCACCCCGGAGGGGCTCCTGCCCCGGCTCCCACCCCCCTGGGCAAAGCTCGTCAGAAGGGTAATGAGCAAAACTTCCCCTGCCTGGGGCTGTGCAAAGGGGATCAGGGTTTGAGTGACACTTGTGACTGCACGTGGCAAATGCATGTGCTTTGTTGCCTTAGGAAATGAGGCTAAAAGGTGAATAGGATTATTGTCACTTTACTCAGGCCTGGCAAACGGCTTCCAAGGTCACCCAGCTGGGTCGGAGCAGTGGCAGCCCTGGCTACCAGTTCAAAGCCAGCCCCCCAGCATCTTCCCCCACCCTGGCTGGTCCCTGGCCACTTGGGAACAACTCCCTGTGCCCATGTGCCCCCTGCCTTCGCTGGTTCCTTGCAGCCAGTCACCTCCCCACTGCGCTTGGGATGCTGCTGCGGGTGATGGGGTCACACTCCTGACAGCATTGTGTGCTACCCCCCAGCCCTGAGGTCCCCAGGAGCCCCCCAGCTTTGGCCCAGCAGCTCGGGGAGGGGTGGCTTCCCTGCTGTTCGCTGTCCCCCTGGCAGGAAGGCACTGGGGTCCCATGCAGCCCCTCTGCCCCACCCTGAGAGCGCTCCTGGCAGCGCTGGCCACAGATGGGACATTGCTGGAGGGGGACCGGCTCCCTTGGTGGAGGGGGCTCTGGGGTCCCCTGCT
>NW_009661376.1:85018-88376 GCF_000708025.1 Charadrius vociferus | reverse complement strand
GGGCTCCGGCGGGGGGTCCGCCGACCCCTCGGCGCGGCGAGCTGGTGTTACGAGGAGTAACGGCTCTCTGGGCTTTAAAACCTTAAAGATATTCACATGATGCTTAAGTTGTTAATCCCCTAATGAGGAAACGGTGCCCCTTCTTGGGCTGCGGCCATTTGTGGTGTGGGAGCTGGATGCGGCGCCTGGGAACGGCGGTAGCCCCTGCTTTTTAAAACTCACGACCCCAAAATTTGCCCTGTGCTGTTGCTTCGGCGTCTCATTTTTTTGGCTTCTTGCGCTGGAGGAGCCCGTCCCGTCGGTGTGTTCTGAGCCACAGGTGAGCAGGCTGCCCTGGCGAACGCAGCGGGGTATTTTTATTTTTGGCCGGAGGACTCTGGAATCTCTGGTTCAGGAGGTGCTCTGCTGCAGGAGGTGCTGATGGTAAAGGCTTGGTTTTATTGCGAGTGGTAGGCTGCTGCTTCTGGCTGTTCAGCATATCAGGTACTAAAAAATTCATAGCCTGTCCGCGGTGTCAGGCTTACTTTGGTGTAGTAGAGCCAAACCCAAAGACTGAAGCAAAAGAGTGGAAGGATTTTGTAAAATGCAGAGGTAGTAACAAGTCTCTGCTCCGGTATTTCCTTGCAGCAGAATTGGGTCTTTTTTTGTACTGCAGAGCAGGAGGGCGGGGGAGAGCCATCTCCTAAACTTCACACCTAGGGTGGAACGTGAGTTTCATAAACTAACCTGGAGCTGCCCATGTCGTCTGCTGCCCCCTCCCTCTGCCGCTCTGAGCAATCTCCTCCCTAAGGGATCGACAGGGTTGAGATGTGGAGAAGGCTGTTTCTATCCTCAGTCTAAAAAGCCTCGGGAGAAAGAGCTGCTCCGCAGCCTCCCCGGCTGCGTAAGCGCGTGTCCTCCCCGGCCGTGGGGCGCTTGGGCTCCCTGTGTAACGGTGCAAGAGTGGGGGGCTGGAGGGTGAGGGGTTTTACCTCTCAACAGTGTTTAGATTTGATTTTACGGAGCAGACTCCATGAGAGACGGCCCTTTTAATCTGCAGCATCTCCACTTTTGGTGGCTCACCACGCAGACCAAGCGGCTGGAGCGTAGGCAGGGGTGTGCTCGGGCTCTGTGCCCTCGGGAGGGGGTGTCCTGACTGAAAGCCTTTGGCCCGGCTGCATAGTGAGTGCCTGGTTATGCGAAACTTAAGGGGAGAGTGTATTTTATAGCTATCAGTGGAAATGGCAGAAAGTGTCAGAGCCTCATATATCCCCTTCTGAGGCCAAGAAGCAAAGGTCATGGCAGGGAGGAGAGCGTAACCTGTGGGACGGTGCAGGCTCCTGCCAGGCTCGACCGCCCTGAGCGCAGACACTGTTTACACCATGAGGACTCCTCCCTCTGCTCAGGGAGAGGTTGTTTTTAGTTTGAAGGTGACTCGGGAGAACGTTATCTGGTCTTGTCTGCCTTTACCACCGTCCAGCTTGATCAGATAGCACGCTGCACCCAAGAGATGTGTCCAGCTCAGTTCTGTGAAGAATGTCTTGTTTATGTGAGCTGGTTTCGACTTGCAGCCCGTCACCATTTGGAAAATGTCTGAGCAGCTCTGATCAATTCCAGCGGGTCGATGGTGGCTGTGCTTGTGTCTCCCTGGACCCGGCAGGCGCTTTCCCCTGCCTTGAGTGCCCGGGATTTTGATTGCCTGAGTCTGCTTTGTGTTGGGAGGAGAGGGGATATTAATCCCATGTGAATGCAAATGGTAGTTGCTGTTGTTACTGCTTGCTAAAGCTTTTTAGCCTGTCTGAACTGCATGAAGTGCCCTCTAACTCAGAGCAAATAACCTTGCAACAGCTTATTTTGTCAGCATACAATAATCACCTTGTATCTGTGAAAAAAAAAAACCCTTGATCTTTACTAGCTCCCATTTTACATCAGGCTGTAGTTAAAATGGGACAGGCTTCTACAAGTGCTGTAGTCAGTTCTGTGACTTCACAATTAGGTGGTTGGGAGTGTTTAATCACAGACCTGTGGTGTAAAAAAAAAAAAAAAAAAATTGGCACACAGGTCAGTTGTTCTAGAAGTGAAACTTGGTGTATGAGAAAGTTCCTTACAGCCGATTCCCCCATACGTCTTTTGGGACCCCAGCACCTTCCACTGTTCTAAAATCAGTTCAAGATGATCATTCTGGTGTCTCTGGTACAATTCTGCCATCCAGAGTCACTTTGTGCCTGTAGGTCATGGTACATTTATGGAGGGCTGTATATAATCGTGAATTTAAAGTGCTTAATAACTGAGTGAATGGATTTCCTGGAAGCAGCCGTGGTGTGCGGCATGCCCCGTCAGCCCGCTGTTGGGACGTCTGAAGTACAGTCAGTGTGCAGGAAGGACGTGTTGCAAGCTTAACTAGTTCTCCTTAAATCTGACCGAGGTTGAGTCACGTAAGTAACCTTGACCCACAGATGATGTCTTTTCCTGAAGCGCTGTTGCTCAGCCTCCCTTCCTGCCCCTCCAGGAGCGGCTCCCCCGGGGCTCTGCCCTTCTCCCTTCTCACGGCTGGGGCGGTTTGCGCCGGGGGACCGCTGGTGGCAGTGGCTCTGCTGTGCCTGGCTGGTTGCCTAAAGGTGTTTGGCAGTGCAGCTTTCTGCAGTCCAGCGGCTCACGGACCTACCTTTGGACTCTGTTTTTGAGAGTGGAACCCCCTGGCCTCGTGCTGCAAGAGCAGTTTGAAAAATATGGTAGTTCTAGCCTGCAGCTGCTTCTCATGCTTTTAATCTGTTTATTAGTAATTTAGCTCTGCACGGTTGTCTTGCCCGAGATGAAAAGTCTGATTTCGCTGTTTGTATGACAACAAATGTTACACATTTCCTCACCTGGCGTGTGACATCTTGCCCATTACAAGGCATTCATCCCTCAAAAAAGCTGTTATCTTAATATTGTGTTTAAAAGTACCTGCCGGGCATCGTAGTGAGCAGAGTGATGAAACAAGGGGGTGAGAGCAGGGCAGAGAGCAGCCGTGCAGCGCAGCGAGGGCTGGCAGATGAGACCGGCAGAGGGTACGGTACGTGCAGCAGCGCACCACGGCCTCCGGTCCCTGCACAGCGACCGAGGGTGGCCGGGGTCCGGCCAGCTCCAAATTACAGCCAACTGACCGTGGGCATGTGCAGCGGGGAGGAACAGACACATTCCTCTTGGGGGTGAGAGGGGAGTAATGAAGCGCTTTTCCCATTACCGTCGTCTTACCAATGCTGACTAAGCAGGGGCTCGGTCTGTGCCTTGGGGCCGCCGTCTGCAGCCGCTGGGAAAGGTGCTGCCCTCCGGGACACGCGAATGGGGTTGTGCTGCCCTGCTGCTGCCAGCCTTCCGTCGCCACCTGCCGTGGGGG
>NW_009661376.1:73279-84672 GCF_000708025.1 Charadrius vociferus | reverse complement strand
GAGGAACAGACACATTCCTCTTGGGGGTGAGAGGGGAGTAATGAAGCGCTTTTCCCATTACCGTCGTCTTCCCAATGCTGACTAAGCAGGGGCTCGGTCTGTGCCTTGGGGCCGCCGTCTGCAGCCGCTGGGAAAGGTGCTGCCCTCCGGGACACGCGAATGGGGTTGTGCTGCCCTGCTGCTGCCAGCCTTCCGTCGCAACCTGCCGTGGGGGCTTTGGCAGACCTGTGGAGCACCTTGCCAGCGCACAGGGGATGCTAAAACCTTGGGGGGGGCCGTGGAGGCTGGATGAGCCCTTGCAATAGAAATCCGTTGCTGTCTTCATCCTGAACTGAAGGTGCTTGCAGACCAGACGAGTGTCGGGGGAAGCGTTGCAGGCTCTTGGTCTGCCCCGATGCGCGTCGTGCTGCAATGCTGTCCCCCGCAGAAGGCGGGCCGTGCCGTGACTGCTGTGGGTTTCTTGTTTGCATAGTGGCAAATACTATGTGCTGGTTTGTATGTTCTGGTTGTGCGGCAGAATCGGAGGAAGTGTTGTTGGCTGGAGATGCAACAATTCAAAATAACAGCCCTGTCCCAGCTGGGCAGGGTTCAGCGAGCGTGGAGGGGAGGGAGGGGAAGAGTGCACTGATCTGACAATTGTGTGTGGCCTCTTCTCAGTGGCTGAATTTTTTTTTGCTTGTAGAGGGTGAATTCTTGCTTTGCACTAACACTCTGCACTAATACCTCTTCAACTCATAGCTGGTTTTATAAAGTCACCGCTGTCTCAAAAGAGACTGACTCAGGACAGCGTCGAGTTGTACTGCGAGGCGATTGGCAATCCTATCCCTGAGATCCAGTGGTGGTTTGAGGGAAACGAGCCAAATGAGACCTATGCTCAGCTCTGGGATGGTGCACGGCAGGACCGTGTCAAAATCAACGCCACCTACAACCTGCACTCAACCAGTACCATCTACATCGCAAACCTCACAAGCGACGACTCGGGCATGTATGAGTGCCGGGCTAGCAACGACCCTGACCGCAACCACTTGTCGAAGAGCCCCAAAGTCAAGTGGATCCGTTCCCAGGCGAACGTTTTTGTCATCGAACGTGAGTGGCCACACTGAGGCCTTGGCACTTGCTCGGACACCGGTGTCTTGAGTCTCCTGCCATGCTCACCCCTGCACCCGTGTCCTGTGGCTCCCGAAAGCTCCCCTCACCCTCCCACCCCGGCTGTAGAACCGAGAGACTCCCACCCTCTGTCATCTCCCCCACCACCCGTGACTTGACCCGAAATGGCCCTGCTCAAAAAGGGTTGTGGCTTCCCAACCAAAACGTCCTTCAGCAATCCCGCGCCTTTTCCGGAGCCAAAGACCTGCAACGTACCGCTTATTCCTGAGTGCCTCCGAATCCCGGTGCTGGCTTGCAGAATTGAGCCTTGATTCTGCGGTAGACTCTGCCCTAACCACCACTGACAAACCGGCCCTTCCCTACAGCTCGTACAGCTTCTGCTCCTGTGAACAGTCGTGCTTTAAGCTCGCTTTCTTGCTAGTGATACAAGCTGTGGGGAACAAAACCTGCTTTGAGTTTCCTGAGATGCAACCGTTTTTGAAGTGGCCGTGTCTGTGTGTGACACTGAATGTGACGTAGTTGCTTGTCCTGTGGAAGTGACCAGACTCCCTCTCCTTGCAGAGCTGGCAGCCGACCTCTGGAGTTAACAGGCGGCTGCTTTGAGTGATAGAAACCGGGGCCAGTGTGAGGGAATTTAACATCCTGCCATGAATCCTGAAGTTAGCAGAGCAGCGTAGCAGTCTTTTCAGCACAAATGTGCTAGGGAATACAGAACTCCAGCAGAACCTTCTTCCAGCGGGTTTTGGGTAGGAGGAAAAGCAAAATGCCTGTCAGCCCTGTGCGGAAATCGTTCCTTCCAAGAGGCTGAGGTGGGGAAGAGGGGTAGGAAGCGAAGTGCCACCAGGGCTGTGTAATGGTGCTGCTCACGGCAGCTGCTTTCTCGGACTGCCTCCTCCAGGGAGAAATGCCTGAGTCATCTTATGTTGCATAATTGACTGCTGCTTGGCACATGGAGGCCAGGACCTTCTGGAGTCACGGTTCTCTGTGTTCACCCTGGAGTAAATCTAACTATAATCTTTTGGGCGGCACCGGATGATGCACGCATTGCTTGCACACGGTCTTGTTTGCCACCCCTCACAGCAGAGGGTCTTGACTGCCATCAGTTCCGTTACCTGGAGGTGTCTAAATCTGCTCAGTTGCTGGGAGGTGTTGACACAGTGAGTGCTCAGTGGCTCATAAAAGCAGAGAGCCGTACTCTGCCCTTCACAGTATGACCTTTTCCATTGCTTATTGAGCACTTTGCTCTGCTGGAGCTGCACCCGTTGTAGGGACAGCGGGGACTCAAAACTACCCAGAGCAGACGGCAGCGGTGCTGCTGGTGGTGGGAGCAGCTGCAGGGTCAGCATCAGTTATCGCTAGGTGCAGCCAGACCCTAGTCGCTTGGTTTTTGGGTCTCTCCTATGCTTGTATCATCAGTTCTGGTAGGAAACTGTTTGCAAAGGTAAGTGAAAGCTATGATAGAGAGAAGGAGCTGTGGGTTTTTTCATTGAAGGCTCTTGGGCAGGCAGGTGACCTCTGCCATACCACATGTTAACTTCAGTCAAATTATTTACAAATGCAGGTCCAGATGTCAAAGGTCACGTAACTGCTGTTTCTGGCAAGTTGATCCTTACCTGTAACGTGACGACGCCTTACCCTGACATCAAGGGTCATGAATGGATGCGTGGGGACAAGATACTTCAAGCAGATGTGGAGTCGAGCGCTTTTACCAGTTACACGTGAGTGTCATGATCAAGGTCAGATAAGAATCTGAACACAAGGGGACGGGTTTTTTACCACAGGCTGTTATTGTTTCCTGTTGGCTGAACCCAAAGCTAAGTGCAGTCTCGCTGAGAGTGTAGGCTTTTAAACTTTAGAACATAAGATGAGCTAAATAAAGTTTTGGTAAGGCCCAGCGCTTTCTCCTGTATGGGGATGAGGGCGCAAAAAGGAGGCGGAAGGGAAAGTTATGCTACAAATACCCTCTTAGTAAGAGTAGTTCTGCTGCTTCATGTTTTTATGCAGGCCTTCAGCTGGGCTCTGTTGCTCTGTCAGGTGCGCCGTGACAGGGGCTGCTGCCTGCCCTGCGCCCGCACTGACAGCAGCGCGCTAGAGCTGTTTTCCCAGAGCTTTGAGGGACCCCTGCCCTGCGCCGGACACCGGCTGCCTGCTCCCCAGAGGCCCTGTGTGGAATGAGAGACTCCAGCGTCTGTTGCCTTTAGGCTTTATGTATCTGTCCAAAGTCCAACCGTTCTTACAGAACAAGTTGGAATCTGCCTGCAAGTTACGGTCAACACTCAGAAACTGTTTGCAGGGGGCAGCTGAGCAGAAGCGGGAACACCGGCCTTATTGTGACAGTGCAGTGAGCTTTCCTTTCTGATTACGGTCAGGCCTGGCTGGCAGTGACCCAGCAGCTGTAGAGGCATCATGTCCTTTTGTATGGCAGTGCCGACGTGCCTGTCTCCCCATAGCAACAGGGAGCTGAACAAGGATTAAAGTATTTATAACCCAGCCTCCCTCGCGTGACCTCAATTCCTTAGCTGAGTGGTTTTTGGAAGTGGGAAGCGCCATGCACAGCAGAACTAACAAACAGCCCGTTGTCCCAGTGCAGCCACGGGACTGAAACTTTGCCTGTCCCTTCCCTTGAGTGGGTATTACCAAGCTCCAGAATGAGATGTTTGTTGCAGTGCAGCATAATCCACTAAATCTCATTGCAGCAGCCTTACAACAAGGAAAATGGGAGAGTTCTCCTTACGCTTGGATCAATCCAGAGTAGCCCAGCCTGGGTGCTGCTTTGCCACTGCTTTGCCGTGTGTTTCATTGGGCTCTCCTGCATGGGAAGAATAGCCGTCCTCTGAATCTGTTGTCCTAAGCTCCTTGTCCATCTCCTTTAGAGATGAATAGCAGGGCTGATGCCTTATGTGATGTGTGTGGCCATGTCCTGGGTTGTGCTAACTAGAGGACTCTCTTGCTGCACTCCAGATTCTGTTGGCTTTGCTCAGTGGGGTGTGATTATTCTTTTTTGGTAAGCTTGAGATCTGTATGGAAGAGGGAAGAGCACAGAGTTGGCCACTTCCAAAGTGTACATATGGCACTGCACCTGGTGATGGTGTGATGTCGTCCTGGTGCTCTGGTTTTCTTCTTGGCTGTTAGCTAATATAGATGGTCTTACCTTTTTTTCCCCTTTGTAGAGGCCCTGGTGGCAAGAGTGCCTCGGGTTAGGGGGTGAAAGCTGCTGGTGTTCAAGATTCAGGGCTCAAGATCGAGGGTGTCGGTGATCACTGATGTGGCAGACCCGTGTCAGACTTGGTGTACATGAAATCCTCTTCTGCCATCCTCAATGTGTGGGGAGAGAGGGGTGGAGACTTGGGTTACTGTAGGTACGTGGTGCAGCGTAAATACTGGCACTGGAATGGGAGAAGTGGCCTATGGAGGAGATCGCTGATGCTTACAGATGTCTGTTTCTGTGGGTTTGGAGTTTGGTATCTGTTTGTGGAGAAGTCAGTTGTGCTCAATGCTTATCTGACATCCCGTTTTTTGGTAGAATTGAGGGGAAGATGGAAGACCACTCCGGTGTCTATGAATGTGTCTATCAAACCAGCCCAGTGATAAAAGGACAAGTGAATGTTTCAGGTAACTTCGTATGTTTGCTTCTGGGTCTGAGGAGGGCAGTGGGGAAGCTGTGATCTCGTGAACACTTTGCTTTGGTATCTTTTCAACTTCTTGCAAAGCTGTTTCTATCCCGTATTAATAAGGCTGCGGGATGCTACACACGTGCTACCAGACTTGTTCTATGAGGGAATTCCATTTTATCAGGCAGCTAAAGTGTCTGTAGGGTCAGCTCTTGGACCTTGCATTAAATAAGCTGCCTGCTGTGGATGTGTTCCCACAAGAGTAATGAGAGAGGGTTAATACCTGGTGGACAAATCTCAGTGTTTCTCGAAGCAGCTTGATGTGCTTTCCTCTCTGAAAATGCCAGACAGTGGGCAAGTGAAGAGAATAAACCCTCTAACACATTTCTTAAATGCGTTATTTCTTTCCCATAAAAGTCAAGCTTTATGGGTAGCTTTGTCTGGTTCTGGCTAGGTGGACTGCAGGGAGTACAAATCTACCTGTTTTCTATAATGAGACGTCTGGTTTTCTTTTTCTCTTGCTGCAGTTCCACCCCAAGTGATGCCATACAAGAAGTCTGAGCATGGGAATGAGGGGGACACAGGCGTGCTGACCTGCAAGAATCCCTCTTTCCCCCCTGTCAGCTCTTGGGTCTGGTACAAAAATGGTCAAGAGGTAAGTGCTGTGGTTTGGTGCTCTTTCTCCCCTCCTGCCTACCCTACTTCCCAGCAAAGAGGTGGAGGACCTCATCCCAGCAGAATTAGCTATGTCAGAGTAGCCTCCTCGGTGCGACGGCAAGGAGGATATCTGTAGTGGTAGGACCATGCATGGTAAGTGAGCAGCTCCCCTCATGTCAGCACTGTCCTGAGAGCTGTCTCTCTTTCTCCCTCCCTCCAGCCCATCATCAATGGTTCTGGTCGATACATTATCAAGTCCAGTGGCAACAAGACGGAGTTACGCATTCTTAAACTGAGTATTGAGGAGGATACAGGTGACTACCACTGCAATGCCACCAACTCTTATGGCTTTGGCGGCGCTGTAGTAAACCTGCGTGTACGCAGCCGCCTGGCAGCACTCTGGCCCTTCCTGGGTATTGTGGCAGAAGTCCTCGTTCTTGTCACCATCATCTTCATCTATGAGAAGAGGAGGAAGCCAGATGAGGTTCTTGATGGTAAGAGGCGCTGGGGGTTAAATCTTTCTGGGGAGAACAAGTAATTTGTAGGGTGAAGGCAAAATGTTCTCTTTGTCAGATGGGCGTTCATTTGAGGGCTGCTTCTCAGGGCACTTCTTGTAAAACCATGGTAGTGTTTACCATGCTACTTTAGCCGTGAAGTTGCAAGTAATTGCAGCGTTTCTGACAGTCCTTCAGCAAACTGTGCTTTGGATCTGGGGCGAGATAAGATTCAGTGCAGGTCAGCCTGACCCTTTGTCTCACCAGTTCCTCTGCACTTAGCTTGAGTCCTTCGAGTGTCTGCAAGACTGGGTTTTCTTTAGCAGCTAACATTCGGGAGAAGCTGATTTCTGAATAAGTAGTGGAGCTTTTCTGATGCTCAAAATCCGGGGACTCTGTTAGCGGCTCCGTGACACCAGGCTTAGCTTGGTTCAGGTTCAGTTCATGGATCTGTTTTGGGTCCTCAGATCCGCACATCCTGACTCTCAGAGACTTCCTCAAAGCCTAGCGCTATCTTTAATCTGTTCTGGAAACATCGGCTCCTCCCTTTCCTTATCAGTAAGAATCTGCATTGTGTTAGCCCCACCGCCCCTCCCTTATCTGATCCAGTTAACAATGAAGTGTAAATGCTTGGTATCCTTCCTGCTGGCTGGGCTAGGGAACAGCACATCAGGTAGGCTGAGTGGTGTGAGGTGCGGCAGAGGGACTAAAACTAAATATCCCTCTCCTGACTGCAGGGCTTGGGGGAATTCTGCTCGAGGCAGTTTTACAAGCAGATGCTTTGCCCTCTGACACTCTTGGCTGGAAGGCAGATGTCGTCTTAAGGACATTGTAGCTGCAGCTTCCAGGAAATAAACTATAGCCTGTGTGTGTTGAGTGATCTGGCTTCTGATGACATTAGCCTGGTCCAGGTCATGTTGAGTGCTGACCTGCCAGAGCTGTAGCAGATGCTTTGACAGATGAAGAAAGGACGTGTATGTTGAAGCGTCCTGATGCTTCTTGGCCGGAGCTCTAAGCTCAGGTTCCCACGTGCTTGTGGATGAGGATAGAGCATTGTACCTGTTTGACAAACATGCACAGCTTTACACTTTCCAGGTATAAAGTGGTTATATCTCCCCAAAAGTCTTTGTAGCTTTGCCCCTCGTGAGAGGAGGTAACAGAAAGGCATTGCTGAGCCAGCTCAGACAAACGCTGTTCCTCGCGGTATGTGGTTGTGAACTGGCTGCTCCCTGTTCCCTGGGGTGGGGAGAGTCTGGCTTGTGTACGGTGTGATGTCTTTGCTGGTGTTATCTTTCAGCTCTTCCCTTCTCTGCTGCTGGGCACCACCTCACATGGTAAGTAGAAGATAGTTCCAGCCGTGTTTCTGCATCCATCCTCTCACCAGCTGTGTGCAGATGTTGGTGCCCAAGGCAGTCCCAGTGCTTAGAGTGAGGACCTCTCGCTCGATGATGGGGAGCCTTCTCTTGGAAGGGGGCAGGTTGCAGGAGCTGGTGAAAGGCCCTGGGGCTTGGCACGTGTTGGCAGAGATGTTTTCTTAGCTGTGCCTCTCTGTGTAGCAAGAATGTGGTGTGCAGTGTGTTTTATTTTGATTTCACAAAATGTGCGGGGAGGAAGAAGGGCGTACTGCTGACAATGCTTAAAGCCTCATCCCTGAAACATCCTGTTTGGATTCCCCTTTACTTGCTGGGATCTGAGAGCCATCCGAACTGGCGGTGCTGAAGGGGTGAGAGCAGCCCGGAGACCAGTGGCAGCTCTGCTGTCTCACCGGGTGGATCTGTGGCTCTCTTTTCCAGTTTTAAATGCTGGTGGTGGTAAGACTGGACGGTATGTGGAGGATACAGAGGGCACAAATGCTGAACGGACATTACCAGTCAGCAGTGCTGCTTCAGAGACTGCCTGGAGGCTTCCCTGTGTAATTCTCCTTCTTTGGCCTCCTGGGGTAGTCTCAGGTGTGCCTGAGGGTTAATGAGGTGCCAGCCCTGACCGCTGCTGATTGGCGAGGGGGTGGTGGCAACCTGGTGATCCTGTGAGCCAAGCCCACCCTGTGCCAGCAGAAGCAACTGCGTAACAGGAGCTTATGTCTAAGTTTGTGCCTTGTCTAAGCTCAGACAAGAAGCAGCTTAAAACCCAGGTGGGGGTGGCAGTGTTCTGGTAAGGAGTAGCCCCCTGCTCCGCCAGGGCCTGGCGAAACAGGAGCGCTGTGGGTGAGGTGACCTTCTGGGTCCTGTGCAGGCAGTGTCATCCAGTATATCCAGTAACCTGTC
Source organism: Charadrius vociferus (assembly GCF_000708025.1). Classification (NCBI taxonomy): domain Eukaryota; kingdom Metazoa; phylum Chordata; class Aves; order Charadriiformes; family Charadriidae; genus Charadrius; species Charadrius vociferus. Next base: position 76,539 of record NW_009661376.1, on the reverse strand, counting down.
TGGAATGCACTCCCCAGAGTTTTAAGAGGTGGCAGAGATTACTTCTTATACCCTGACACTATTCTTTCTTTTCTTTCGATGCTGTCCTGAATGAAGATGATGATGGAGGTTCTGCACCTCTGTAAGTACTTTGCTTTTTCCTATTTAGGCAGATTTGTACTGGTGGATCACATCCATCCAGAGAATCTGCTCTGAATATAAAATCTAGCTGGTGGGGGCATAACACACTGGCTCGCTGGATGGGAGACTTCCCCCCCGCCATGGTTCATTTAATGTGGCCTTTGTGTAAACCGTATATAACCGGGGATGGCGGCAGTGTCTCAAACTGACACTGTTCCGGTAACTAATCTCATCTTGCCTTGTCTTGACCATCTGTTTGCACCTGAATTACACTCGTGGGTAGGGTGGGGCTTTGTGCTTTTTCTTTCCTCACTGCCCCTTTTCTCTTTCCAGGAAAAGCAATGCCACGAACCACAAGGACAAGAATGTCCGCCAGAGAAATGCGAACTAAGAGCAGGGGCCAGGTGAGTGCCATTCCTGAGAAGAGCTGCTGTGCCGGGCTCTTCACCTCCTCACGGCAAAGGGCTCCTACAGCCGCCTGAGGTGTCTGTCCCTAGCTGTAACCTACCTGGAGCTCCTTATCAGCTGCTCAGGGGTCTGGCCCAGCTGCAGCATCTGCATCTGCAGAGGGTCTCCGGGAGAAGCAGAAGCATCCATGCAGGCAGAGGCTCTTCTGGCCTGACATCGTACTGCGGGATCTGGGGAGGTGGGGGGAACGCGGTGCCGTGAAGCTCAGGCGCAGACCGTTAGTAGCCTGGTAGGAACCTGCCAAAGCCGCTGGGACTGCGTGTGGGGATCAGCCATGTGTCGGCCTCTGCCCAGAGGGACAAGGGGAGAGGGAGGAGGAGGTGTTGGACTCCACTGTGTGGCTCTAAAGCACAGGAAAGGCAGGACTGCCCGATAACTCCTGCCCTGGCCTCAAGCAGGAGATGAGTCTACCCACAGCTTTGCTGAAGGGCAGCCTTTGTCCTGCACTGCTCCATCAACCCCCTCTAGCACAGCGCAGCCTTACTGGTACAACGGGGTTATCTAACTGGCTTTTCTTTCTCTCCTGCCAGGTGATGTGTAGATGAAGAACTCGTCTGGACAATTTTGTTTTCTTTTAATTTCTTGGTAAAATAGCACCATGAAATATTCTAGCGTGTCCTTGCAATTCAGTTACTTCACTTTCTAAAGAAACTTAAGTTGTAGGATCTAAAATACACTTTTTTTTTTAAAAAAAAAAGAGTTGTGGGAGGGTTTTTCTACCTGTAAATGTAAATCCCTTGTTTCTGGTAGTCTAGGTCACTGGCTGTCTCTGTCCTAGGTTTCTTCGTGTTGATGCAGAGGGGGTGGGTGGGAGTACAGCTTAGTTCTTCCTCACCTCTGGGAAGAGCAGTGTGTTGGGGAGGGCCGTTCTGAAACGCCTGCAGTGTTTGAGGCCACTGACGGAGCTGTGGATAACAGACCTGAACACGCAGCGAGATGTTCCTTGTGTGCTGCTCCGCTGGACGTGGCTGGTGTGGCCCATGCTCCCAGCAGGGGTTTGCCTGGGTCAGGGAGACGCTGCGCCTGGAGATGACTCGATCTGACCGGAGGGTTTAGGAAGGCACTTCTCTGTCTTTCCCAGTGCATCGCCTGGAGCGAGGTTGCACCTTTCCCTAGCGTGGAAGCACCATGTGTCCCGAGAGCCGCTCGGCCAGGGCCACCAGGCACATCTGCTGGTGCGGCTCCTGGGGAGCAGTGAGCGAAGGGCTCGTCCCTCGGCGTGTCCCACACCACCCGGACCCGCACCCAGCGCCGTTCCCCATCTGGCAGATTCCCACCAGCTCCTCCAGAGCTGTGCTTAGTTACTCTTAAACAGACAGCCAAGAGCCAGCATCAGAGCTGGACACTGGATAAGGATAAATGATTGCTGTTAACTTATTTCATGGGTGGTTAGCGTCTCTCTTCTCAAATTGCTGCAGTGGGGGATCAGGGCAGAGCCAACGGGGGCTGCGGTGCTGTGGGGGGCAGTTTAACGGCGTGTGTTCTTGTGCTTGAGCCATCGTGATGTTTGCGTGACATAGGAGCCTGAGAGCAGACAAATGCTCAGTGGAGCCTAATAACTTTATTGCTGAGTAGCATTGAACTCTGTTAACACACTTCACAAATAAAGATGATTCCTCTCTCTTTTTTTTTTTTTTTTTCCATCTTTGTTTGGACTCTGGTCTCTTCCCTGCTGGCTGGACCCCCGGGTTGTCTGACCTGCTGACTCACTTCTGGCTGTAGAACACGACGGTGTGTCTCACAGTTCGGTGCCAGCTCTGACTGTGCTATAGTCACCAAATATTTGCAGCTCGAGAGGTGTTCAAGCCTCTGCGAAGGGAGACGAGTGGTGCTCCCTGCTCTGCAGAGCCCGGAGGAGCGCTGGTCACTGGGGCACACTTGTCTGTCTGGGGACAGGCGTCACCTCGCCCTGCTGCACGGTTCCGCAGTGGTTTGTGGCCGTGGGGTCGAGGATCAGCCCTCGCAGGATTTGCTGCTTTGTGTCTCGTGCTTCTCGAAGCAGTTATTTTTCTTTCTCCCTGCTCTTCCCGGTGGGGGAGAGGGAAGGTGAGAGGCCTTTGTGTGCAGCGTGGTGCCTGAGGAGAGGACAGAGGACGTGGCAGGGGGTCCCTGTCCTGGTGCCAGCACTGCCGCCCTCGGAGCGAGGCAGGGGCAGCCGTGGGCTGGTGAGGAGCTGCCCGAGCCCTGCCTGCCCTGCTCCCAGCGCGTGGGCGAGCCGTGGCCCTGCAGCCTCACCCTGTAGCCAAACACTTCTCCCTGCCCGGGAAAGGCTAATTAGGGAGTGTGGCTCTGATTGCAGGGCTGTGCCCAGAGAGCCGCTGGCTGCGGTGTGGTGGCAGGCAGGTCTGGTAGCGGTGCCAGCAGCCTGAAGCCATAGTGGCCCAGTGCCTCTTGACAGTGTTTCTGCTGCCTCTGTGTGTCATCAGCCGGGCCGGCCCTGGGGCTGACGGGGCAGCGTGGCTCTGCAGCACGTAAGTGGGTTATGCAAGGCTTTCGCAGCCGGCCTCGTGCTCGTGGGTGCCGTCCTGGTGAAAAATCAATGCATGGCTTAATTTCCTTGATGAGGATTATGGGTCCTGCCTGACCCGGCTCTCGGGCCGCAGCACAAAGCACCGCTTGTGTCTTTTGTTTGGCCGGGTGGGTGCAGGGGGAAAAACAGCCCGGGGAGAAGA
>NW_009661376.1:68440-69911 GCF_000708025.1 Charadrius vociferus | reverse complement strand
CCTGGGCGGCAGCAGGCTGGTGGGGGAGGCTGTGAGGGAGGGATGGCCCGGCCCCTCTGTCCCCCACCATGACTGCACCAGGGCCAGAGCCTGTCCTGCTGCTCCGAGCTGCCAGAGCCGTGGTCCCGGTGGCAGAGCCCACGGTGCTGCCGAGAGCAGGGTCCCCCCGTGGGGAGCCTTCCCTGCCCCTCTGTCCCCCACCATGACTGCACCAGGGCCAGAGCCTGTCCTGCTGCTCCGAGCTGCCAGAGCCGTGGTCCCGGTGGCAGAGCCCATGGTGCTGCCAAGAGCAGGGTCCCCCCGTGGTGAGCCCGTGGCCTCGGAGGCTTCCCGGGGCGCAGCAGCGTCGCTCCCTGGGCTGGCGCTCGCAGCGGGCACTGGTCCGCGCCGGGGTGACCTTGGAGAGTCACCCTGGCTGTCCTGCCCCGTGCTGGCTCCATCCCTCACGGAGTCGCTATCAAGACTTGAAACCCATTGGGGAAGAGCCGCTGCCTGTGTTTTGATGCTGCAAGTGGCGTAGGAGAGTTCCCTGCCCAGCGGGGAGGAGCTGCAGGCAGAGCCACGGCATCGTCTGGGTCTACAAACGTGCACATAAACAGGATCGGCTCAACGCAGGGCTGAAAGCCCGGTCGCGAGGAGCCCGCTCTGCTTGTGCGGGTTGAGGACATGTGTCCATCTATTCCTCGTTGCCCTGCCTTAAAAAAAATATTATGTTTATCTAGTAATGAAAATGGAGCATGAACCCAGCCCTGGAAAACCCATTTTCCCATCTTAAGATAAAATCATTACCCATCTGCATATGTGACATCATTTCATAATCGGAGTCGTTTGGAGATCCTGTCTCCTCACGGACACGGCGCTGCCATTATTCATGCAAAATTCAGGGCCAGACTTGCTCCAGGAGCGAAAGTTGCTATTTACATAAATATTGAATTATTAGGAAGCAGCCTCGGTGGCTGGTTGAGATCCTGAGCTGCAAATCTGATAAAAGAGACCTTGTAAATTGTGCGCTGAAGTAGACGGTGTCGAGCTGCGCCGCCTCCTTTTGGCTGCCGTGCTCACTTCTCTCCTCTGTCTTTGCCGCTTCTGGTCTTTATCGATGGGAAAACCCAGATAGCACCGACTTTTTTGTTATTTTTTTGGTGTTTCTGCAACGGGGCTATCGCTCTTGGAGCGGGGTTGGGAGCTGGGGGCCATGTCCAACCCTCGTTTCGCAGTGACCTGGGGCACGTTGCTGGTCTGGATCCATCCTTACTGGAGAGCCCGGCAGGGGTGGACATGGGGCCGGGTGGCATTCCCGGGGGAGTGGGTGCTCCGGCTCCACGGTCGATCCCTTCACCTTCTCACGCGGAGAGGGGCGTGCATAAACCTGGGAGGGCTCAACCCTGCCACCGCGCTGGGTGCAGCAGCAGTGCCACGAGCTGCGCGCAGCCGGTGGTCCGGTGGCAGTGGCGGGGGGCGAGCCCCCCAC
>NW_009661376.1:66438-68401 GCF_000708025.1 Charadrius vociferus | reverse complement strand
CCCCCCGCCCGCCCGGCCCCCGCAGCCTTCCGCGGGGTGTGGGGCTGGGGCTGAGCCGCGGGTTTTCAATGCTGGTGAATTCCTCTTGCAAGAGCTGATCCCACACCTGAACTGGGGGTGAAGCCGCATCCAGAGCACGCGTCCCCGGTACTCCTTGGCCAGAGCCTTCCTCGTCCAGGGTTAACATGGTTTCTGGGGCTTTGCTGCTGCCTGGATGGTGCTGCCACCTTGTTCATGCCACCACCTTGTTCATGCCACCACCTTGTTCGTGCCACCATTGAGGCTCCTGAGCAGAGGGACCCGGGCTCACTGGCTGCTGTTGCTCCCGATGTGTGTGCCGGTGCTGTGAGCTGCTGCTGGTCCCGGCGTTACCGTTCCCTCTGGTGAGGGTGTCGGGGAGCTGCTCTCCCCCTCTGCGGCATCGATGTGGGGCAGTTGGACCTGGGGGGTGGGCTGGAAGCCACCGCTCGGTCATCGGGGGGGAAAGGCTGTGACTGCCTGGGGGGATTGGGAAGGTTTGGGGTCCTTGAGAATTTCGCAAAGCCTTTATGCCCCCTCCCCTCCTCAGGGACCCCCGGGGTAAAAGGCTTTTCCAGGGGAGAGCGGCACCAGTCATTCATCACCACTGGCTGTACTGGGGCATGGGGGTACGGACGGCACGTTGGGCGCTGTACCTCACCGCTCGCTTGGCTCAGGAGAACTTCTGCCGTTGGCTTCTTAACCCACTTCTAAGAGTGACCTCGTTTTTAGAATAGGAGTATTTAGTGTGAGCTTGCAAAGCGCCAATCCCGCACCGATCCCGCACTGATCCCGCACCGATCCCGCACCGATCCCACCCGCCGGGCAGCCCGGCCGTTTGCGGTGGGGCCCTGGTCTGGGCTGAGGGGCTCAGCCCTCGGGGGCACCTTCCGCAGAGGGGGGTTTTGGGGAGCATTGTCCGCCTGGGCAGGCTGGGGAGCGGGTGGGTCGGGGCCTGTCACCGCAGAGGGGAGTGATGCGTTGCGCCGAGAGCATGGAAGCGGTTGGATCGTTCCCGGCAGCCCCCGGTGCTCTGTGTGCCCGTGATGGAGCTGAGCGGGGATGTCCCTGGTGTCCTGTGGCTGTGCCCCCATGGAGGGCCCGGGGGGGTTCCCCTGCCCCCCTCCCAGGTGGTGACAGCGGGCGGACGGGGGGGCTTTGCTGGCGCAGCCGTTGGGATTGCCCCGTGCCCCTCCAGCCACGGGGTCTCCATTAGGGTTTTGGAGGTGCCGGGGAGATGGCAGCTCTGCGGAGGGATGGGCTCTGGGGTTCTGGGGACAGGAGTGGGGGGGGGTCCCTGGGACTTGGTGTGGGTGCTCAGCTCCACCTCTGCTCCTGCTCAGGATGTGCGGGGTCCATGCCAGGCTTTGGGCGGCCGATGGAGTAGGAACGCAGCAGCCGCCGCTCGCAGAGGCTTTCGGCATCTTCTGTCACCATCGCTGTCGTTCAACTGGGTCAGAAGAAGGGAGCGGGTGCTGAGGATCCTAATTAATTTGTTTTCAGATATTTATAGTAGCCTGGATTGGATCTCTTTTTCTATGCACACACTGCCCTCCAAGGAAGAAAGCGTTGGTGTCGCACCCCGGTCCCCGAGAGATCGCGCATAGTCAGTTGTGTGTTGGGGGGTTCAGGAGCAGTTTATCTTTCTCGGCAGGCCGAATTCTGCCCTGGCTCAGCCAGATTGCAAAGGGATTTGAGCCAGAGGAGAGTTTTGCCCAGCTGGCGTGGTTATTTAATCTTTGTTCTTCACAGCTTTGCATGGCTAATGCCCCCATGGGACTGCCTTTGTGCAGCGGGGTCAGTCTGCCGCGGCAGCGCGGTCCTGCGGGGGGGTTTGCGGGACAGATCCGGCGCGGTGCTGCCACCGTGGGCTGCCCCGGCCACAGCAGTGGCTCTGGCGATGCCGGTGTCTCCGGGGGGTCGTGCCGTGGGGCCGGAGCCCCGG
>NW_009661376.1:64068-65254 GCF_000708025.1 Charadrius vociferus | reverse complement strand
GCTGCCCCAGGGCGGCTCGGCGCGAGGGTCTCCCCCACCGGCGCCTGCTTCATCGTCCTCCCCTCGCCCAGGACCTGCCTGGGATGGGATGCTCAGGGCAGAGCTCCGGCCAAATGGCGCAGCGGGAAGAGCCCCTGCAGCGGGCAGCCCCCGGCCGCATCCTGCACACCCTCTGCCTGCACAGCCCTGCCTCAGCCAGGGATGGTGCCGGCCTGCGGGATCAGCCCCAGGGGCAGTTTGGAGAGGATGTGGTCCCCCCGGGGGAGGGGGTGGTCCCCAGGGAGGCCCGTGGCCAAGGTGGCGTCAGTGGCAGCACCCAAGTAGCATGGGTGCCTTAGGGAAGGGTACGATGGCTGGGTCCCCTCAACACGGGGGGGCAACTCAGGATGCTGGTGACACCCTCCTCCATCTTCTCGCTCCCCAGGTTTTACTGGGACTTCACAATGCTGCTCTTCATGGTGGGCAATCTGATCATCATTCCTGTGGGCATCACCTTCTTCAAGGAGGAGACCACGGCACCCTGGATCGTGTTCAACGTGGTCTCCGACACCTTCTTCCTGATGGACCTGGTGCTGAACTTCCGGACAGGGATTGTCATTGAGGACAACACGGAAATCATCCTGGACCCTGAGAGAATCAAGAAGAAGTACCTCAAGACGTGGTTTGTGGTGGACTTTGTCTCCTCCATCCCTGTGGACTACGTCTTCCTCATTGTGGAGAAGGGCATAGACTCGGAGGTGTACAAGACGGCCCGTGCCCTCCGCATCGTCCGCTTCACCAAGATCCTCAGCCTCCTGCGGCTCCCCCCCCTCTCCCGGCTCATCAGCTACATCCACCAGTGGGAGGAGGTAAGGGTCCTGTGGGATGCAGTCCGGCAGTGGGTCCCTCCTCTGGCAGTGGTGGGACCATCTGGGGAGGGTGGGCGAGCCGGTGGGTTGGACGGGGGCTGTGGGGCTGTGGGGGTCGGCTGTGACCCTCCCTGGAGTGGGGGGAGGCTCTGGGTGTCCCTGCACGTCCCCCACCTTCCCCTCGGCTCCATCCCCGGGGGGACAGCTGGGACACGAGAGCGCTCCCGCTCTGCTTCAGCGCAAAGGCGGACCCCCGGCGCCTCGGGGCCTGCTGGGTGCCACAGCTGAGCTGTGCGCTCTGGGTGTGTTGTGTGTGTGTGTGCACGGGTATGTGCCAA
>NW_009661376.1:62001-63070 GCF_000708025.1 Charadrius vociferus | reverse complement strand
CCCCCTGCCCGCATCCCCCTGCCCTCATCCCTCCTGCCTGTATCTCCCCCCCAGCATCCCCCCTGCCCGCATCCCCCCTGCCCTGTGCCCTTCTCCCACCCCTCCACTGGGACTGGGTTCTGCTGCAGGAGCATCCCGCACCTCCTGTGAAGCCCCTATCCCAAAGTGCGTCTGCCCCCCCCGTCCCTCCCCTGCCAGGGCTCCCGCTCTGCGTCCTTTTCACTTTCAGATGGGACTTAGCGGGGAGAGCCCCAGGGACGAGTTAAACCTGTGCGTTGCTGTGCGGATTATCCTGGTAATCGCATCTGCTTACAGGGTTCGGGAGGGGAGCGTGGCCCCGATCCCCGCTGGGACCTCGCCTGCTCTCGGGGGCACCGCAGCCGGGGCTGGCGGATGTAGTGGGAGCGTCCCCGGGGGGGGCTCCATGTGCCTGATTTTGCCCCCAGAGCCTCAGTGGTGGCTGGGAGAGCAGCAGCGAGGGGTGCCATGGCTGGACCATGGAAGGGACGTGCCCGAGGCCGGCAGCGATGGGACTGGGGCTTCTCCTGCCCGTCCTCGCCCCGGGCTGCCCCTTTCCCACTCCTGTCTCTCCACCTTGTTCCCTCCCTGTCACGTTGCACTGGCTCTGCCTCGTCCTGCCCGCGCCGCGTGCCCTGCCTGCGCCGTGTGCCCTGCCTGCGCAGGCAGCCGCAGATCCCGGGCTGGGCGCAGGGGGAGAGGGCACACCGTGCCGTTGCCCTTGACCTGCCTGCGCCGTGCGGCCGCTCTGTGCGATGCTGTCGGGCTCCATCCAGCCTCGGCTCTGCAGCCGGGGGGGAGACTGAGTTTCACTGCCGGGGGGTTAATTTCTTATTTTCTTTCTTTTTTCCACCCCTTTGAATTCACCTTTTCTGGACCTTAAAAATATTAAAGGAGAAGGAACAAGTCCTCAGCCCGTGGCTGTTTGCATCCAGCAGGACACGTCTCTACCCCCCGGGTTTGCCTGCGCGGGTGCCCCGGGGTGAGAGGGGCTGAGACCAGGCAGGGACCGGGGACGCGGCCGGGGGGACGCCCCGCTCCCACGGGAGCT
>NW_009661376.1:57768-61007 GCF_000708025.1 Charadrius vociferus | reverse complement strand
GGCCCCCTGGGGGAGGGCCGGGGCCGGGCCAGCCGTGAGTGCCTCCTTCGGCCGAGGCCATGCGGGTTGGTGCCCCAGGCGGGGATGGGCAGGGGGGGACGGTCCCTCTGCTCACACTCTGCCATCCCGCCCCGGCCCCTCCACCCACAGATTTTCCACATGACCTACGACCTGGCCAGTGCGGTGATGAGGATCATCAACCTCATCGGCATGATGCTGCTGCTCTGCCACTGGGACGGCTGCCTCCAGTTCCTTGTGCCCATGCTGCAGGATTTCCCCCAGAACTGCTGGGTCTCCATCAACGGGATGGTGGTGAGTGCTGGCCCAACCCTGCTGTGCTCCCATTGAGCCCCCGGCCGTGCCCGTGCCCTCCGGCCTCTCTCCACCGACCCCAGGAGATGCCACCCCAGCGCTGGCCGGTGCTGAGGTGCCCCGACGGCGCGCAGGCAGCCGTGCCTGCTGCAAATGGTGTCCCTGGTGAGGTCTCGCAGGACCTGGGGCAGCGGATCGATCCGGGTGGGAGGAAGATGCTGACACAGCTCTCTGCCCCATCCCTTGCTGCCTTCTCCCTGCTCATTAGCAACAAAGCTGCTATTAATAAATAATGGGCCACGTTTCTAATTGCTCCCTCTCAGCCCCTCAGTCTGCTACAAATGGGTCTTCTCCCTCCGTCCGTCTCGTCCCGTTCTGCCGGTGTTTCCATCTCTGCTCCGTTCCCCCCGCGTGGCTTCTTCCGCGTCCTCCCCTTCCTCTCCTCCCTGTGCTTCTCCTTCCCTGGCTGCTTCGCTCCCGGGGTGATGCGGGGGCTGCGCGTGGTGCCGTGCCGGGGGACTCCTGCCATCCCTGCCTGCTGCTGCCCACTGTCCCGGCCACGGCCACGGCCGCAGGCTCCTGCGCACGAGTGCTGCTGTAACTCAGTGGCTTCCACACACAGAGCTTACTCCCGTCACCGCGTTTCACAGGGGCTCCCTGCGCTTCTGTAGATCAGCTCTAAAAAAAAGTAAAATAAAATGACTGACTACCTAAAGGAAAGCCAGGCGGGTGGCGAGACCCTCCAGGAAGGAGCAGAGCGCTGCAGGGTTTGTTTGGATCTCACCTGCACAGTGAGACTGTCAAAACCAACCAACCAACCGAATCCTATTGCTCACACACACACACACGTGCATGCACACACACGCGTGCGAGCAGCTGTGCACCAGCCAGGGCTGAGCGCCGCCGCCGTCCCTGTCGCTGCAGAACGACTCCTGGAGCGAGCTGTACTCCTTTGCCCTCTTCAAGTCGATGAGCCACATGCTCTGCATCGGCTACGGGAAGCAGGCGCCCGAGAGCATGACGGACATCTGGCTGACGATGCTGAGCATGATCGTGGGGGCCACCTGCTACGCCATGTTCATCGGCCACGCCACCGCCCTCATCCAGTCGCTGGACTCCTCCCGGCGCCAGTACCAGGAGAAGGTAGGACTGGGCTGGACGGGGACCACGGCTCCTGTCCTGTGCTCGGCCGTCACATCCCCTCCTGGAGCCGCAGTGGCTCCGGGCGGATCCCATCTGCGGGGCGGCAGCAGGAGGGGACCAGGACCGGCCCCATGGCGTGGGGACATGTCGGGGGTCCCAGGCCGGCTGGGTGCTGACGCCATCTCTCCCCACAGTACAAGCAAGTGGAGCAGTACATGTCCTTCCACAAGCTGCCCGCTGACTTCCGCCAGAAGATCCACGACTACTACGAGCATCGCTACCAGGGCAAGATGTTTGATGAGGACAGCATCCTGGGGGAGCTCAACGAGCCCCTGCGCGAGGTCAGGGCCCCCGGGGCTGGAGAGCCGGGCGTGGGATGACACAGTGAGGATGGGGACTGCTCCCCCCACCCAGTGAGGGACCCCCTGCTGCCTGCCGCGGGGGGGCTGTGGGTCCCACCAGCTCCTGCAGTGCATGCCCTTGGGGTTGAGCATCTTTTGCTTCGGCTTTGCAGCTCCAATTGTGAATATGTCCATGCACGATCGTGTTTGTGGGTGCTGACACCTCTGTGTTCATGAGCATGCCCTGGGGGAAGCCATGTCCCGGCCTCCTGGTCCCTCACCTCCTTCCCCTGCAGGAAATCGTGAACTTCAACTGCCGCAAGCTGGTGGCCTCGATGCCGCTGTTTGCCAACGCGGACCCCAACTTCGTCACGGCGATGCTCACCAAGCTGAAGTTTGAGGTGTTTCAGCCGGGCGACTACATCATCCGCGAGGGCACCATCGGCAAGAAGATGTACTTCATCCAGCACGGGGTGGTCAGCATCCTCACCAAGGGCAACAAGGAGATGAAACTCTCCGACGGCTCCTACTTTGGAGGTGAGCGCTGGCTGAGCCCAGGTCCCCTCCCAGGGTCTGCCAGAGCCACCGCAACACCCGTGCTGTCCCAGGGCACCCACCACGCGGTGGTTCTTGCCCCCTCCTCCTGGCCTGTCCCCCTTTGCAGTCCTTTCTGGCCATGTTTTTACCTTGGCACTGTTGTTTTCCCCCCAGAAATCTGCCTGCTGACCCGCGGCCGGCGCACGGCCAGCGTCCGGGCAGACACCTACTGCCGCCTCTACTCGCTCTCGGTGGACAACTTCAACGAGGTGCTGGAGGAGTACCCCATGATGAGACGGGCCTTTGAGACCGTGGCCATCGACCGCCTCGACCGCATCGGTAGGGCACAGAGGGCTCTCGGGGAGGCTGAGGGGGCTGTCCCAGCAGTGTGGGGCAGCCGTGGCCGGCGTGGGGGAGGCCCAATGCCACCCCACCGCAGGGTCTCACGGCGCTCCCCGTACCGGCCATGTCCTTGCAGGGAAGAAGAACTCGATCCTGCTCCACAAAGTGCAGCACGACCTCAACTCAGGTGTCTTCAACAACCAGGAGAACGAAATCATCCAGGAGATCGTCAAGTACGACCGGGAGATGGTGCAGCAGGCAGAGCTGCAGCAGCACACGGCCATGTACAGCCCCGTCCAGCCCCAGGTCACCTCCGCCATCGCCACCCTCCAGCAAGCCGTCGCCATGAGCTTCTGCCCGCAGATGGCCAGCCCGCTGGTGGGCTCCATGGCCCTGGGCTCGCCCCGCATGATGCGCCGCTTGCAGTACGCCCAGGCCGTGCCCAGCCCCTTCGCCGTCTCCCCCGTCTTGCTGCAGCAGAGCCCCCCGCAGCAGCCGCAGCCCCCCGTGCGCGTCGGGACCAGGCAGGCGGGCAACGCGAGCTTGCAGCATCCGCAAAGGCGA
>NW_009661376.1:37434-57004 GCF_000708025.1 Charadrius vociferus | reverse complement strand
CCCCCCACCCACCGCAGGGGCACAGCGGGGTCCGGGCTGAGCCCCCACCTGCATCGTCTCCGACCAAAGTCTGGCCCCATCTCCCGCGGCGAAGCCCCGCTGCCCTCAGCCTCCCCGGCTGCCCCATAGAAGCCACAGCTGCATCATCCCCCGTGATCAACGCTGTATATGATATTTATGACCTGAATACATACCTGTATGTGTGCATCCGCAGGACACCTCCCCGGGGCTTTCGGCGCGCTGGCCGTCCCCGGCGCCTGCGCGTGTCCCTGCCTCCCCTCCCACAGACCCAAGGCGAGGGGTGACGGTCCAGGACTGGAGGTAAGTGGGGGGTCTGAGGGACGGTCGCCCTGCGCACACGCTGTCCCCCAGCCCGACCCCGGGGCTGGCGGGGCGAACGCAGCCCCAGTCGCCCGTAGTCAGCGTTAGGACGGAGGCAGATGCTGGAGCCTGGGGGTGCTCCTGGCTGTAAAGCCGGGGAAGGCACACAGTGTGTCCCAGCGCTCCTCTGTGTGTGTGTGTGTGTGCGTGTGCACCTATGGGCACATGTGTGTGCGGGGGGGGTGTGTGTGTGTGCACATGTATGCCTCTGCATAGCACTCTGGAGCCTTCCACGTTGAATGTATGCAGCGAGCGAGGGGCCACGGGCCAGCCCCCCCCAGCCACGCAGCCAGCGGGACAGGGCCCCGCTCCACGCGTCCACCGCTCCATCCAGCCCATCCTGTGCAATAAACGTCAGCAGCTGACAGAGCTACGCACGACTCCGTCTCTGCTTCTTCGCCACCGTCCCTCCCTGCTGCGGCTCCGGCTGCTCGCGCTCCCCTCGCCCAGCCCTGGGAGCTCTGCCACCGGGCACAGCCCCAGGTCGGCTGCAGGAGGCAGCTTTGTCCTTTGAAGAGCTGTTTCCCTGCCAGAAAAATGACAAGGTGAAAAGAAAAGCCTCCTCCCAGAGCCTTTCCCCTCGCTGGCAGCGCCGTGTCTCTGCTCCGGCACCAGCGCAGAAGGAGCTGGGAGCAGGCTGAGCGCTGGCTGAACACACAGCTCCAGCTGCAAGACCTCCAAACACCAGTTGCTGCAGGAGCAGCGCACACACACGGCCCTGTGCGGAGGAGGGCTGGAAGGCCACAGGAGGCTCCTGGCTAGAAATGCAAGGGCCAGACAGCCCCAGGCAGCCCCTGCGAGAGCCCTGCTCCCCCTGCAGCTGTGGGAAAGTTTTGGCTCTGTTTCTGCAACAAAAGCATTTCCAGAATATTACACCCCTGTGAATAACTGAAGCCAAACCATCAGCAAAACAGCATCAGTCTGGGGAAACATCATCCCATCTCCCCAGGACCTCAGGCAAAGATGCGGCGAAGGACACAGTTCCCATCTAGTATTTCAAAAAATCACTTTATTTACAGTATCGTACACCTCCACCCCCACGTTAGTGGTTTTCTCTACCTGAGACCCAGTGAGCAGAATTGAAACCAATCCCTGGAAATAAGAGGCAGGAGCCGCAGAGGCTGTGCCACAGGACAGCGGTGACAGTGGCCCGCGGCTGGAGCGGTGCACGGAGAGCAGCGCCCGCTCCGCAGCAGAGCAGTGGCCGCGGGGGCTGTGTGCCCCTCCAGGCAGGGCCTCACGCTGCAGGAGGTCTGAGAAGGACAGAGAGGGATGGCGCCCCAGGACAGGCGCTGCCCGGTCAAGCTCCGGAGCTTGCAGCAGTGGCAGACGCGTCCCTCGTGCCGGGGTGAGGACCGGGGTGAGGACCGAGGGGAGCCAGCCCCGTGTACTGCCACCCCTTCCACCCCACACCAGAGAGGTGCAGCCCTCCCCAGGGCTCGACGCCCTCTCCCCGTGCCCGGCCGCAGGCAGTAACAGCAAACAGTGCAGGCACCCTGTCCCCGACTCGCCCCCCGGGGCTGCCCCTGCTCTCCTCGAGGTGTCCCAGTTTGGCCCAGCGTCTCGCTGTTGGGCACGTGTCTTTTGCTGTACCCGCCGTCCCCGTGAGACGCAGGACGGAGGAGCCTCACGGGCCAGTGCCAGCCACAGCCTCCGGGGCAAGCGGCAGTCCAGAGGTAGTCCAGGGCCCCGCTGGCTGCCGGGGCTCAGCTGAAGAAATAGGTGGAATCCATCACCTTCTTCAGGTTGAACTCACCTGGGGGAAGGGAGGGAGAGGTCAGAGGAGGGCAGGGTCAGGGCAGGGTGGAGATGGGGCACCTGGAAGAGAAGCTGCCCCGAGCCCTGCTTCAGCGTCCCGCTGAAAACTACTTCAGCTCAGCCCCCGCCGCAGGGTGGGCAGAGGCAGCGGGGATCTCAGAGGTCTTCCAGGAACGGCTGCTCCTCCTACCACCATCCCGAATAAGTTTGGAGGGACAAGACAGAAGAGCGTAACAGCAGGAAGGTGGGGAAAGAAGAGAGGAGCACACGGCCTCAGGGTACAACCCATCCCCGCCACTGCCTTTTCCATGTGCTGACCACGGCGGCTGCTCCACCGCAGCGGAGCACTGCCCTGTGCCGCTTCGCAACGGCAGAACAAAGGTTAGCCAGATGGTCTGGCAGAGGCAGGCCGAGAGATTAGAAGGAGTTAAACTAATTGCCTTAATCCCATTGCATGTATATCATCTAGATCCCGGCAATTACCATGCTGAGTGCCTCACTCCCATCTCCAGGCAAATGCTTCGTGGTCGGAAACAGATGGGAGAGGAAGAACAAGACGGGGGACGGGATGAGCTGGGTCAACCTGGGGGAGATCCCAGGGGCTCCGCTCCGGGGAAGGCAGGGACTGCTCACGGGGAGGCTACAGGGGAACGTCTCAAGGCACTGCCCCGCGGCTCCGCAGTCCGGCACAGGCAGGAAAACCCCATCTTAGGGGACAGCTTTAGCAGGGCTGGCCAGAGCCTCACTGTCCACCTTCAGACAGCACATGAGCTCAGCGATTTTGGGGGCCGTTCTCCATCTCACTCCCCATGTCTCCAAACTGCTCCCAAGGTTTGCAGTTCCCACCCTGTGGTCCTACCTGTCTGGGGGACATTCGACAGCTGCTCCATCAGTTTCTTCTGCCAGAGGGCTCTAGTCTCTCTGCCGGGGCTGGATGAACCAGAAGGAAAGCAAATCAGCATGGGACCTCTGGGAGAAGGTGCACCCTCCTCTGCTCCCTGGTGCAGGGCCCTGATGACAGCCTTCAGCTCCTCCCGAACACATCACGCACCCCGCAGCGGGAGCGCAGCCCCTGCCACAGCAGCCCTCGGCGGGTGCCAAGGCATCTATAGACCCTGCAGACGTCTGCGGTTTGGCTCTGTAGCGGTAACTCAGGTCCACGCACTGGACCGACCCAACGGGTCTTCACCATTCCTTACTGCCTCGTTCACAGCGGGGAACCCAAGGCACAGGCATTATGGCCCACCAAGGGATTCAAGCGCCAAACCCTACTTCAGTTCTGCAGCTAAAGGATGCAAACACCTTGTTTTTCACACGGAGGCCTGAGGCAATTTGGGCACCACTCAAGAAGGAAGCACAACGTCCCTCCAGAGCAACCCCCGGGCAGATGAGCATCAGGACACAACCAGCCCCAGGAGAAGGAGTCGGAGCGGGTAGGAAGGAGCGTGGTGAGGAATACCTGCAGTACTTCTCCAGCATGAACTCAGACAGATCCTGCAGGATCTTCTCGCTGTGCAGAGCCACAAATTGCTGCCGACAGATCTGATCCAGGGAGCAACGGTGAGTCGTACGTTAACAGGCGTTTTCCCCTCCTTCCCCTCAGCGCTTCTCAGCCAAGACAGGTCAGAGGTGAGGGGCAGGGAAAGCAGCGGGCAAGAGTGGGAAGGGGGGACTGCCAGACAAGGGTGAAGGCAATCAGCCCGGGGAGGTGGGAAGCAGAGGCTGACCCTCATTTAACAGTCTACTGTACAACAGCTCTCGCAGCACTGCAAGGGAAAGGGCCCAGGGCTGGACGGAAGCACCGACTCTGCCAGACACTGTGTTTAGCACTGATTTACTTGCACAGATTCTCCCTCACACCCTCCTCGATGGGTGGGAGGAGATGGGACTATGGCACCAGGAAATCGGCTGCAGCCGCCAGCAAGGACCCCAGGTTCACCTCGCCCGAGTGAATAAATCAGTCTACGGAGCAAAGCCCAGGGGAGGGAAGGGCTGGCAGGCGCCCAGAGGACAGATCAGCAAGATCCCTGCTCGCGAGGGACCCAGGAGGACGCTTTTACCTGGTTCATGACGTCCACAGTGAGCGCGTGAGTCCAGTAGCAATCGTGGACCGAGACGAAGGTCAGACCCTGCCTGGGAGGCAGCAGAAGGTGCCATGAAGGAGTGCTGGGAGTCCCATCTCTGCAGCGTTCCCTGTCCCATGTGGGGATATCTCCTTGCTGGGAGACAGGCGGGGACCACGCGAGGAGGGGGACTCCCGGCACAGCGCCTGCGGATCTTCAGAGAGGGACGGCTAACCCCACGATCTCCCTGTCCCTGCCCTGCTGTCTCCTCTCAGCCCTTCTCTGCCAGAAACCCCAAACACCACCCACCAGGGAAACCTCTTTCCCACATGGCACGCCTTGCCCTGGTGACGCTCTCCCAGCACAGAGTGAGTCCCGGAGCCAGGGAAGAGCCCCGGCTGCCCGCTGCCCACCTGAGGCAGTGCAGAGCCGTGAGCATCATGTGCGTGGAGTCCAGGGAGTGGATGAAGTTGGGTGGGAAGGCGTTCTTCTGCTTCACTGTATCAGGCTTCCTGCAGCACAGAATGGGAGGCGCGAGGAGCTGAGGCCCTTCCAGCACCAAAGATGAGAGCGCAGCACAGAGCCAGTGCCAGCCAAGACCTGGGGCTGGTGGGGGCGGCCCTGGAGGGCCCCGAGGCCCTGCTGAAGAACAGGGCCCCGTTCCTCCCGCTGGCTTTTTGCAGCTCAGGGGGACACCAGGAGCTTTGGCACACATTGGCGGGTTCCACTGATGGGAAGGCTTTGTCCCCAGAGCACAGGCTGGGGACAGTAGGGGCTCGGTAAAGACCGTAATGTCATACTTACTGGCTGCCGCTGGAGTTTTTCACACTCAAGTTCTGCATGCTGCAATTCAGCTGCAGGAAAAGAGAGAGAGGGGATCAGCTGCCACACCGCACTGCCTGGCCAGCACACGGCACTCAGCGCTGCGCCGTACCTCTGGAGAGGGGACCGTACCGCCCACGAGCTACTCTGCTCTGGAGGAAACATCCCTGGCTGCAACACAGGGCCTGGGCAGGGACCTTTCCAGGGCATCCCAGCCACCACGGTCACTCCTCAGTGACACCTTGCCCGCTTCCCCTCCTGAGGATGCCGGCAGACATCCTCCACCCCTTCCCAGCGATACGGTGATTCACCCCCGCGAGCGCTAAGAGAAGGGCTCCTGGAGGTGAGCGGCTGCGAGGACGAGACAGGCTGGGGAGATGTGAGTCAGTGCAGCAGCGCGTGGGAGGCGAGAGCAGCGCGACTGAATCACGCGAGCCCTGAGGAAGGCTCCTCGGTGCGGGGAACGGGACCATGCCCCAGCTGCCTGAGTGGGACGGGAGCAGCAGAGCTTCCTCACCAGCCCACCCACGCACTCCAGTCTCTGCGGGGAGAGACAAGGCTGGAGGATGTGCCTGCACACACAAATCCTTCCTGCTCTGCAGGCTCACCCGCAGGTGATGCCAACCTGCCGGGCTTTAGCTTGCTGCCTCAAAGCCCAGCTGCCCTCCCCCTCCTCCCCACCGTGGCAGAGGGAGGGGTAGTTGAGTCCCGCACACCAGATACTCACCACGGTGGACGTGGACCGGTAGTAGGGCTGCACGATGGGGAGACCCAGAGGCGTGACCCACTCCACCGTCCGTCCCGACTGGGCAATGAGCTTGGCACTCTCTGTCAGCCAGTTCTTTAGCAGAGGGAAGTGAGGAAGAAAGTATCTGGAGTTAGTACGGGCAGCAGTGGAGGGGAGACTGCATCCACTCCCAGCACAGGCGAGCCCGACTCCCGCCACCGACTGTGACAGGCCAGTGCTTATGGAGGAGTTTGGCCCTGCAGCAGGCACAATTCCGCACCTCTGGGCTGGGATAGGAGAATCCTCTCTGGGCCAGGACCCAGAATCTCTCCCCGTGGAGCACCTTAATTCCCTGGTCTATGTCCAGGTGGGCCAGGGAAGAAGAAAAGGAAGAGAGAGATAAGAGGCAACAGAAACCTTACCTGGATATCTCGAGTCGCTGAGAACATCTCCTTGATGCCATTGAACACCTGCTTTACGAGGTAGTGAGATGCTTCCCACAAGTATTCCTGCACAGACCAAAGGCAGAGCGAGGGGTCAGGCAAAAGGGCAGCAAAAGATGTGAAGCAAAGTGACAGGACCTAGCGTAAGCTAAAAGAGCGTCTCCCCGCTCCCTGGTGCCTCAAAATTGTCTCCACCACAGACTGTGCTGAGTCTTCAGCTGTTGCAGATGGCTGTGGGTTGTGATGGAGGGCGGCTGAGATCAGCATTTCAGACAGCTCTTGTCCGGGGACAGGCTGATCTCTGTAACGTCCCTCGACAAACGGGAAGCTCTTGCAGCCTCACCTGCCCCAGGAATACAACACACAGCAGAAACACTCCCAGCACCAACCTGCCACAGCAAATCACCCACTCAGCAAGGACTGCCTCATGGTGGGGTCACAGACGAAGAAAAAGGCAGGAGGAGCAAGCCCCCAAGAGCTCTGCCAGAGACAAGGGCCGCTTCCAGAGAGAAGAGCACAGCCACAAACCTCGTTTTGCATCTGAAACACCAGCTGAGGCTGTCATGCCACCAAGCTGGGCCCACGAAGGATGAGGAGCAGCCCCACCTGAAGAACCCCTCCCCACCCACAAGTGGTGGCAGACAGCTCTCCTGCAGGCTGGACAAGCTTGGCACAGGCATGGGGGGCTCAGTCCTGCACGTCCCTCTGCTCGCTGAGGTTTGGTGGGGTGAGGAGAGAGCAAGGCAGGAAGGAAACCCACAGGAAAGTCAGTGCAGGTTCCTCTCCCAGTAGCAACTGAGAGCTGAGCAAAACACTACTGGGGAGGCTGGAGCATGCATGCTACCTCAGGGAATTCGTCGATCTCCTTGAGACGCTTCTCCATCTGCAGCCGCCCGCCGTAGCGTGTGACACCGTACACCACCGTCATCACTGTCTGCTTCACCACCTTGCGGCTGATGAAGCCTTGCAGCACCTGGGCGATCTTCAGCCCCTGTTCAGCATCCTTCTTCCGAAACTCCTCCACCTGAGGAGGAGAGCGCCCCGGGAGGTCAGCCCCACTGCGAGCCATGCTGGCCCAAGCCACCTCCATGGCTGGGGGGGAGAGTCACGGGGGCCACGTGAGACCCTCCCAGCCGTGTGCTGCCTGGCCTGAGCTCCCACCAGAAACCCTGCAGCCCCTCTTCACCAGCCCTGGTTAACAGAGATCACCTGCTGAAGGAATCAAGAGGCATCTGCAGCTCACAGATAAGCGTGCCCGCAGAGCCTTCCACTGCTGCCTCAGCAGAGAAGTGTCACTTGGCAGCGGGATGGTGCCGAACATCACAAGGACACGGCACTAGGACTGTGGCTCAGGACTCAGGTTCTCCCATCTCTGCCACCCTCAGTGATAACTCTGAGTGAACCGCGCACCCTCTGTGTGCTCCTCCTGCTCTGGTGCAGCGCTGCCTGGATAGAACACACTGAGACAGAGAAGGGAGAGCCAGGGGTTCAACGCCAGTTGAGTGAGTTTGGTAGACCTCAGCACGCTTCCCAGCAGGCTCATTTCACATCATGCCTTGCCAAGAAAATTGAAGACTTGGCAGCAGTGCCAAGGGCTGAATCCCTCCCCCTTCCTCCTACCCAGATCAAAAGAAGAAAATCCCATAACCTGCGGGCCAGCCAGCTGTGACTACGAGATGAGGAACACTCTCTGCTCTCTACCCTACTTCTCCCAGACTTCATCCAGAAGCGAGGACAGCAGAAATCCCAGTGGATTCCTCATAGCTACCTCTGTCAGGACAGATCTCCAGCCAGATCCCCACTGCAGCTGCCGCAGTGGTTCCCATTCAGGGAGGGAGAGACTTTGCCTGTGACCAGCTCATGCTTTCCCAGCCGCCTCTATGCTGGTCTGATCCCGACCTTTTTCCTTGGGCACTAGAGCGACCCTGTACAACACAGTGGCAAGAGGTGGAGGCAGGTCCGAGAGGACACTTCCCCGTCTCCCCGCTGTGCCTCACCTGCTGAGCCACCACGCTGTAGACATCCTGGGGGACATTGCAGGGCATCAGATTGACGGAGATGGCACCAATAAGGTCCCGGCCAAGAGCTGCGTAGTGCTGCAGACCGTTGCAAGAGCCGTCCTGCGTGTGGGAAGAGAGCAGGGTGGAAACAACCTGTTAGCACGAGGATGGAGCCGTGCTTAACAGCACAGATACACTTGGCTCAGAAGATTAGCGCCATTTTCCCCTGCCTCTCTTCAGACAGGTCTGCAGCCGATCTCCCAGCAGCGGTCAGGGCCACAACAGTTTCCATTTTCCTTCTAGCCAGTTTTCCTGTCTGGGTTTCATCACTAATTACTGCTGTCTATGGTGTTTAAAAAAAGAAAACCTCACATCACACTGCCCCCTCCGTGAATTTTCAAAGACATCAGAGCTCTGTGGAAACACTGAAAAACAGAAAATTTGGAAAACCACAGATCTGTCTGGGATGCTAAAAGAAACCCCAAGAGCCGGCACTCAAAACCACCTCAGAAAACCCAGGAGCAGGATCAGAGGCAGGCGAAGCCAAAGATCACTCAGCAACCCACAGCCGACTCCAAGGCTCCGGCGAGCTGTGCTGCCTCTGCTCTGTGGCTGATGAAAACATCCTTCTGACAGAAACCAGCTCCGACCCAGCCTTTCCCAAAGCTGCAGCTACAGAGGCACGCCGACCGATCTGTCACAGCAGCTGCCCGGACAGCCCTCCTGGGACCAAGACCAGCTTGCACGAGATGGGCAGGACCTGAACGATGGCATGGGAAGGTCCTGCTGTTCTCCAAAGAGCACCAGCAGAACTGCTTCTCACGGAAGGTGTGCTGCTGCTTTGGGCCACCCCTGTGCTTGGGCTCTGCCTGGTCAAGGGGAGCCTGCGGCTGCCGGCAGGATCAACCCTCCTCTCCTCTCCTCCTCCTCCCACAGCCTGCAGTGCAGCAAGTTGCAGAGCCGAGAATTGACAGGGCTCCGGCAGCCCTGCCGCGGCAGAAGAGCTGCCTCTATTAACCAAGCACTGATGACTCAGGTGGAAAGAGACTCGGGTGCCCTCCAGAAGTCGTCCTTGCTTGAATTTCATTAACGGCACCCTCCACACACCCCCAACTGCTCTCTTGATCTTTTGTTGTCGTAACAGTATCAGTTTAGATGGTCTCATACATATTCCAGACCATTGCTACTGGCAGAATACACCCCCGTTCTCCCCTCCCCACTTCATTAGGGCCATCTGATCTTCTAATGAGATAAATGAGCAAACCCCTCTCACCAGGAAAGCAATTAATCATTGTCTCCCATGCAGCAATGGGATTTATCAGTGCAGACAGATAGCTGGCTGGGCAGCGGCTGCAGAGAGAGCTGCGGATCTGCTGGGACGCAGCAGGGAGAAAGGGCTGAGCGCTGGCTAACGGGAGCGGCTGCCCGGCTCCTCTCTCCGGCCGGGAAGGAGAGATGCCTTCAGAGAGCTGAGCAGCACCTGAGCGATTGCACTCGCCCCGCTCAGAGCACAGGCACGTCTGGGACTGAGCCGGGACAGGGCACATGGTGAATGACAGCAGAGACATCAGCTCTGTCCCCCTGCCCTTCTTCAGGGGTCCAGACCTCCCACCTTCTGCTCCTGCAGGGCTGCTTGGCTCCAGCCTCAGAAGAGGAGCAGAGCAGAGGCTCCTGAAGCCTCGGCACAGCCACAGGCACTTCCCACGGGCAGGTGCTGCCATGCACCCGTGCCACGTCCCACCCAGCCGGAGTCGGGCTCGTTTCCAGTCCTGACCCCGTGGCTGGAGAAGGTAAGACTGGCCCAGCTCTCCCCCTGCGGGCAGCTGACAGCCGTCTCCCAGACAGGCTTTGCTCCAGCCAAAGGAAGCAAAGCAGCACTTAACTGTACTGCCTCATTAATGGCTGCATGCAGCAGCAAATTACTGGAGTTCTCAAGCCAAGACACCTGTGGACTGCACTCCCATTCTTAAGAAAGCCTGGGCGCATGTCGTAGTAAATGCAGGGTTGCAGACCTGGATGCTTCTGCCCTGAGCTTTCTGCCCTGCCCTCCTCCCCCCGCTCAGCCGCACGGACCACCCAGATCTGTCGGGCTCCTACCTGGTGAACTGGAAAGTGAGAGATGTAGGCTGCTGGATCTGGGGACCGCGAGGCTTTGGCGATTTCCATACAGCATGCCAAGGCTTGCCAGGGTTCATCGGTGTTCATCCACCACTTCCTGCCCTGGGAACAAGAAAGCACAGGCTGGTAGGAGCAGGCAGTGCTCTTGTGGCACCCCAAAGCAAAGGCAGGAGCCCCTGAGCGCTTGGGATATACTGGGAAAGGCACCTCCTCCCACTGTGCCTCCATTTCCCTAATATTTCATCATGTTTTCAGATAGAAATATGTTATTTAGGAAGCTCGGCAACACTTTGTTTCCCTCGCAAAGTGTTTTTTCCTCGCAAAGTGTTCTTTCAAAATGTTTTTGTTTCAAAGTCAACCTCATTCCCATTTTATTTTACTTTCTAGAAGCTATGACAAATAAGAGGAATGGTTAAGTCTCCTCTGAAATTAATGATGACACTGATCGCTTTTCTCCTTAGCATGTTTGGACAATTCCTATTTGGACTACCGAGGAACTTCCCCGCTTTTGAGTTCGGTCACTGAAGGGGAACCTCCCCTAGCTGCAGGCCCCCTGAGCCCATGCTATTACCCCACGGTTTGGGGTCCCACCACTCCACCCCAAGAGCGCGCAGAGCCCTGCCAGCCATTCCCCACCTACCGTGAGTGGGTGGTCAGCTGAGTCCAGGATCTCCTCCATGATTTCATTGGCGTACTTCAGCCGGTCCTGCAAGGCATCCTTCTTCTTCAGCCCCGTGAGGTTAATGAGGTGGATCTTCAGCCAGTCAAGGCCCTTGGGCCCCAGTGGCCTTCCCTCTGCGAAGAGCAGGATGGCCCGGGTGACATCGTTACCGAGGTGGTTGAAATAAGGTGGGCAAGGGTAAGTCCTGCCTCGGAAGTCCATGTTGTGAGGAAACCAGAACACCTTGTCCCTGACATAGTTGGCGATGGAGAGCTTATAGAGTGCGTCCATGCGCAAGCTGTGCATTTCAGCTGCCTTCTTCTTGCACAGCAACAATTCATGCTTCTGGGACTTGTTCCAGGTAGAGGAGTTGCCGGAAACGGCAGGAGGTCTGGGGGCCTCAGACATGGGCGGTGGGATGTCCAGCTTCTCATTGCCTTTGTCGTTAAAGATGGATATGATGATATCCAGCACCGGCTGGTTAATTTTCCAGGCGCAGTTGCCCAGCTGGTTCAGGGCATCCAGCACAGGGTGGAGGTTCACCGGAGGACACTGCTCCAGCAGCAGCTGGTGCTGGATGGCCCCATCCACAAAGCGCATTAACTTGGTGTCGTTCAGGACAAAGGCACCAAAGTGGGGGGAGGTCCATGGCACCGGGGGGCACAGCATAGGTATGGCGGAGGAGTTAAAGGTCAGTAAGGTCTCTGCAGCATCTGACACAATCTGGGAGAAAATGGGATGGGGCTTTATCAGCCCAACCTGGAGAGGAGAATCAGAGTGGTGAAGGTAGAGGATTAGGGCCTGAGTCTGGAAGAGCATGTGGTCAATCAGCCATTAACATAACGACCATGCTAGGTACTGACACTGTCCCCACAGACCCAGAGGCTCCTCCAAGTGTCCCTGAGCAGGAAAGGCAGCACGGAGGGAAACGGGCCTCGCAAAGGCCCAGTTCCGATGAAGAGGTGACCTGCACAGTCCCAGAGTGCCCGGGACAAGGCTCACCTGCCAGCTGCTGCGGAAGGAGTAGATGTGGTAGAGGACAGGGATGAGCTTGGGCTCCAGGCGGGGATTGAGGATGTTCCTGGGCACCTTGACAGCCTGCACCAGGAGCTCCAGCATGTGCATGCCCAGGCGCATGATGAGCACGTACGGCCAGCTGCAGTCCTTCAAGTTCAGCGAAGGCCCAAAGCCTGCTTCTGCTACCAGCTTCTCCCAGTATTCCCGTGGCAAGTACTTGGCAGGCTGGGAGGAGGAAGGAGAAAAATCAGGTCAGCTGCAGGGGCCAGCCGTGCTGCTCCCAGGTTTGCTGGATGGGATCTATGGACCTGGAACACGGCTCTGAGAAGGACCCTCCTGCCTCTGTCTCCCCGTGAGGTCCTCACTCACAGGGGAATTTAGGGAAGCACTGCTGACATGGCTGGGGCAAGCCCAGCAGCGATAACCTGCTTCTGCTGCAGGGCAGGACAGTGGTGCTGCAAAGCCCTTCCTCTCGCCACATCCCTGTGCTGACACCTTGTTCCCACACCACCCCGACCCTCCCTCCCAAACTGCAGATCCACCTCCCTCGCCATGTCACGGGCACACAGCTCTGCCAACGACCTGCTCATCCGGCCCTCGAGCTGCCCGCATCGGTGGCCTTGGCCCCCATCTCCCCTCCCCTGCAAAGCGCACCCTCCTCAAGCCCCAGGGCTCTCCTGCATGGGACGCCCGGCCCCAAGGGCTCAACTCTGCCCGTCTAAAACCTTCAGGCTCAGAAACACCCGCTGCTATGCCAGAACCGGCCTGTCTGTCACCATGGGGCACGCCGCCCAGTGCTAGATGGGGCCTTACTGGTGGTTCTGGTGGCCTCTGCAGCAGCAGATTCCCAGAACATGGACCCTGTGCGTGCGAGGAGGTGGACGAACTGCCTCGCCCTGTCTCCGCTCTGCTGCTCTGTAACCTGCGGGCCCCAGGACCCCCTCTCCCGGGCACACCTACCTTGCTGTCCTTTGCCAGCAGGTGGACATAGTCCTTGTAGACCTCCTGCACCTTCTCCAGCTGGCCGCTGCACAGCTTCCTCTGGGTGACGTATCTGTTGTAGACTTTGGAGCCCAGCTCCCTGGCCAAGACAGCCAGGGATTCTCCTTGTGGAGAGAGGGTGTTGAGGATCTGAGAAAGGGGAAGGCAAAGAGGGTCTTAAGGAGGGAGGAACAGAAAGACGGAGCAGAGAGACAGAGTGGGAGTTAAAGCCCTTGTGCACAGAGCATAGAAAGATGCTGATTCCCGTGATGCTGAGCAGATGGCGGCGAGGAAGGAAACACGGCCAGGACAGAGCAGGGGCTCCTCAGCACAGGGAGCAGACAGAGCCTGCATCTAACAACCTGGGCAAACTTTGAGGATCATGTCTGATTCCGCTGGGCCGAGTGGGACATCAGTGCTTTGTGGCAGCCCTATGGCCATGGGGGCAGCCCTGCTCCTGGGGCTCTGTGAGGGCAGGGCAGGGTCCTACCTGCAGCATGATGCCCACGTACTCCTCATCCGGCAGCAGGCACAGGTAGGGATAGAGAATGTTGTACCCCGACACCATCTTGTGCTTGGACATGCTGTGCTTCGACTTCTGCAGGGCCTGGAGGATAGAGCTGTGCCACCGGGAACGAAGGGTGGCCAGCAGTTTGCGCTACGCAGAAATGGAAGCAAGACAGTAACGCTGTGGTGAGCATGTCACCAAGGAGCTGCCCCTCTCTTCAGGCCACCGACCCCTGCATCTCTCCCACAGGTCCTGAGCGCTGAACAGCCCCCCTCCTCTCGACACATGAAGCCCCCAGATCCCCTGAGCCTTACCGCTTTAATGGCTTGTGGGGTCAGAGGTTTGGTCGACTCCACCGACTCGATGGTTACGGTGTTGTCCAGTTCCATCTCCAGTTGCTGCTGAAAGTGCTCCTGCAACTCCTGCGCCGAGAAATCCAGCTTGGGGTATGATACCATCTTCTCCTGCAACAAAAGTGAGGCAATAAGTGCCAAAAACCAGAGGAAGAGAAGACATGCTTATTCTCCCAGCTTCCCTGCAAGAGGCATACGGTATGAGTCCCTGCTGAAGACACCTTTCTGGGACCTCTGAGTCCAGAAGCCTGATGTCTCCGGCTGGCAAACCCCAGGGAGTCTGGAGTAACAGGCCTCTCCAGAGGCTGCTCTGTTCCTGTGTCATGGTCAAGCATCCCCCCAGGCACCCCCTCCAGTGTATGAAGGTCATCTCCAGCCCTCCCTGCCAGCCCTCGGCTTCTCTGCTCCTCTCTAAGGCTGTTGCTAAGGCTATTCGTCTGATGATTTTCGTGGGCTACTGAGCAAAGATTGGGCTAAAAAGTTCTTCCCATATTACAGTCCTGGGCTGGACCTGAGGACACCTGTGAACACCGTTTGGCCAGCTCCAACGCCTCCCCGAGCTGCAGAGACATCCCTGAGCTCTGTGGCTTACTTTGGAGTAGAAGTCCTGGAGCAGAGAAGACTTGCAGGTCTGGGGGTTGGGTGGAGGGGGCAGCTGGTAGTTGGGCTGGACAGTCCTAATGGCCCTCAGCACCTTCTCCTTCTCATCTTCCTCAAACAGGCACTTTTGGAAAAGGTCATCCACACGGAAGCCATCATTCTTCAGCTGCTGCACACATCTGAGGAGGGGCAGATAAGATACGCTTAATCTTTCACAGGGGGCTGTGCCTGTTCTACAGAAATCTGCACATAATAAGGCAGCAAACAACGTTTCTAAACAGAAGACTAAGCATGGAGAAGAGGAGACAGATTGGGGGTGACCTTTTTGAGGATCCAAGAACCTTGACTGTATCAGGCTCTTCCTTCGTCACTTGTGCCCTCAGCAGCATCACTCAGACCCACATGAGACACAGCACAGGACAAAGAGCCACCCCTGCCAAATCCCTGGCAGCCACAAAAGCAAAACCCTGTTCCAAAGCAGGGCTTGGGGGCTGGCACCCACCAAGGATTACCTCTGGGCACAGAGCAGGAGACCGGTACACGGCTCCACGCCGTTCCAGGGGTGCACCCACCATGCCGGGTGGCTCCCAGCACCCTTCACTCTGTGCCACCCTTCATGCCAGGACAGCCGCAGGAGGCTGCAACCTCTCATCTTGTTGGAAGGCTCCGATAGCCCCAGGGAGCAGGACGTGCCCCATGCACTTGCCCTGGGATGCCTCTTCCCTTCTCCTGCACGCTCCTCAGAGCATGTTTCACGCAGCAACCACTGAATGTCTTTCGGCAACTTGTGCTTGACCGAGCCAATGCCTGCCCAGCTCCAGACAGGGGAAGAACGGTGCAGAAATGGGCATAACTGGGAAACCCACAGAAGGCAGATGCCTCGGTCTTCCAAGAGCACGACTGTGGGGCAGCCTGGCAGCAGGACGCTGTCCTGCCGGAGCACGCGGGCTCTCCTGCCCTCCACACGCAGCCCGGAGCCAGCTCTGGGGGCTGCAGGAGCTGCTGCGGTGGGGAGCTGCCTCCAGAGCACAGCCTGTCCCGACAAGGTCACCCGCCTCGGGTTACAGCGATCCATTATCCACCCCTCCAACCCGCACCTCTGCTGAGCGGGCGGCTTTCGCCTTCACTCGGCTGGGGAGGCCGAGCTCCGCTGCCGCTGTTGTGAGACTGAGCAAAAGGACGCAGGTTCCTTCACCCTCAAATAAACCCTGCTCTCCCCTCCAGCCCCAGCCAGCAGACGGGAACCCACGGGGCCGGCCACGGCTTGGGCAAAGGGGCAGGGGACTGCGGTTCACGCACCAAGCCTGAGAGCCAGGGCACGGGAGCACAGCGCACACGGCTGCTGCAGAACAGCCTGAGCACCAGGAGCAGCAGCAGCACCTGCAGGGAAGCTCTCTTCTCTTCCCTGCAGCCCCCATTG
This sequence comes from Charadrius vociferus, assembly GCF_000708025.1. Lineage (NCBI taxonomy): Eukaryota > Metazoa > Chordata > Aves > Charadriiformes > Charadriidae > Charadrius > Charadrius vociferus. The sequence continues at coordinate 41,152 of NW_009661376.1, read as the reverse complement.
CTGCCAGGCACCAGAATCCCCTGCATGCATCAACGTCTCCCGCTCCCCGGCCCCACAGAGGATGCTGCGGGACCACATCCTCCTGGCTCTGCCGGGCTGGGGCTGGGAGCCAGAGCACAGCAGAGCCCAGAGCCCCACCTGCCGACTGGCCTGGCCCGTGCCGGGTGACACTGGAAGGAGGACAGGCAGACCCGGGTGACAGCGGCACCAGCCAGGCCCCAGCCCAGGCCCCCATCAGCCACAGAAAGCGTAACGGGCAGGAGGGAGCCCCCGGCACCTTTGGGAAAGCACTGAGAGCCCAAGAGGTGACAAACGGCACCCTGAGCCAGAACTGCAGCATGCTGCGAATCCTGCTGCTGCCTGCGCCCCAGCTGCATTTTGGCACGTTTTGGAGCAGGCAGGAGCTTTGGCGAGGAACAGCTCTACATCTCTGCAGATGCACTATTCCCAAGAACCACCCCTCAGCAGCCCAGTCAAAACACGCAACTCCCGCCTTATGCCCTCAAAGGGACCCTGCGGTCCAGGAGCAAAGCGAGAAACAACCCCAATTTCACGTGTTCCTGGCACAGGCTCAGCGCTCCAGTCCACGCCGCTGCCGTGTCCACACGGAGAGAGCACATTTAGGAGAGGAAGGGAAACAAGAGCTCATGCCCCACACGCAGTGCCAGCAGACAGACACAGTCGTGGGGAAAGACACACACGCCCTGGTGAGGTTTGGGGTTGGCAAATCCGTGCAGGTGCGCTACAAACATCTGCCTATAGACAGCCCTACAGGTGCACTGCTGTACTGACGCAACACCCACACACCCCGGCAGGAAAGCCAATGCCAGTCACTTCCAAATCAGCTGACTGGCAGACATTCACTCAGAGGCATCTAGAACTTGTTAGCCAGCCAAGGGACACCCAGGCCACAGATAAATCCCTGAACCACCCCAGGGTGTTTGTGCAGCATTAGCAGATCACCAGAAAGCTTTCTCCATCCTCTGGCAAGGCTGCCCTACCAGACCCAGGCACTGCCCCGAGACCCAGCCTGCCGGGAACTCACATTGCTCCTTCAGCTTTGGGTCTGACATTTATTTTGCCCATTACACTCCACAAAATCCATCTGAATCTCCTGATCACACTCTTCCAGTGAGCCGGCACCCTGCAAACACCAGCTGTTTGGCTGAGCCTACCAGGAAGGGCAAACTCCATGCAGGTGCTGTAAAAACGAACGGAGGAGCCGTTCCTACCGGGCAGTGATGGAGGGGCCAGTGGGAGAGAGATGCCCAGGATGGGCGCAGAACCAAGGAGTACCTGACTGAAGAGAGGCCGCTCCCAGCCCAGGGAGCTGCTCTGTGAGCTCTCGGGGGGCAGACACAGCTCTGGCCAGAAGCAAGGTTGTTCTCACCTCCTACATCTCCTTTCCCTGCAAGATCTCAGACAAACTCCCAGCAGCTGGGGGTGGAAAGGAGGGCCCACTGCGGGAGCTCTGCCTGCCCCTAAATCTGGCCATGAGAAGTGGGTCAGAGCATCTAGATGCGCATACAGTGGGGGCAGGTCTTCCCGACCCTGAGCCAGCGCATCTCCTCTCCAGAGCGAGCTCCCAGTTCTCCCGGTGCAGTGAAGCGGCGGGCTGCGGAGATGCTGTCCCAGGGCCCCTGCGGCAGGTGAAGTGCATTACCTCTGGATGGCTTTGGCGGACGGCTGGTTCCGGCCCATGCACTCCAGCATTGCCGCGTAGGAGTCCAGGCTGGGCTGGAGGCCGACGGACTCCAGCATGGAAAACAGCCGGTTGATGCGCTGCAAGCAGCCCTGCGGATGAGAAGGGAAGGGGGCTGCGGACACAGACACCAGCCGCCCCAAATCACAGCTTCGTGCCCCTCTGCTCCTTTTCAACTTTAGCCACGTCTATCCTGCCCCATCCCCTTCTTCCCCTCAAAGCCACCTCACAGGGATCAGTGGCCTGATTCAGCGGCCGTCTATCAGCTCCATCCCTCTCAGCAGAAGCCAAGCCCTCCCTGAACACTTGCTGAAGGCAGGTATGACAAACAGATAAAACCGTGACCACTGCTTCTACAAGCATGAGGATCTTCCTCCTGAGCCAGCCCCCCTCTTCCCCTCGGCCACCCAGAAAACCTGACAGGCAGAGCAGGGCAGCAGCCCGCAGCTCAGTACCTTTCTTGCCCAGCTACGCATCACGATGTTGTAGGCATTGACATTCAAAAGCCTTCTCTTCACAGGGGAGCTGTGGTACAGGAGAAGGAACCTCTCGGCCTCCTCTGGCTGCTGCAAGAAGAGGAAGCATTCGAGGTTGGACTGGATGGTCTGCTGCAGGATCTTGTACTGGCTGCTGTCCTTGTCCTCCAGCACCCTCCGAGGCTTCTGCACGTTTGGACCCTCCTTCACTGCTGCTACCCTGGGCTTGCTGTAGGCATAGACACGGTGGGAGCCAGTGCGGCTCTGGCTCCAGGCAGCAACCACTTTAGCCTTTGGGGTCTTCAGGGTCTTGTTGGCTTTAGCTTTGGCCTTTGCCTTGCCCTTTGGTTTGGCCTTGACCTGGCCCTCCAGAGCCAGCCGGGAGGCAGCAATGGATAATTTCCGCTCCACCTTCAGCTGCCGGATGTACATCTCCTTCTTCAACTTCTCAACCCAGCTGCTGGGCCGGGCCGGGCTCTCACCCCTTCCCCTGGGAGCAGGCTGCTCCTCCACGGGGTGGGGAGCCACCACTTTCTGCAGCGGGTCCTGGTACTTGTCATTCCTTAGTGGGGCCAGCTCTGCTTTGTTGACCGTCACCTCCGGGATGTTACTGGCTTGGAGCTGCTTCACTCGAGCCTTCAGCACTGCCGGGAAAGACACAGCCGGGGAGAGGTGAAGGGATGGAAAATGCAGCAGAAGGTTGTGTCCTACCCCAGGGCCTCGCCTCTGGGAGCGCCCAGTAACAGGAAAAGAGGGTCCACACAAGGACTTCTTCCCCCCTTGGCCAACCCTCCTCCCAGCAATCAGCTGCTTTGACCACTGCCTTTCTGGGATCCACCTCTACGCTGTGGCCCACCCCTGCCTGCCGGGGAACCCAACAATGTCACTGCAAGAGAAAAACCACCAGCTCACGCTTGTCTAACCTGCTGGCTGGTCACTTCACTGGGCCTCTCTCCAAGGACCTCATGCCCTCAGCTCACCCGGGCAGACAGCCCAAAGCCAAAGCACGTTTCAGGTCAGTCTACAAGTCCCTCACATGCCCTGGAGGGACTCTTCTACCCTCCCTTAGGACCGCTCTGCCTTGCAGAGCAACTCAGAGCTCCCTGGAGGTAGGGTGGGCCTCCAGGTCCTTAGGACAGGACAGAACTTGCTTAGGGAGGCCAGCAAGTCCACGGGAAGCCCCTCATCCTTGCCCAGGCTACAAATATTTACAGTCCCAAATATCTTCTTCTTGGCTACACAGAATGGGAAGACCCTGAGAAAACGTCTCAGGACACTGATCAGGGGAAACCCTGCAGCTCTCCCAGCCCTCCCCGATTCACCTTCCAGCAGCTCCGTCCTCTCGCAGACGCCGTTTCTCCTCGCCTTCTCCTTGGCACTGGCAGAGGAGTAGTTCCTGAGAACACTCCATGAGATTCCTGCAGCAGAAAGACACAAAGAGAGATCAGAGGCGGCTTCACCCCTTACGCCGCTCACTGCCCCACGCCACGGCTGGGCCCCAGCTGGGCAGCGGGGAGGGCGCAGAGGGGAGTGGGCGCTC
>NW_009661376.1:35191-35556 GCF_000708025.1 Charadrius vociferus | reverse complement strand
GGACCCGGTGTCACTTTGCCAGCACCGGGGGTCACCCGGGGGATCCCTCGCTCCCTCTCCTCCTGCCAGGCTGCCTCCCCTGCTCTGCGTTTCGGGTTATCTTCATCCGGTGCTGACTGGGGGGATCTGATCGTTCCCCGTAAGCACACCGGGGAGGGTAAAGGCTGAGGAGGAGGAGGGATGGAGGAAGTTTTCGGGGTGATGTTGGTCTCCGCACCGAGCACCCGTGAGGCCGCCACGGGAGAGCGGAGCAGCCCCGTCGGAGGGGACGGCAGCGCAGGTCGGGGCTCAGCACAGTTGGAGGGTGTGCATGGACTGCAGGGACCCCCATCGTGCAGGGACACGGGTGGGCGCACGAGCCAGGC
>NW_009661376.1:31136-32067 GCF_000708025.1 Charadrius vociferus | reverse complement strand
CCCTCCCGGGGGGGGCATGTGGTGGCCACAGACCCGGCGTCGGGGCAGTGCCCCTCGGGGAGGTCGCCCGTCCCTCCCCGCCTGACCGCCGCGCTTCGCTGTCCCACAGGCATCGTCGAGATCCGGTCGGTGCGTGTCGGCGTCGTGGCCATCCGGGCGGTGCACACCGGCTTCTACCTGGCCATGAACAAGCAGGGGAGGCTCTACGGGTCGGTAGGTCGGACGCTGCCTCCCGGGAGGGACCGGACCGGGGTCAGAGGCGCAGGGCAGAGCTGGAGCGGGTGGTCCCAAACCCGCTGGGACCGGTGCCCAGGAGCGGGCTCCTGGTTTCCCACGCCCTGACCTGTTCCCCGGCGGGGGACTGCACCCACAGAGCCCCTCTGTCCTCCGGGGACCGGGGAGGAGCCGGGGTCCTGCCCTGCCCCGCTCTCGGGGTCCGACCCCGCCGGAGCAGGGCGACGACGGGCCCCGGCCGCCCCTCACCCCCTTCCCTCTCCTGCCAGAAGGAGTTCAGCCCCAACTGCAAGTTCACGGAGCGCATCGAGGAGAACGGCTACAACACCTACGCGTCGCGGCGCTGGCGGCACCGGGGCCGCCCCATGTTCCTCTCGCTCAATAGCAAGGGCAGGCCGCGGCGAGGGGGCAAGACGCGCCGGCAGCATCTCTCCACACACTTCCTCCCCATGCTCGTCAGCTGAGCCCCACAGGTGGCTCCGGACCGTCCTGTAGGAAAAAAATGGAAAAAAGGGTTATTTTATTTATGTACATATCTATTTTTTTGCTATTTATTGTTTCATTTTTAAACGCACGGCAGAGGATGGATGTGGAAGGCAGATGCTCCAGACGCAGCCTGTGGCCGCGCAGGGACACGGCTCTCCCCACCATCCCGCAGAGGCAAAGCCGGCGCGGCACAGCCCCGGGAGCGCGGCCA
>NW_009661376.1:23446-30592 GCF_000708025.1 Charadrius vociferus | reverse complement strand
CCCTGGTGCCGGAGCAGGAGCCCGGTTGCAGCCGAGCGTCCCGCTGCAGCGTTGCGGTGGGCTGTGCGGGACCAGGCGCTGGGCAGCACCGCAGCAGCCGGCTCAGCCCCTCGGGCAGACGCAGCCCTGGGATGCTGCTCCCCACCCACGTGCAGACCCCGAGTCAGGACAGCGTGAGCAGAAAGGACCAGACCCACTTTGGGGACCCGTCCCCAGTGGGATCACTGGGGCCACAGCCCCCCACTCAGGCGGCTGGTGCCCGATCCACACTCTGGATCAACACCCAAAGCAGAGTGGGGCATCCAGCCCCCGGCCAGCCCCAACCCCCCCGGCTGGTCCTGCCCCCCTCAGCCCAGCTCCACTCCGTCCTCCCCAGCAGAGATGAAGCCAGGAAGGTGGCCAGTGGTGAGGACCATCCCCTCGCCCGGAGGGGACCACAGCCAGAAATAGCACCGGCGTCGTTGCCTCCTGGCCAGGGCACGTTCCTGCGCCACTCTCTGCACCCGCCGCAGCGCGGCATGGCAGCCTGGTCACTTTGTCACGTCAGACCTGAGCGATGGCCCCAGCGAAAACCACCAAACTCGTTCCATTTCTTACCCAACCAGCTCCAAATGAGCTTGAGAGAGGGAACAGCCACCGCGTTAACTGTGCGGTGACCGCGGTGGGCACCGGCCAGGAGGGTGGCAGCAGCCATGCACCCGCCCCGGGCTCTGCTTTGCCCACTCGAAACCCACCCTGAGCACTGCTGACACGGCAGAAATCACCCTCTGAGCTCCGGGGGAGCCGGGAACCCCACGCCACAGCCAGCAGCAGAAACGTATTGGGGGAAAGAAGGTTTTTCCAGGTCTCCTGGGCTGCATTTCAGTGACTAAACAGCAAAGCCTTCCCTCGGTGCCAGCCCAGCCGACGGGCACACGCAGGCTCAGCCAGGGACCTTCCTGCTGCCACCCACCTCCCGAGCCCAGGATCCCAGTGCCAGAAGCTTCTGGCTCAACCTCCATCAGAGGATGAGTTATTAACCCTGATATACCAGTCCTGAGATAAACCCTCGTCCCGCAGGCATCCGCCCGCCGAGATGAAAGGCGCCGCTGGGCTGCCCTGGCTGCACTGGCGAAGCAGAGGAGGAAAAACATTCCAGGAGAGTTGCTCAGCACCGGCCGCGTGGCCCCGGCAGGGTTGGCAAAGGCTGCTGCCATCCGCACTGGGGACGTTTTCTCCAACAAACCTCTCCCCTTGTATTCCAAAATGGCTCAAGAAACACCAAACAAGCCGCCTGCTTTCCCCCTCCTACGGGAGGAATGCCCCTTCCCAGAGAGCTCTCAGGAGGAAGGACCAGTCCCTCGGGTAAGGCTGCTTTGGAGGAGACACCAGAGCTCTGCTGGTGGCAGGACACCGAGTGCCCGGGGCGGGAGGCCAGCACCTTCCCCAGCCACCCACTGGCAGGGCCCCAAAAAGCGGGAGAAGGCACAGAGAGCCTCCCACACCGTTGAACCCTCCGTCCATCCCACCCGGCAGGTTCCCCATCCACTGCTCTGGCCTCTGCCACAGCAAGGTCCCGACATAGCACCTGGCACCACAAACACTTGGTTGGGGGGTCACGAAGACCCACCGACCGCCCGAAGTCCCTGCAACAGAAAGGGACATCAGCTGACATCTGTCCCACGCCACCCAGGCCAACGTTTCGGAGCCACATGCCGCCACCTTGCTCCTTCTGCCGGCTCTGCCCTGGGCTGTGCTGCAAAAGCCCAAGCGGAGCAGAAACTGCAGGCACGCTCCCCCGAGGACATCGCCCACCCCAGCACGCAGCTCCAGACCCTGGCAGGGCTGCAGAGACCCAGCGTGACCAGAACAAAACCGAAGGCTCTCCGTGAGAGCCCCACATGAACCTGTTTTGTCCCTCTCGTGCCTCCCGGCCCAGGTGAGCACGGACACGGGCAGCAGGTAGGTCACTGCCCACTCCGGTCACATTCTTTTCATTCCCCAGCCTCCAGCTCTGTGACACAAACTGAGTCACAAACACACCTGGATATTTGTCTCTCTCTCCTTTCTTTAATCAGCTGTATTTTACGTAGCTTTGAAATACATTTTTCTCCAAAATGTTGTTTTTCCTGTATATTATTCGATCACAATGAAATTTGGCCGGTCCTTGCTCTGATGCACGCCCAGTCCTGGTGTCGACACAGTGGAAGAGTCCGCTCGGGCTGAGAGAAGGGCAGGACTGCAACAGGGAGGAGGTGTAAAAAATACAAAAGACCAGGCAAGGATGCTTTCAGTCGCAATCCTGCAGCCAACCGCCCACCGACGCGCAGGCTGGCAACGCACGTACGGGTGCTGGTTGTGTCGGAGTCCGGTGCCCGGAGCTCACAGCATGCCCGCGCTCGGCACGCAGGAGGGCTCGGACAAGCCCAGCCTGCCTGGGGTGGAAGGGGACGGCTCAGCACAGCAGTCTCCGGAGAGCTTACCCTGTAGTTTTCCTCAAATCATGCATAACGTCTCGTTGAGCTGAAACGTCCATTTATTTAACAGCAGTAATAATTTAAAATTATAAAAACCCTTTCGGTGTTGAGTATCAGAAGGGTGAGGTTACAAAGAAAAATAAATGGGACTTGAGATGGGGAAGGGAAGGGTAACGGGGTCTATTTCAAGAGTTCATGTTTTCGGTGACAACTATCGGCCCTCCCCAGCTGGAGATCCCGGGAGGGAGGCAGTATCATTACGTTTGCGTTTTAAAGACTTCAATCTCCAAAGCAGAAGAGATAGTATCCAAGGGGAGGAGGAGGAGCAAAAATAAAGAAAGGAATCTCAAATTCAAAACCATACAAACAACCTTTCCATTCAGAATCGCAACCGCTAGCTCAGCACCTCGGGGTTCCCATCTGTGGAGCGCAGCAGCCTTTCACTGCAACGGTTCAAAGTCCACGCGGCAAATGGATGATTTTATTAATAGACAGAGCTCTTCCCCCCCATCACAGAACTTGAGGCTTCTCGTCTCTGAAGGACCCAGAGTCTCCGTGTCTTCAGAACTCAAAAGGGAATTCTGGGGGCGCTGCTTCCCCCCGTTACCCTCCCCTCGCTCTGCTCTGGAAGCCCCTTTCGCTGCTTACGTGGCTGGGGAGGGAGGAGGGACAATGGAGAGGGCCCCGGGGACAGAGGGTTAGATTAAGATTCATGAGTTGTTCGATGAGTTTTCGTTACTTGGTGAGCTGGAGGAAGAGGAGGAGGAGGATGATGAGAAGTTCATCCCCGTGAGTCCTGGGGGGTTTGTGGCAGTGTTTTGTCCACTTAAGCTTTTCCGGCACACGGGACACGTGTCATGCTTTGGAGAGCAGACAAAAACAAAACAAGAAATAGGGGAAAGAGAATTAGAAACACGATACAGGAATGGCACTCAAGGAAAAGGCTGGGATGACACTCCTTCCTCTGATCAAAGGCTGCTCATGCTTAGGCCTCATTGTGGAGGTATGAAAATATTTACAGGAGAAGAGTACCACCAGAAAAAACACCCAAGTGCTACAAAGCCCAGGTCACCCACTCAGGCGGCACTAACCTGTTCCAGCCAAGGGACTATACAGCTGTTGTGGAATAGGTGATTGCAAGGTAACTGCCGGACATTTTCACCGACTGTATAGTCTTCTTTACACACAGGACACTCTAACCCAGAATCTGCATGGTAAGGGGAAAGCAAAACACAGCTAAGCAACAAAAGAGAGAATGATGCTCAAAGCAGCTGATGTAGGATCCCACCACCTCTTCCCCTTCCCCCCGCTGCCTCTTGTGGCTGCTGCCCCCACCACTGCTTCATCCCTGCAGAGAGGGAAGCGTGTTGCTTTGCAGCTCCTACCTCCATCACTCCACCTCTCTCTGCCCTGGGTTTGCTGCTTTGTTCCCTTCCCTTCTGCTGTCATCTCTGTCCGCACTGAACTCTGCGGAACAGTTTGCCTCCCCAGGGCAAATCCATCCTGTCTACACCGCTCTTTTTTGTGTGCGAGTATAACAGAGCTTCACCTTTCTCCCTCTCTGAAATGTTTTAGGCCTTGAAGGTACTAGCAGACAAAGTTAAAATCCCGAGAAAACGTTAAACAGAACTTTCACAGAGCTCTTTGTGAGGGATTCCCTGGAGGAGATATACATACCTACGTGTTCCTGTGCGATCTGTATGGTGGGAAGGGCCTGGATCTTTTCTTTGTCTGCTGGCGGCGGTCCAGTGTTTTCAAACTGATTTAGTAGCTGAAAAAACAATAGGCCACAGAAGGCAGAAAGAAGATGTGAGCTCAGCAGCACACGGAATCTGCCCTTTTATTGCAGGGTTCAAGTGCCCTGGTTCGTCGCCTGTGCTGCGGACCTGGTCGCCCGTTTCTCCGCCTTCAGCGGTTTGCCCTCCCGCATCACACCAGGTGCTGACAATTTTGCAGCACTGCACAAAAGGACAGGAGACGCCATTATAATCCAATTTTACCTGTGTGATAATTGCATCCAAGCCGTTGGCACCCCACGCGTAGTCCATTGGATTTGAATGCAAGACTCCCCTTTAAGAGTAAGGACAACAATTAAATTGGACTGGGAGCACGAACAAGAACACTGTCAGAAAGAGCAGTACATCTTCCAACTCACCAAGGACCTAGTCCTAGGTTTGGTATTGTTGTAGGTGCAATAATTCCATTGACCAGCTGCTGGATAATTCTGAAAGACAAGAAAACCGGGATTCTGTAAGAATTAGTGTCTGCGAGCTCCCAGCCCGGAACCCTGACATGGCAGGAGTGCCTAAATAGGCTAAATACTGTCGCATCACCAGGGGCAAAAGGAAACATATCCTGTAGCAATTGGAAATGCATCTTAGGAACTGACTACTCATTGATAAAGAGAAGTTTCAATATTTTATTTGTAAGGGGGTAATTTCTGACAAAGACACCAAGTGGCTCTCCAGGATGCAGTTAAAGAAACATCAGACGTCTTGTTCAGCATTTTCTCTCGTTTCCTGTCACACTGAGTACAGCACTTTGGTAATACCTGGTAACGACCAGGGAAAGCTTTCTCATTGCAGGCCTAATGGGCACAACTCCCCGCCACACGGCATCTATGACGCTGTGCTCAGGCGAAACAGCCACTACAAACTCAAGGCAAGAGCTCGCCAGCAGCCGCGGGCCCAGCTGAAGCCTGACCGTCCAGCAGCGGGAGTTCGCAGGGGGAGAGCCGGGCACCTACGGAAGGGCTGCAGCGGACAGCCGTCCTCAAAATGGTAAGAAAAAGGTACGGGCTGATTTTCAGCTAAGTCTCATCAGTGAGAAGTGACAGGGCTTCCTCCACGAGAACCTGGCAGTTGTTCTCACCCTTCTAGCGTGGGAACGCCCTCGTGCCTGCCAGCGGCACGGCGTGTGGCGAGGCGGGCTCGGGGCTGCCTTGCACCGTATCGATGCCGAGACTGATGCTCTCGCTCCCTCCGGTTCTCAGAATCCCTGTTGTCTTCCGACTGCACGTTGGACCCAAACGGAAACTCAAAGCTGTCATCAAAGATCCCGAAGGCAAACTGGCCATAGCCCTGCGGCAAGGTGAATAAGTGCTGATCCACATTCTGGGAGGGAGAGAATTCAGGAAACAGATTGTAACAAGGAGAGAAACAGCTCTTGGCTTTCACACCTGGTGTTTCAGCAGCCTTCCAACAAAGACTAGTCCCTTCAGATCCGCAGCAACTCACAAACCTCGGGTGACACAGGATCAGTGCACTCTCAGAAGCAGTTTAGTGAGGAACAGACACAGACCAAAACTACAGATGAAGGTAACTCCCCTGGTTTCTCTTTAGCTGCTGCACGTAACTGCTGCCTTTTAAGCTGAGGCTACTGCATAGCAACACACCCAGACAGCTCACTAAATCCCAGCTTAGCCCCCTCACAACAAGAATAAGCTACAAGTGATGGTCCTATTAAAAACACGCAGTAAAAATATGACATGCAGAGATTTCAGGAGCAGCAAGCTGTGGATGATATTAATACCTCCTTTTCTAAATTCTGTCATAATCCACGGAGCATCTGAAAAAAGCAGAAACTGTTGGAAAAGATGGAGAGGATTTACCTCAAAAGGATGCCTGCTCTGATCACTGGTTGACGTAGAGGAGCTGGTCTCATTGTCAGCATTCCTGTGACAAATGAAGAGCATTGGTAAGCCTCGGGAGGGCGCTACGAAGAGATTTTCCCAGCAGAGAGGAGTGAGGGACACGGGTTTGACAGGAAAAGCAGACACGATAGCCACTCAGAAACAGCATGCAGAAAGTGACAGACTCATTTTTGTGCCAAGCCAGAGCTCGAAGGGACCTCAGAGGACTGCTCACCTTCTTTCTGCCCCAGGGCAGGGCCAGCTCCATCCAGAAATGAGTCTACCCTCCGCTGCTGATTTTCTAATTGTCCATATCAATTGTCATTTTTCCCTCCCCACAACCCTTATTTTCCCACATCTTCATCTACCTCTCCCTACCCTTTTACATTCTGATTTCATGAAGCTACAGAGAAGTGATCAAACCACGATGTCAAGCAAGGATTCCCTGCGCAATCCACCTCAAACAAATCAGCTAATCCTCTGGAGCACCAGGAAGAGAAGACTTAAGGTACAAACCCTGATCACTATGACCCAAACACGCTTAAGTCTAATCTTGAATCAAAGGAACTTCTCTATTGCAGAGGCATGTGACCAGACGGGACAGATTATTAGGAAAACTCTTAATGCTGTTAGGCTTCTGCTTTTGGAGAGCTGCAGGAACATTCACTGCTCAGTACCCAGGCCTACGCTTTGCCACTCATGGTAACAAAGACCTAAGGTTCAGCGATTACACGACTCCCCCAAGGTCACAGCAAGTCACCAATACAGTTAGGATTAGACAGGATTGATTTTCAGCCTCTAAGGTTGGCATAGTCAGACCAAACGTCACCTCGTCCGTTCAGAAACATCAGTCTGTAAAGACCACGTCTCTCAGGAGGCAGCAACATCCCCCGCGCAGCTCAGTGTGCCCCTGCACTGCGCGCCCGCCGGCACGCTGCCTGTCCCAAAGCCAGTCACAGCCAAGGTCCAGCAAATGTGTCTGAAACATTTTAAGACATTTCTTCCACTCCTGCCTGTTCTGACACTGCCGGAGAGCAGTCCCCCTACTGAGTCAGCAGG
>NW_009661376.1:20113-23316 GCF_000708025.1 Charadrius vociferus | reverse complement strand
AAAGCACGTGAATGCAGATCTCAGCAGCTCCAGTGCAGAGTCCAAAGTCTCAGTCAAAATGTTTTGCCGTTTGTACTCTAAACCAAGTTATTAAATTATACACTGAAGCATACGTACGCTCTCCATCCCACAGATTCCTCTCTCAGAGGGTTATCTCTACCCTGATGACTCAAACCAGTTCAGAGCTACCACATGCCATGGGGAAAGCCTCTCTAGCACTTTTTTGTTTGTTTGTTTTAAATGAACCCATTCCTCCCCCGCCCTTTACCAGCAACATATGACACTCAGCATTCCCATGGCTGATTTACCTGTAGATGCAAACTATGCAAGTGAAGCACTATATACCCATACTGGGGAAAGATGAACTAAATATCATGCAGAAATAAAAAAAAAATGGTGTATTTAGCATCTAACATTGCCTTTTAACTAGAAAAAGGAAGAGGGCAAAGCAGACTAAATTCATTCCAGCAACAGCCTTTGGGGCAGCACCTTACCTCGGCTCTTCAGGAAGTTCTTCAATAAAACCAGATTCACACCGCGGGCAAATATAGTCCTACGGGAGAAGAAATACTGAATGAGACACAAAAGTGGTATGTAAAAGCTGCAGAGTGCCTTTGGTGTGATGGGGTGGAAGAGACCTGCAGCCCATTGTCCCAAACGCGTGCTACGATTACAGAGCCAAAGAGACCCCAAACCACCGATATTTGCCACCACCAGACCAGTGAGGCAAATTGTTAGGCCTGAGCCCGTTTGGAACTTGGCTTTAGAGAAGACTTGGATAACACTAGTTAATCCCCAGTAGATAACATCTGATGTAGTTCTGGGTGAAGTGAAAGCAAAACCACCGGCCTTCCCAGAAGAGCAGCACTCAAACACGAGTTTTTAAATAGCTGCGTGTTCTGGGAGCCTTTCCCCGCCCCCTCAAGGGGCCAAACTGTCCGCATGAAAGAAACAAGGGGGGAATTGCAGCACGGGCTAATCGCAGTGTCGCTGTCGCTTGGGAAGGGCTGAATGGAAAGCTGTTACTACTGTAGCCTGGGGTTCACACCACACCAGGGTCAAGGAGACACAAGAGGGTCATTCTGCAACACACAATACCAGAATTTTACACTCCCACGCTCAGCGCTCATTACAGAAAGCTTCTGCCACCCTTGTAGCCTTTAACACTGAAGAGTGAATATCTTGGAACAAACAGCCTGTGTGTGCAGAAGCAGGACTCCTCAGGAGTTTGCAACAGTCACTCTTCCTCACAATCCCTGGTGTTAGTGAAGAATTTATACTCCGCAACCACACTGTCGTAGAGAACAGTAGCCCAGATCGCTTAAGATCCCGAAAGGAAATTACTTCACTTTTCAGAGCTGGAGAAGAAGTAGCACCACACAGCACTGCCGTGTCAGAAGAGGAAGCGACAGACCCTGTACCTAGCCCAACCACGGCTGAGGAGGAACAGCCACTGCGGGCTAATGCAACCGCCCAAAACCCCGCGCTGGCAAAGCCAGGCTCACCATAGAAGAAATTTAAGAGCTTCTAAAAATAATGCTACTTCCCATTTTACCACTACGTTTGAATTGGCACAGGCCCTTAAACAAAGTCAATAGGTTCCCCAAAAGAGGAGAGGATGCCAGCCACGCTCTGATAAGACATCTGGGATCCCTCCTCCAGCCACCGCAGAAAACACTGATAAGGCCCCAGCACAAGGCAGCAACACCAGCGACCCACTCACCGCTGCCCTGCCTGCCCCGCAAGATAAGGAAGAGGCAAACAGCAAGACCCAGAAACAGACTCAGAGAAGTTGCTGCTCCCTCTTCTGCGCAGGACTCTAGATTTGTGATTGTGAAATAACTGGGTCTATGCAATTTACACAATGTTTGATTTCAATAACATTTCCACACCGTCCAAATTCTTCTCAAAGTTGGTTACCGGCACACGGGAATTCCCGTGTTGAGCACAGCACAGCACATTAGATCAATTGCCTCTGCCTTTGAAACGCCCCTTTATTGTTTTACTTTCCACCAGTATGACACCGGGGTGAATTATGACGGTAGCCACACTCGAGCAGCGAGCAACTTACTCCTCTCAACTCTCCTATTTTAGGGAGGCTTTTTTGTGTGTGTGTGCTCACAGACAACTCTGAACACAGGGATCAGCAAATTCCTCTGCAGCCGGAACAGCACAAATGCCAAAGTTTGTTGTTTCTCAGGCTGTTTGAGCCACTCCTTTTGCAGCGCATGCTACAGTATCTCCAGTAGCTTGGTCTGCAAACAGTAAGTGAAATCAAATGAACTTGGACCCCCCCAAGTTCATTAACTAGCAATTAACTAGCACTGAATCAACAAAAGCCGTTGTCCGCTCCCTACCACCATCCAGTGTGTTCACTCCCAGAGGTGCTCTGCTGCCACAAGGCCAACATGGAGTGTTTAAATAAAAATAAATGACTGATATTTCTAGGTTACAACCTTCAGCTCCTGAGCCGCTTTCTCCAGCCTGTCTATGTATTTAGCAGGAGCATTATCGAGAGTTTTGCCCTTACACCTGAGCACAAGCTGTGAGATTTACCAGCAAGGGCCGCCCTCGCCTAACCAGTGAGACCGACGGAGAGGGCGAAAGGACAAACAGCACGTCACAAAACCAAACTGACAGCCATGTCTAATCAACCACGGCAGAGAGACACCTATGCTCACCATCAGGTGACTTTTAAAATTCAGTAAAATAAGCAATGCATTATTCTGACAAGACACTGAAAAGTTTCAGGACAAACAGAGACGGGCAGGATCCTCCGAATCGAATTTAACATCTCACAACGTTGGGCAGGTGATGATCAGAAAGCCGAGCCGCGGCCCATCATCAGAACGCCGAGCCGCGGCCCATCAGGTTTTTGTAGCCAGTTCCTTTCCGACAGCCAAGGCTCCGTTTCTACTCCCACCAGGAAAACACGACTCCTGACAAGCTGGGGTTTCACCGGGCGGTTAACGCACCCCTGTTCGGGCGCTGCTCGGGGCCTACACCGCACCTGGAGTGAAAACGGGCGCACGCAGCAGTTCTGCCCCTGACTACGCCTCAGGTGTTACCACCCGCGAAGCTCTTCTCGTGCTCGTTTAAATCTACTGAAAGGGACCAAAAAAAGCCACCCCTGGTCAGCCCCCGGAGCGGCAGCTCGCCCCGGGCCGTGCGGCGGGAGGCGATGCCTGAGCCCGGGGGTGTCA
>NW_009661376.1:18613-19455 GCF_000708025.1 Charadrius vociferus | reverse complement strand
GGTACGCGGCGGCCATTAATCTCTAGGGCCGGGGGAGGGGGGAGACTCCCACCCCCTCAACCCCCCTCTATTCCTTCAGGGTTGTAGGCCCATTGTACCCCAGCTTTAAAATTTATGCTCAAAACTTGATTTTTGGGGGGGTGGGGGGGAGAAATTGGGGCCACCACCCCCAAAATGAAGAAAAAGGGGCTTTCCAAGTGAAAATGCCAAGTTTTGTGTAAAGTTGCAGTAGCCACAAAGGGACGCGGATGTTGAATTTCACCAAAACCTGCCCAAGCGGGGTGTTTCCCCTCAGATCTCCCCGTGTTGTTTTCTGGGGGTGGGCAGAAGAAATCTTCAGTTTTGGGGGTTCCATCCCTGGCGGAGTTCCTGGGAGGGGGCTCGGAAATGAGCCGGGGCCCCATGCACGGCCCTGTCTGCTTGGGAGCGCGCTGGAAGTCCCATGAAGCGCTGGGCTCAAGCTTGGCCCGTTCCTGAGGCTGCGGCTTTTGGGGGAACACGGGGTCTGCACGGTCCTCACCGGGGTCCCTGGTACCGGAGGACAGTGCTGTGGCACCGCCGAGGTGGGGCTGTGGGGTTGGAGGGTTGTGGGGCTGCAGGGTTTTAGGGGTTCTGCATGGTGAGTTTGGGAGTTTGGGGGTTTGAGGGTGGCACCACTGTGGGGGTTGGGAGATTTCGTCATTGTGGGGTTTTGGGGCTTGAGAGGGGGATGGCTGTGGGGTTTTGGGGATTTCTTCACAGTGGGGCTGCAGGGTTTGGGGGTTTCTGGGTGGTGGGATGGGAAGGCTGCGGGATGGTGGGGTTTGAGGGTGGTGGGGCTGTGAGGTTGGGGGGGTTTGAGG
>NW_009661376.1:13952-14589 GCF_000708025.1 Charadrius vociferus | reverse complement strand
CGGCTGCAGGGGCTGTGTGTGGCCGCGGGGTCAATGCACCGGCATCTTCCCCCCCTTCCCGAGCGAGCTCTGTCAGTGATGAGTGCTGGGCTGTGCTGGGCTGGCGCTGCGGGAGCGCTCTGGGAAAGACCCCCAGGGCGAGAAGGTGGAAGAAACGTGCTCAGGTACCGCTGCGTTTGCATCCTCCCTCTGGGAGGAGGGCGCCCAGCAGCCCGGCTGTCCCGTCCAGACAACCAGCACGTTGCTCCCGGAGCAAAGATGAGCGGAGCAGACGCTGCCCTTCCCGGTGCGGCTCTGCCTCCTCCAGCAGCGCCTCTCCACAGCCTCTCCGAGGAGCCAGAGACGCTTTAATGACCCAGGAGGTTTTCCCGACTCCCAGCTCCTCTGGACGCAGTTCAGCCCCACACGATTTCATTATGTTTTACGGCGCTGCCGGCTCTTCCCTCCAGGCTCGGTTTGGTCCTTCCTTCCACCGCGGCAGAGGAAGCGTTTACACTGGGGAAACCGCACGGCCGGCCCGGCCGCTGACTCACGGCTTGTTTACACGGCGTGCCCGTGAAAGTTACTCAGAGACATGTGTCACACGTGGCGGAGCTCGGCCACGCGAGCCCGGAGGCCCGGCAGCACTGCAGCTCCC
>NW_009661376.1:13523-13932 GCF_000708025.1 Charadrius vociferus | reverse complement strand
CCGGGGCTGGGCTGGTGCTGCCAAGGAGGTGCCGGGCACAGAGGTGATTCCTGCCGCAGCTTCCCCGGGGATGCTTGGAGCATCCTCCTCCTCTGCTCCCATGGGATGAAGGACCCGGTTTGCCCACGGCATTGTCCTTGCGCCTGTCCCGACATTCCTGCAGGATGGTGGGGACGGCTTTTCCGCATCATCTTCCTCGTGAAGGTGTTCCCTGCTTGGGGCGGGGGATGGAAGCACTCGGTGTGGTGGGGAGCGACCCCGGCAGCAGCGCGGGGCTGTGCAGGGCTGAGCGGCAGCGGGGACCCTCCTCTTCTTCCTCCCCATCCAGAGCCGTGTCCCGGGCACAGCGGTGCCTTCCCGCTCCGCCCGTGGTGCGCCCGGCCCGGGCTGGACGCCGGCAGGTGACCGG
>NW_009661376.1:11276-11787 GCF_000708025.1 Charadrius vociferus | reverse complement strand
CGGGTGTTCGCAGGGTGGCAGAGGGGCGTTAGCGGGAGGGATCTGAGTTTGATCAGGAGTAAAACAGGCCGGGTGATCAGATTTGGAGGGGCAGGTCTTGGGAAGATATGCAAGCCTCCCGCCCCCCCTGCCCTCCCCACACGCAAGCTCTCCCGCCCTGCCCGCCTTCGTCTGCAGCGGTGGAAGTATCTCAGGAACATGAAACGATTACTCGGCAAGGAGAATCCAGCTCAGCACTTCTTGGCATTTGTTCACGGCTTTTCATCTTCAAAGCTCCTTGCAAACATTAGCTAACTAATCCCTGCAACCTTCCTGTGAGATAGTGCAGGATCAAGCGGAGGAGCGTTATCTCGCCGCAGCAGATGGGGAAACTGAGGCACGGAGCGGTGACGCTGCTGCCCCGGGGCGCGGGGCGAAGCTGCGTGTCAGCGCTGGGGGTGGAGTGTGGCCGGACAGACCATCGAGGTGTGGATCGTGCCGCTCTGCCACTCTCTCCCCAACGCCGGGGATG
>NW_009661376.1:7396-8538 GCF_000708025.1 Charadrius vociferus | reverse complement strand
CGACCCCTTCCCTGCCAAAGCCGGCCGGTTGTGCAACGCCGCTCGCAGCCAGGGAAAATCCCTTCCTGGCCTCCGCAAGCTCCTCTCGCATCCCGGAGCATGTGAGCGAGTGCATCACCGCCCGCTTGCTCGCTCATTGAAATCCAGCTCGGGGATTTGGCTCTTCTGCCCTTACATGGGCCGGGCCGCCGGAGCCAGGGGTCACGCCGGCCGGGAACAGGGACAGGGAAGGGAGCAGCGCTGCTCAGCCCGGGGCCAGCAGCACGCCAGGAGCCGGCGCAGCCGGGGGCTGCCGCCTCTGCCCTTCCTCCCCAGGACAGCAGCCCCTCCGCTGTCCCTCACGGCGCTGCTCCCTGCCCCGTACACACGCTGCCCGGGGGTGTTGTGGCACTGCAGGGCACGAGGGCTCCTCCACCGAAGCCCTGTGGTTTACACCAATGCCACCTGGGGTAAAACCCCAGCCCTCCCCGTTCCTGTCCCCTCCCCGGGGCTGTATGGGGAGAAGGGGAGGAAGGTCCGCCTTGGTGGTGGTCCAGCCCGCTGCCCTTCCCTGGGACTTGTCCTTAGGACGGAGGGAGGGATGGGGACGTGGTGGTGCCGGCGCACACAACTGCTCTGCCTGTGCTGGCTGCTGCCATCCCACCCCGCGCTCCCCCGGCCGTGGGACCCGCGCTGCTCCCTGTCTCACTGGACCACTGCATCCAGCCCCACCCCGCGCCAAAGCGAGCTGCTCATGCTGTGCTGGCACCGGCTC
The DNA here is from genome assembly GCF_000708025.1 of Charadrius vociferus. Lineage (NCBI taxonomy): Eukaryota > Metazoa > Chordata > Aves > Charadriiformes > Charadriidae > Charadrius > Charadrius vociferus. The sequence goes on along the minus strand of NW_009661376.1, from coordinate 7,784 downwards.
GGAGCAAGGAGGCTGCTGCGGGGCCGGAGGGGTGGTGCAAGGTCCCCCGGGCCCTCTGGCCGGGGCCCCTCTCCTGAAAGAGCCCGGCTCAGCTCTGCCGAAAACATGACCTCAGCTGAGGCCAGTGCAAAGGGTAAAATGTTCCTCAGCTGCACAGCCGGGAGACGGACACAGAAGTTCACGGGGCTGGAGAAGGTCCCTGGGCTGCAGCAGGAGGAGCGGGGACAGGCAGAGAGCCCGGTGTCCCCAGTGCTCTGCCCGGGAAGTGCAGCGATGGACGGGGGGCCCTGACGGTGCCCCGACCCCCCTTGCAGACGGGTGGGCGATCTCTCTGTGGTGGCACCAAGTGGGGAGCGAGGCCGGGCGATGTTGGGGAGCCAAACCTACC
>NW_009661376.1:5056-5707 GCF_000708025.1 Charadrius vociferus | reverse complement strand
GACCGCGCTGGCAGCTCTCCTGGGCGCTTGGGGGATGTCCAGGCTTTTTGGTAGATGTTTCTCCACCGGGAAGCCATCCCGGCACCCGGCCCGGCCGGGACCCCGGTGCGGAGCTCCAGTAGCCCTTCCCAGTGCTGCGGAGCTGTGACCACTGCTGCCAGCATCAGCTTTCCCGCATCGGCGCTGCAGTTTCCATCTTCCCCCTCACATGCAGGCTCTACGCCCCCCCGAGAGCGGCAGGTCAGGATGCCCCGAAGGACGGTGGAGGCTCCCGAGAGGCCCCTCGTGCTGCTGCAGCCCCCGGGATCGCGTTTGGCATCGCCCCAACCCACAGCATTTCTGCTTGCTGCATCGCGGGGTCGAGTACAAGTGCGGGAAGGCCCCGGGCAGGGACACGCGGTGTGTGCCCCGGCAGAGCCCGGGTGCTCCAACCACGCTGAGCACGGGAGCGCTGCACCCTCGTGACTGAGGCACCGGGGAAACCCTGAGGATGGGGCACCCCGAGAGCCCCGCGGTGGCCCCTCCGGCCCACGGCTGCCTCGCTCCGCTCGCAGGGCAGGGGGGCTCCATCCCCCTCCCCGGGGCACGTCCCTTGGCATCCCCACACCCCAGCGCGGCTCGGGAGGCGGTGGGGGCCCTGCTGCTGGCCGC
>NW_009661376.1:3235-3843 GCF_000708025.1 Charadrius vociferus | reverse complement strand
GCTGGCCATGATGGGGTCCCACGGGGATGCCGGCTCTGGGACAGCCGTGGAGCCACGGGAGGGATGGGAGCCAGCACAGAGCCTCTTCAGGTTCCCCAACTCGTCCCACGTCCCCCCTTTCCGGGCACCAGTGCGGTCCCCGTGCCTCTGCACTGCTGGTGGCCCAGCCACAACCGGGGTCCCGTTGCCCTTCGCGTGGTGGCCCAGCGCAGCCGGGACCCCTCACCCTCTGCCCTCTCCGCAGGTGGGATCTGCTGGCTGCAGCAGGGGAAGGAGGCCAAGTGCACCATGATCCTGAAGACAGGCGTGACGTGGGAGGAGTGCTGTGCCAACGGCAACGTGGACGTGGCTTGGTCTAACTACACCTACCCTGGCAACAAGATCAGCCTGCTGGGCTTCCTGGGGCTGGTGACCTGCCACCCCTGCAAAGGTGAGCGCGGCCGTGGGGCGAGTGGGCTGCTGTGGGGCTGAGCTCTGCTCTGGGAGGATGCTTGGCGCCCAGGAGCTCGGGTGAAGTGGCAGCGATGGGGCTGGGTTGCCCCACACCAGGGCTCTCCGGTGCCCGCGGGGACCGCTGACCCCATGCTCCCGCTGCTGCGGCTCCGGGG
>NW_009661376.1:2533-3194 GCF_000708025.1 Charadrius vociferus | reverse complement strand
TGGCAGCTCTCATTGTGTGTGTATTTTTGTTGTTCCCCCCGCGGAGCGGGATGCGTGACCTGGCTCTTGGCTGGGCAGCCCGAGTGCGAGGAGCTGCGCTGGGGCTCCCCGTTGCCAGATGAACTCTGCTGTGGCCGCGGCCTCCTGCCCCTGCCCTCGCCAGGTCTGCTCAGAGGGAAACTTCTTAAGTTTTTTTTTAAGGAAAAAAAGATCTATTTCTTCCCCTCTGCTCCCCCTTCCTCCTCCCAGCGTGTGTGTGAAATGGCTTTATGTAACGGGCAGTTCCAGAAGTGGAAACTCTCCAGCTGTGAGTTCCAGCCCCGCCAGATGTTTTGGCATGCGCCGGAGGCGCGGATCCCCCAGTCGCACTTGCGTGGCCGTGTGAGAACATGCTTGAGGACCTGCTGACCACAGTAGGCAGGAGCAGGTCTTTGGAAGGTCATGTTGTTATTTGCTTAAAGGGGGAAAAAAAAGGTTCTTAAGAAAACCGCTTCTTCCAGCCCCTCTGCATCCCCCGGCGCTGCCGCACCGGCTGCTCCTCGGCCCCGTCCCGGCACGGCTCGGGGTTGCACCCTGTGCCAGCCAAAGGCTGTGTGAGATCCTGGCGCTGGCTTTCTGCCCCATCTCCCACCATGGCCTCGGCCCCACGGTGGCCGGGCAG
>NW_009661376.1:811-1204 GCF_000708025.1 Charadrius vociferus | reverse complement strand
TGGCCGGGAGGCGACCCGGGGGACAAAGCAGCCGCCTGTTTGGGGACCTGCGCTCGCCGCCGCGTCCCGCTCTTGTGTTCAAGTCACGGAGGCCCCGAGCGAAACAGGGCTGGGTATTGTCTGGTGGAAGCGGCGTTCTTGATTGCCCAGACAACTCGCGAAGCCCAGTTCCTGCTGGAGGAGCCGGGGCCTTGCGGAGATAGATTTTTCCATTGCACAAGAAAAAGAAACGTCTCCTTCCAAAAAAATAAATACATAGAAATGAGTTAGCTGGTGCTGAGTGGAGGCCGGGGCTCCGGCTGGGGCGAGCGCTGGATGAGCGCGCGGAGCCCAGCCAACGGACCTGCTCCTTGGCGGAGCTGAGCAGATCCAGATGCTGCTCGGGGCAGCGCG
>NW_009661376.1:0-784 GCF_000708025.1 Charadrius vociferus | reverse complement strand
AGCCCAGCCGTGGGGCCCGGGGTGCTGGCTGGGCTGGGCAGGACAGATCCGCATCCTCACGTTCCGGTCCCCTCTGTCCCCAGAGAGCTGCGAGGGGGTGGTGTGCGGCCCCGACAAGGTCTGCAAGATGAAGCACGGGCGTCCCCAGTGCGCCTGCGCCCCCGACTGCTCCAGCCTGCCCCGCAAGCTGCAGGTCTGCGGCTCCGACGGCTACACCTACCGCGACGAGTGCGACCTGCTGACGGCCAAGTGCAGAGACCACCCCGACCTGGAAGTGATGTACCAGGGCAAATGCAAAAGTAGGTCCGGACGTGCCCCCATCCCCTTTTTTCCCGTCCCCATCCTGTCCCTGTCCTGTCCCCTGTGGCTCTTGTGTCCCAGCTCCGCCTGAGTTCAGTCCAACTTGTACCCGCATGGAAAGAGATGAACAAGCCCGTGGGCTCACCGGCTCTCCTGGTGCACCACGAGCCGCTCCGGTGCGCAGAGGAAGGGTCACCCTGCTGTGTCATGCCAGCACGTCCGGGCATGTCCTCCCCTCTCCCGCCCGGGAAGCCGGGTCTCCCCGTTATCCCCCCGTGGGCAGCGTGTCCCGCGCTGCAGTGAGCACCAGCTGCTCCACCAGCACGGCACAGAGAGAGCGTAACCGGTGCCTGGCCCTGGCCGTGCCCAGGGAGGGACAGTCGGTCTGTCCCGGTGCGGGGCTTCACTTGCGGGACATGAGGCTCTGTGCCCGGTGAGGGGCATTGCTCCGCAGCCCGCCCGGTGCTGGTGGCCACCAGCCACC
>NW_009661375.1:6124292-6126791 GCF_000708025.1 Charadrius vociferus | reverse complement strand
GCAGCCTCTCCCTTCAGCAGCTCCCTCCGGGCGGAGGCATCGGCCACCGCTGGGGTAGTGGTGCAAAGCACCCGGCCAGAGCTGCAGCCTTCGCTCTCTGACAAGTGCCCACTGCTCAGCCCCGAGGGTCAGGTGGGATGAGTGCCCTGACCTGTGTAGATGGTCACAGGACAGTGCCCAGTTGCTGGGTTATGTATCCTTCAAGTCTCCCACTCAGCCGCTGGAACGCCCCTCCTTCAAAGAGGCGCCCTGCCTCTGCAAACTGCCGCCCCACGCCCCGTTTGCCCGCTCTGCTCCACACGCTCCCTGGCGCTGCTTCTCAGAGCCGTGGGGGTGGTCACCACTGCTCTGGCGAGGCCCGGGCCTCCCCAGCACCTCCCGCCGGAGCTGCCGCCCCCCGCCGGGTCTCCCCGCCGCGGCCTTACCTCAAGAAACCCCCCCGAGCGCCGAGCTCTGCCGCTCCGCTCCGGGCCGGGCCGGCTCCGCAGGAGTTTCCCTCAGCGACGGACAGCGACTTTCCGTTACCCCGCGTTTAAACCTCCCGCCGTTGCTCCGGCAACGCCGCGCGGGCCTCCTCAGCGCCTCTGGCGAGAGCTGCGGGTCGCTCCCGGCCGCCTCTGCGTGTCCTTCCCTCAGGACACCGCCCGCCCCGCCCTCCTTCACCCGCCGCCTGCCGGGGTGGTGGGCGGCTGCGCTGCGGCAGTCGCTCCCTTACAACGCCTTTGACTCTCCCGCCGGTGCTTTGGCAGCGCCCGGGGGCTGTCGTTAAACCAAGGGGGTAGTAGCCTTATGAGGAGCGGCTGAGGGGACTGGGGTGGTTTAGCCTGGAGCAGAGGAGGCTGAGGGGAGACCTTATCGCCCTCCAAAACTACCTGAAAGGAGGATGTAGCGAGGGGGCAGTCGGGACCTTACACCTGGGACCTTATAGGTGCCGCTCTGTGGGACGAAGTTAGTAAAGTAAGGGGTCTAAGGATGCTCAGAAACTCTCTACTGTGTGGAGGCTGGTATCTGAAACTTTGAAAGAAATGAAAGCTGAAAGGAAAGAACTGTTGCTTAATTTTACAGTAAGCAGGGCCCATGGAGTTGTGGGTGTTGAGTGTGCCTAAATGATCTCTGACCCAATCCTCCTCGGCCAAGGGAAAGTCTTCCTTTGACTCTCTCTCTCCTCTTCCAAAGATAGAGCAGCGATTGATTTTTTGCTTTTAGCACAAGGACACGGGTGCGAGGACTTTGAGGGCATGTGTTGTATGAATTTATCAGATCATTCGTCCTCGATCCACGAACGGCTGACCAACTTGAGGGACAGTATGCGAAAATTGACTCGGCAATCCTCATGGCTGGACAGTATGTTCCGATCTTAGGGGTTGTCGGGGTGGTTGCTCGATTTGGCCAAGCAAGGCTTAACCATATTGCTTCTAGTTATAGTGTTGCTTGCTGTTATACCATGCTTATGAACGTGCTTAAGGAGAATGTTGGAAAAGTCTCTGGAAAGAATGTTCACAGGAGCTTGGGTTGCTCAAAAACAAAAAGGGGGATTTGTGGGAGAATTTTAGAGATCAATGGTCACCCTGCGAGCACCCCAAGCACTGAGAACTTGTTGACAACAGTGTAAGCTTCAAGGAATGTCGAAGGTCAGATTGTGTTTTGTGAACGGCTGAGGGAGGAAGGAACTGTTGCTGAATGTACCGATTAGCAGGATTTTAATTAAAACATAAAAGTAGATAACTATGCGAGTGAACAGCTGGAGCTAGCCAATCATATAGTAGAGATGCTTGCTTGAACTATGCATGTAACCAATTATTGCTTGAGTGTTGCGTGGCGCGGGAGAAAACTGTCTATATTAGCTGAGCTATCTGTGCAATCAAGTGGCATTTACCCTGATCATATTGGTCGTTGTTTATCTGTCCGAGCTTCCGCATCAACATTGGAACAGGCTCCCCAGGGAAGCGGTTGAGTCACCATCCCTGGAGGTCTTTAAAAGGTTAGGCTTGTGGTTGGACTCGAGGGTCTCGAGGGTCTTTACCGACCTGAATGATCCTGTGATTCTATGACTTAATTTAAGGTTGCCCAGCGTGCAGTCAGGGTCTGGACTCCATGATCCTCGTGAGTCCCTTCCCACCCAGGACATTCTGTGATTACGAGATTGCCGCTGTCAGGCAGGCGAGAATGTGGAATGATTACTAAAAATGATCGATAGTACAGCATTGGTCACACGTTAAGGAAAGGTATAAAATCAAAAGGCTTCTCGGGTAAGACACAGCCGCGGGTGGTATGCGAAGAATCCGCTACATCTGCGATTCCCTGTACACTATTGCTTGCAAAGCAACGCGGGGAGTGGAGTGGGGTGGAGACTCCAAGGCCAAACCCTGTGATAATCCAGCAGACATGGGAACGAGATGGCACCACAGAAGGAAAACAGTGCGAAGGATGGGACAGAGCGGAGACACTGCGGCTAAAACCCTGTGATAAACTGGGGACTTGGGGACCAGATAGAGTCCT
>NW_009661375.1:6102102-6118855 GCF_000708025.1 Charadrius vociferus | reverse complement strand
ACCCACAACTCCATGGGCCCTGATGGGATGCACCCACAAGCACTGAGGGAGGTGGCAGATGTTATTGCGAAGCCACTCTCCATCATCTTTGAAAGGTCGAGGAGTACAGGAGAGGTGCCTGAGGAATGGAGGAAAGCCAATGTCCTGCCGGTCTGGAAAAAGGGCAAGAAAGAGGGCCCTGGAAACTACAGGCCCGTCGGCCTCACCTCCATCCCTGGCAAAGCGATGGAATAGCTCATTCTGGATGTCATCTGTAGTCATGTGGAGGAAAAGAAGGTTATCGGGGTGCTCAACATGGATTCCCCAAGGGGGAAGGAACCATTCTATGATGGCATGACTGGCTGTGTAGATGAGGGCAGAGCATTCGACGTTGGCTACCTCTCCTGAGCTTGGAGGAGGTGATCCTTGAATATTAACCAACTTTCTTGGCCCTTCGTCTCTCCAGCACTTCATCCCATGGCACCTGTGTGAGCTGACTCGGGCAGGACGCAGGAACAATCACAAGAGCATGGATGAAAGACAAAGAACAAGTTTAATCTCAGTTCTTGCAAATTGGGGAGTCTCCACAGCAACGCCTGGGCAGAGGGACACAGCAGGGGATGCAGGCACCGCAGGGTGGGAGAAAGTCCTTGTTGGCATGAACATGTGAGCTCTAACTTTCCGTTCTTGCCTGCATTTCAAGGGTTCAAGCAGGCGTAGTTTTCCACTGTGCTTTGATCTTCTTCAACAACAAGGCAGTGATCTCATGTATGCTAGATAAGGTGTCCCTGAGTCCATCCTAGGCTTATGTTATCTAAGTGCGGATATTCTACTTACAAGCACACAAGGCTGAACAACAATTAGGGGGATATGTGTGTTGTCCAGCACCCCAGGTGCGAGACACTTGAGCATGTTTACAATCCTCCTCGCTAATCTTCTATTATATTCCCACAGCACCATACCAAGCAGATTCTTTAAGTGAGCTCTCCTGAAGTCCAGGGTTGGCAGCTGGCTGCGCACCTTCCTCGCTGCCTCGAGGATCTCAAACTCGACCATTTCATGGTCACTACAGCCCAGGCTACCCTTCAGCTTGACACTGCCTACCAGCCCCTCCTTGTTGGTAAGGACAAGGTCCAGTATATCTCCTCTCCTCATTGGCTCCTTTACCACTTGGAGAAGGAAGTTGTCATCAATACAATCCAAGAACCTCCTGGATTGCCTATGCCTGGCTGAGTTACCCTTCCAACAGATGTTGGGGTGGTTGAAGATGCCCACAAGGACCAGGGTCTGTGAATGCAATGCAGCCCTTATCTGTCTATAGAGGGCCTCACCCGCTCGGTCTTCTTGGTCAGGTGGTCTGTAGCAGACCCCCCCTGTAATGTCCCCTGCTCCTGATTTCCCTTTAATTCTGACCCATGGGCACTCAGCCAGCTCTTTATCCATCCCCAGGCCAAGCTCCACGCACTCCAGCTGGTTGTTGACATAGAGGGCAACACTGCCTCCTCATTTCCCTTGCCTTTCTCTCCTGAAGAGCCTGTAACCTTCCATGCCAACACGCCAGTCATAGGAGCCATCCCACCATGTTTCCACGATGCCAATGAGATCATAGCCTTGGAGGCGTGCACACGTCTCTAGCTCCTGTTTGTTCCCCACGCTACATGCATGTGCATAGAGGCACTTCAGCTGTGTCCTCGTTGAGGCTGACCTGGCTGGAGCAGCTGTAATTCCTTTGTGCTGCTCTCCAGGAGGTATTCCTTTACCGTGTATTAACGGTGCCTCCCATTGGCTCCTGTTACCCCAGGAGCTCCTGGCTCATATATACATAAGGCTTTAAGTGTGCTGCAGCGTAGCCAGCACATCTTGGAGCAAATGGCTGCAGGCCCTCGCTAGCATCCCGTTCCTCGGTCCTTGGTGCATTGTCCCTTGGCTTGTCACAGGCAAGCCTGATAACACTCCCTCCATCGAGTCTCGTTTAAACCCCTGCCAATGAGCCCTGCTAATTCTTGGGCAAAGACCCTTCTCCCTCTTTGAGTGAGACAACCCCCATCTGTGGCCAGCAGGCCTGGTGCTGCGTAGGCCATTCCATTGTTGAAAAACCCAAACTTGTGGCAGTGATACCAGCCACAGAGCCACGGATGAACAGAGCTCGTCTGTTTCTTTCAATGTCGTTGCCCCCAACTGGAAGTAGGGATGAAAAAATAACCTGTGCTCTGGATTCCCCTACTAGCTGTCCCAAGGCCCTGATCTCTCTTTTAATCCTCTTCACACTCCGATTTGCACATTTGTCGCCCCCCACATGGAACAGAAGCAGTGGGTAGTAGTCCGAGGGCTTCACCAGGCCAGGGAGTATCTTTGTGATGTCCCTGACCCGTGCCCCAGGGAGGCAGCAGACTTCCCTAAGAGTGGGATGTGCCCTACATATCGGACCCTCTGTCCCCGTCAGAGCTAAGTCACCCACAACTATAACCCTCCTTTTCTTCCTTGTAGGGGTAGTCTTCATACGGGGAGTAGGCCTTTCTGGTCCTGGCAACTCCTCTGATGTATCTGGACCATCCGCCTCACTGTCCTTTGGCTGCCCTTTGGCTGCTCTACCATGCCCAGGGCCTCATCCCTGCTGTACAGAGGCACCTGGGCAGGGGGGGGCGGGGAGGAGGAGGCAAGGAGGGCGCCTTCTGCCCTTAGCACAGACTTGCCTCCATTCACTGTTTTCTGGTAGGCCACTGCCTGCCGTGCCTTCAGCCCTGCAGGGCGAGGGGATGAGATCCCTATGATCTTGTTTTATTCCCTGTGACTGGCCTGGCCTCTCTTTCAGGGAGCTCAATGCATGGGTCCGCCAGTTTCTTTCTCACACTCCCCAGTACTCCTTAGTCTTTCAAGTTCATCCCTGAGCTCTGCCACCAGGCTCAGCAGATCATCTACCTGCTCACACCTCACACACCCATCTTCACCACTACCGCTCACTGGCCGTGCCTGGATGCCTGCGTGCTTCCGAGGGAGCACCCTCTGTGTTGCTACATCTACTCTGACAAGTGCTGCGGACACGGCTTTCTGGTGGGTAGAGACCTTGGATGAGTCCTTCTCAACAGGCGAACCCACTGCTGGAACCGGCAGCCCCTTTTTGGCTGAGATGGGCCAGCTGTGCTGCAGACGCACCTGCACTGGAGCTGTTCATCTCCGGCAGCGAGTATATGCTTCAAGAACCACGCTTCAGGAACCGCAGCAGGTAGGTAGCTGGCTGGCTGCAGGGGAAAATCAGCCACCAAAAGCATGGATTTGGAATAAGACCCCATACCCCTCCTTTCAAATAATTTTATATAGATGTATATCCCCAAATTTGAGCTAAACTATTACTCCTCGGAGTAGGGTCTGAACCTCAGCAATCAGCAGGTACCAGCAGGGTCACCATTTAGTCAGTGAGTCAAGTTCAGCATGTTGGCAGCAAGTTTAACAGCGTTTGACACCAGGTAAATGCATCTCCCAAGACACCGTTGTGGCATTGTCTGGAGTGCATGCAAAGCTAATTCACAGTGTTATGATGGAAGGACAGTGAGAACCATGACAAACCCCAATCAGCAGCACTAGCAGCAGAATGGAAGCATATGTGTTTGTTTCCCACAGGAGTGCTCCTTCTCCTTCAATATGTAAAGTTAACAGCATTGCTAAGAGCTTATTAATTAGCCAACACTTCCTAAAGATAGCAGTAATATCCAAATGTATTTTTTTTTTTCTTAAGCAATGAACTTTGTATTGCATTTTCATTTAATACATATTACTGCAGGACAATTAAGTTTAATATTTCTGATGGTGGGAAGGAAGGCAAAGAAGTGACTTCTGGGGTTGACGTTTCAGTAAGACTCAAGACTTCCTTGCATTTGTTTATAACTCTTAATGGTTGAATTCTTTCTTGGAGGAAAGATAGTGGGAGAGTTGTTAGGTCAGCACTGTCTGAGAATTACAAGCAGAAGAGCTCTCTGCTAAAACTCTCAAAACAGGACTGTGTCCGGGGGAATACTGCTGCAGCACCTTTGCTCCAAACCATTTTCTCACATGTGATTCAAGGGTGGAATATTTTAATACAGAATTTGGCAGAAAAGCTTCCATAGATGTGTCCCATAGAAGAATGAAGGGCAGTCTACTAAGTGTACTTAAAATCAAATTATCTTAAAAAAAAATTCTCTCAACAATGTCATTTACTGTACAGATAAATAACAAACAACTCAGTAGGCTACAACTCATGACGGTACAGAATTTCTTCAGAAGACAAAATAGCATAGTAGTTGCCAGAGTTAAGTTTTAAAACTATAATTGGATGTGGTTTTAAATAGTGTTAGTACCTACCACCATACTCCCCCAAAACATCCACATCGTTCATATTTAATAGTGTTACACACAAATTACTTCATACAAAAAAAGCGCCAATGCATATATATCTACTTGAAGCAGATGAGGAGAATCCTTATGTAGCATTTAGGTGCTCATTTCTCAGTAGAAAAAGCCCTCTTCATCAATGGTGGGGGTGCTTTTCCAACATCAAACATCATTTCCAGTGGAGGATTATTAAGACAGCACCAGTCAGGTATGCGGCCTGTCTGGCTGTAATATTCTTTGGACACAGACCGGCTCCCAAGTATGTCCTGAAGTGCTCCAAAAATGGCTCCTACATTATTAGGAGAAAAAGAAAAAAAGCTGCAATTTGGTGTACTGAATTTCTTTTTCTACTTCTTCCCATCAAGAATCTCCACTATTATTTTTCAGCTCTGTCCCAAAAATTAAACGAATGAAAGGATCTAGCCACTTTCCTTTTCAGTAGCCCAGATAGACCCAAATTGCTTCCATTTATGTCCCTTGAAAGCAACTGAAGGCAAAGAATCTAGTCTCTGCTGACAGTAAAACTGGCCTAGCTGACCTGCTTCTTGTGACAAAGTTTTGATTTTAAGCCCCTTAAGCAAACCACCTTGTGTTCAAGGGAACTTCCTCTCCCCAAAAAGGTTGTCACGCAATGCCCCGAGAAGTTTACACAAGCTGTGAGAAGATTCAGACCACAGCAGCTGATTAGCACTGCCAGTGAAGAAAAAGATCAGAGAACTTAGTGCATATAAATCAGTTTGCTAATCCTAGAAGTAGACTCAAAACTAAAATTTGATAAACATTTCAAAGCATATGGAAATAAAATCTACCTTTACAGTTAAAATTAGTTCCTCATTCATACCAGATGGGCTCAGCTTATTAACCAAAAGTTTAGAAAAGCATGAATTCTTATCAACCTCAGAACCTTAAAAGAATTGCTCGCAGTGGAAAGCCCTTCTTTTTCCCCCGTAACAGCAGCCAAAATCCATTGCAGAGTTGCTGTATTTGTTATGGGCACTTGGGAACAGCACAGGGAGTTTGCAGCCTCCGGCCTCTCCGTAGCTCACAGCTCCTCAGTCAGTAACTAAACTTGTTTTTTCATTAAGTAGATCTTCCCACACGCAGCAGGACCCTGCTCTGCTTAATCACTTTACTGGTGCCACCATATGGCAGTAGCCCTGTACTGCACTTCACTCAACAACTCATCTTCCCCACTGCTGTTGCAAATTGCACGTCACTCGTTAAAAGCTCCCATAACCTGCAGAGCCATTCTGCCCTCCAAATGTCCCCGTGGGAGCTTTACTCTGCAAGATTTCTTCCAGGAGGGCATAATAATTCCAGAGCTCCAATGCAGCTTGATTTCAATAGTTCACCTAAGTTTTACTGCTATTTATTCATTACAAATCCTACTTGAAAGATTTGCTTTTTCACTTTGTAACTTTGCTTAACAGCTGTTTTCATTCTTACCTCCCAGCCAGGCCACACAGTTGGGTTTGGCAGGTGGAGTGTGAATTCTGAAGGTTTTAGTAGCCAGTGCTTCTTTGTATTTCGGTTTCTCTACCAGGTATCTGATTTCAGCCATGAGTCTGTGAAGGAATCCTGGCAACATAGCGGTGCCACCAATAACTACCAAGTTCTCTGCCAACTGCTTCCTGGTGTCTATGGGACACTAATGCAAACAGGAATAATAAAAAAAAACCCCACAACAAAACACTTTAACTGAAGTTGCGTGAACTGTCTGAAACATTTTGTCATGAACAGCTGCATGTCTGTTAGAAATTCAGTCTTCCCATGCGCTTCATTGCTGTTTTCTTGTACTTAACTGAAACTATGTTATACCAAAATAATTTTTCCCCAGACTTCCCAAGAAAACCAGGCGTACGGGACTGCCCAGTTGAGGCTTACATGAGCATGCTGTGAGTGTCCCTATAAAGCCCTTCAGCTGAGACAGGCTAAGACAACAGAGGTATCAGTGACAGTAATTCCCGTGAGTTCTGGGAGAATACGTGCCAGAGAGGTGAAGCCTCGACCAGTGCTCTCAGACAGGGAAGAGTTACATACGAGATTGACTCTTTTTAGCTCCATGAAGGAGAAAGGCAATGCAGAAGGCTCAGTGGCAGAAGAGGTTTCTTGCCTCAGGCATCAGATAATCCAAGTAGAAGACAAACACATGAGAAAACCAAGCTTTGTCAGTTTTGCCCCTCACAAACAGATCTGTGCTAAGCCTTTGAAAAACAACCCAGATTTCTGTGGTCCTCTTGTTGAGTGGAAGTAACTGGACGCTATTTAACACTTGTAAATTTAACATTTGTCTTTCCTCTGGCCAAAGAGTGATGCAAGGGAAATGCCGAGAGGTACAGAGGTGAGGGGTCCAGGCACAGACCTTGTTAAACAGTATGTTTTCCTAGGGAATTCTAATTGAAATGTTTGTCATGTTATCCAAGCCTATGGCTCTCCAACAAATTATTGATGCCATTTAAATTAGTTTGCTGAAACATAACTACAGGCAGTCCACTTTAATTAACATTCATACACCACCATATAATGAAAATTTCCATTTATAGTGGTTTCTAATGCATTTTGTCCTAAATATAATAAGAAATGAAGCATGTGTACATGCCAAGAAAATTTTCCATAATATATCTAATATACCGCCTGTAACAGAGATGTCCAAATTAATTTTATTCGATCTTAGATAAACCAGCAGTCTGCATAAAGTCTAACTCTGAGCAAAACACCTTGAAAAAAGAAGAAACAGAATACCTGCCATTGCAGTTTAAGCAGTATAATTTCTTTAACACCAAGTATTGGCTACTCCTTCGTCATTACATACGTAGAGCCTCACCCCCAAATAAACGCAAGCTAGTTTACTACTTTTGCTGAGAGGTGAGCACTACAATTCTTAGAAAACTCTTCGACACACTGCAGTATACCAAAGAGTAAGAAAACTATCACGGAGTGGATGGCACATGGTGACTTGCTACCCCACAGACACTCACCATGTGGCAGAACCCTAGCAGTCACGCTGTGCTAAACTTTTAAAACCAATCGCAACCTGTAGTCAGAAGGGTGTTACTCTAGAAAGAGTAATTTATAACAGCGGGTTCTCTAAGGCTGGAGGCATTCAATAAATTGTTTATATTATAAAGATACCTGAATGAGTGAATCTAATATCAAAGTGGCAACAGATGTCTCTTCGTTATCCTGTTCAAACAGTATTTCAACAACAGAGTCTCTGTTGAAAAGATAGGAAATGAGTGTTAATGAGAAGCAATACTACACTAAGAGCTAACACTCACGAACAGCAGGGCTGGAAATAACTACGGACATCCTGCTGACAACACATCATCACTACTTCTCTCACACAGTCCATGCACCAGGCGGTGCCAACAGGGAGAAGACACTTCACTAAACCTGTCCCATCATCCTGCATTAATACTCCATTTCTGTTTTCCCCCATCCCTCCAATCTGTTAGCTCACACTGTGAACTGTGAGCTCTCTGGGGAAGCTGACACCTCTTATTATGGGCTTGCACCGTGCCCAGCACAGAGCCTTAGTTTGAGGCATTAAAAGCACATGCAAGTGTTTCATTACAATTCAATTTTATGAAAATTTATGTGCTTTTAGAGTTGAAAATACATCCTCCTAAAGATAAATACTCTGCTATGGTATTTCTCACCTGATAGGGCCAACTACATGGAGAATCTTTTCCCCATCTAAAGGATAGTCCACGTCTGGAGGCGGTGAAGGACGCTAGAAATAAAAACAACTGTGCATTATTTTAGAGGCCAGAAAGGCTACATCCACTTCAAAAGATTAGGATAAGCTTCATTCTCCACCTACCTCAGCACTGCCATCAATGTTGAACTTGGCTGCTTGGATTTTCAGTCCACGTTGGAGATCACTCACAAAACAAGTGCGGACTTCAAGCAAGAAAAAGAAAAGCAGAAAAGAGACTCTATTGGATCCTTTCATCACAAATACAGACAATAATTTTGATTAATTTAAAGAACACCACACATTTTAGGGCCTTGCTGGTCCAAGACATTATCAAATAAATGCAAAAATATAGTCTCTACACTTCAGCAGAGTTCAGATGCTATCTAGACCACAAGTTTAAATGAAGCCAACGCTGAAACTATGCTAGGATAGCCAAGATGTCTCTCAGATAAACTACGTAAGATTTAAAGACAGATGGACATTACTAATTGTGCCTTCGGTTGCAGAAGGTGCCAGGGATTGTATTCTGCTGTCAAACACATCGCTGTGGGTCTTGCACCATAGCTTTAAATGAGACACTGCTCATTTTTCAAACAAGCTGTAACCATGCAATATTTTTCCTAGTGCAACTCTTCAGCACTCTAAGACTTCCAGAGGTTTTTTTTTCTCCAGGCAACACTGACAGAGCACAATTTCATTTTTATCTCAGCTGTCAGTATATTATATACTTATTTATTTGTATCTGGCACAAATGAGTATCTTTTTCATAAATGGCTGTCACAAAGAAACACCCCTTCAATAAGCAGGCAATCATAATTTCAACCCTAGTGTATTATATCCAGGTCCAAAAGACTGCATAAAAACCAGAACTGATCATGAAATTGTGTTCAAGTCCAGGAATTAGAAAAGCAACTTCCACTTGACAAAGCACCAGCTGCATTTAATTTGTTTTGCATTTCACAGATGGGTTTCTTCCTAATTTAGCCCAAGAGATACATACTAGTTTCTATTTTCTACAACTATATATATTTCTGTGTCTGTTGCATGTGAAACATTACATACGAATTCACCCAAGTCCTGCCTTAACGATAGACTCTTTTTTTCCTTCTGGTGTAAATGTAGTCCTTACCTCATCTTGCCTACCTGATTAAAACACCAAAATGTCTTTTATACATATTTTTTTTTTTGGTAAAATTGACTGTAGGGCAATTTGAGCCGTTCTAGTTAATTTATAAACAAAATTAACCTAAAATATTCTCATGTCATGATATTAAGACTGCTTAAATGCTGCACTTGCAACCAAAATGTATCTATGATAGCAGATCTAATATTTAAAACCTGTTAAGTCCCATATAGAGTACACACCGTACACATTCATATGCAGCAAACAAAATGTAGTTAAAAAACACAACACAAAGTTAACCAGACCTGCTGACCATAGGATATATACAATAGTGTAATACCCTTTCTGTGCTAGTCTACCAAACGTATCTACGAGCTACGTCTTGAAGACACAAAGGCTAAACATGAGAGAGGAATTCAACATGGTTTTGGTTTGGCTTTCAAAGAGCAGGAACACTGCAAGTTCTTCCAGTAGGTAAGAGATATGATAAACAGAAACGGTAAAATAAATTCATAAACACAAAAGTATTGCCAATTTGTTATTAACATACTCTACTGCACAATTTAATAAACTAGTTTCACGAAGTGTAAAATTTTACCTTTTATATCCTCTACTATGTCTTCTGGAACTGAGCCTGAAATAAAAAAATAACTTAGAACAAAAGCTTTTTAGGTAGAAAGAGAATTTAAGAATGAAACTACGTTTGAATTACATTTAGTACATAAAAGTTTCACTTTGACAGCAGCTCTGGAAGATTTCTAAGGAAGAAAGAATATTAAGAACAGAAAAAACAAGTTTGTCTTCTCTCAAAACAAATTGAAAAATTACTACAGAAATTTTATATTGGCCTTCATTCAAACCTACTGTTATGAGTGGCTTATCATAAAAATAATACACTTGTTTAATACTGAGAAAGAAATCATGAAAGTAGATCACATAAGATGTATTGAATACTAAATTCATTTCATTCACTGTTAGTATTAATCCACTTTCCCCAGTGCAAGTTCAGAGCACATATGCTACAGCAAACAGACCTTACCCATTACAGATGGAAGGCTCTGTCCTTTGGCTAATCCTGTATCAACTGTGCACTGCTCCAACAACTGGTATTCCAGCTCCCTAAAATATCACACATGAAGTTAGTTAAACATAACTATTAACTCAGGCTGGTTCTCTACATCATGCTTAAGGGACAGTATTTATTCTCTTCAGTTATATTCTTCTAAATATCAAGTGAAGCAGATCTGATTTCCACAGCTTTTACTATATCAGCAAAAGCCAAACAGTGGTAACTTTAAAACTCAGATGCTGTCACAGCAACAGTCATGATTTAAGTCGTGTTCAATAGGAATCTCTGGTCATTAGTCAAAGATGAACTTTCACAAATAAATCACCAGTAACTTGGAATGAGTAACTGTGAACTTACTTGTGGATAGCCTTTCCTCCCAAAGGAAGAGAACCCCAGCAGCTCAGGATTGGAATTCCCTCATATATCTACGCGAAGATCAGGAAATTCTCCTTTTTTCATTATGAGTTTTCAGTCGGCTGGAACTAAATGCTTTTCCCTCCCAACATTCTCTTGCGTTAACTATTGGAATTACTTTCTAACTGCTTTTCTCCAAAACTAATTTCTGGTATATAAAGGCTGAAGTTATGAACCTCCCTTCCCAAGTTTCGAGGGAACACAGATTTAACATGTCAGCTGTGAAGAGATTCCCTAAGTCATGATATCTTATAGTCAAAAGCCAGCCTGGCTGATCTGTTCCTATT
The DNA here is from genome assembly GCF_000708025.1 of Charadrius vociferus. Classification (NCBI taxonomy): domain Eukaryota; kingdom Metazoa; phylum Chordata; class Aves; order Charadriiformes; family Charadriidae; genus Charadrius; species Charadrius vociferus. The sequence goes on along the minus strand of NW_009661375.1, from coordinate 6,107,915 downwards.
ACTTTTTAGCATTCCTGAAGTCTTTAAAAATATTATTCTGTCACAACAGCCTTATTGCTGAAAATTTTGTTTGTATACTATTAAAGGATACAGGCAGCACCAAGCTTTCTGCATATCCACAGTCTAGCACCATGGCAGAATTGATCCCAAGTGTCAGCAGAGACATTAGATGACTTGGAGCAAACAAAACGGAAGGTACCTACATGGAAACCAAGAGGACAATTGACAGAAGAGGGAAAAAAAACAAACAAAAAGCACTGATGTTTTCTTTAAATGTCATATTAAAAGCCAAACCCAAACAATTTTATTTTTGCAGTATCCATTTTTAAGTTATTTTTTAGGATAGTGTAGTAATGAACAAAAACTCAACAGGACTCTAAATTCTACATTCATCATATTTGTGGTACATACCAGTGACTTCTCTAATAACGAGTCTTGTAATGGGCTTGTAAGAAAAGCAGGTGTTAACTACAGAATCCATCTTAAGTCATAAATCAGATTCCTTATTGTCGTTGCTACTGAAATTAAAGAAACTAAAGCACAGCTACTTGAAATGTTGTATAAAGACTTGAAGATGTGAACAAAGGTGCCAGAAAACCCATAAAAGTGTGCCTTATGACAACACGCTGTTGCATACAACCTCGCAGCAGAGGCTATTTAAAACCCTCTCCCCAAAGCAGTGTGGAAACTCAAGTCAAAGTTACACGCGAATTAATTCCTTCTCCCAGAATTCCGTAAAGCAAGCTTCCTAGACAGTGACAGTTCCTTTAATGGAACCCCTTGAAGTGTGAATTAAATGAGCAATTTCAATAAACCCTGCATTTAAGGGCAACGCTACTGATACTTAGCCCAGAGATTCAAGTTTTAATAGTGGCCTTGTATTAATATGCCACACTTATCCTTTGCGCCAAATGGAAACACTAGCCAGAGCGAATTAACCTCAGATCCGTATCAGCTGGCTTCTTAACAATTTACAAAATCTCTCCATCAAAATACAACTTTCCAAGTCACGAGTCATTTTTGACAACCAATTTTACATGGGAATGCTTTAATCCGAGACATACTTTTTTCCTGTAAGGGCATTAGGAAAAAAAAAACAAAAACAAAACAAGTCACTCAAATCTCTCGGCAATTTCAACTCATCAGAAAATTTTATCAACAGTAGGAAAGAATGTGGAATTTTAAGATTAGTTGGCAAACTGTGTTGTAGAAGCACAGCGAAGAAGTACTGCAGACAAACTAGTTTCACCGCATTTTATAGAAGAACCCTAACCTTTGTTCCATCTGAATTGAAGAAGTATTGATTCACCTTCCAAAACATTTTCCATTAGAACCAAGCAACAATTAGGTTCGGACTTTTCTTCAAAAAGACTTATTAAGCAGAGAAGATAATAAGTTTCAGGTAAGCTTGTCTCTAAATGAGTACAGCCAGAGGTTAGATCATATACTAAGCAAAGATATTGACTCTGGCAGAAGTCATGAGATTTGCTGACAGAGCACTAACAAGTGGTTAAATATAAATTCTGGCTTCGGGCAGTGCTCAATGGGGATTATTGGATCTGTCTGGAACAGTGCGATGCGAGCTGTATTTTTGTAGAAGCCAGAGAAACCTTTCAGATTCTTGTTAATAGCTCCTGTTTTGTGGCCTCATGAAGAGCCAGAATGGAACAAAAATGGCCTTTAGTCCAAGCTCCAAACCCTACTTCCCCAGACGACCATCAGCTTGCTCTCATCTTCTTTTTGCCTTTCTCACTTTTTTGGCATTATCTTCATTTCTTTGTCCACATCTGGTAGTGACTGTAAGTAAAATTTCTACCGGCAAGTGCTACGCTGAGCACTTACAGTAGTTATGTAAAACACATACCTCAAAATGCTTGAAAAGGACTCTTGTGAGCGTGTCTCTGAAGTGGGAAGGGCACAAAACAGATTCTATGATTACAACACGGCGGTCTCTGGGATTCACCAGCAGATGTCTAAAAAAGGCAAGACGTGTAAAACAACATTATGAGACCTACCTTATTTTTCTATTCCATTCTCCTCAAAAATCCTAAAAAATTGCACTTAGATAGCATTTTCTACAGCAGATCCCAAAGTCTTTTTCCCAAATTTTAAAGAAACCAACATGTTCCTAAAAGAAAGGCAGGAAAATGAGTTACAGAAAATAAGTTATAGAGCTATCTGCCTGCAGGCTGTAGTTCTGAGTATCTGTTACACATTCCTAAATCAAAACAAAGAAATGCAAAAATGGGCATGCCTAATAGCCATTAGTAGCTTGTCCAGTGTCATACAGTGTGTCAACAAAAGAGAGTAAGAACGACCAGAAAGATGACCCGATTTCAGTGGAAGAGGATGGAATTGTCCTGATTTCAATTACAGAGCAACGATCAAGGGCAGGGGAAAAAATAAATCCACAGCAGAAGATCGAGGCACAGAAATTAAGTACTTGTTTCCCTGTGTCAAGTAATGATTTTTACTGTGTAAAAATAAGCATTGAAGTAAAGAGAAAAGTCTAAGTCCAACTTCATTATTCACTAATGGCACTAAAAATAAAAAGATGTATTACTGAGGCAAAAATATTCTACAGGTTAAGATTCCTCCTTCCAAACCACCATCATCTGGAGAGAGTTCTGCGGTGATAGAAGATGAGCCTCAGTCCTACCAAAATCAGTACAACTCCTTACGTAATGACTTCCTCCTATCCAGTCCCTTATGAGTTCTACAGTTAAAAGGCAACTTATAAAATAGTTTTCATTTCTAGAGTGCAACTGATGCTGCAGGACACTAACTCTTTGTAATATAGCCTGAATCTCAGCACCACTGAATTTCTCCTGCAAGAACACAGCCAGGCAGCCACCTGTAAAATCTTGTTTCAGTTTTCTTACTCAACTAGACAGCAGCCTCCAGTCACACTCCTCACACCTCCCAATGTACTCGGAAAAGAGATGTGGAAGGCTTGAATAACTAACATCCAAGTATCTCTTACCTGAAATACAGCATATGGATAAATTCCTTCAGATACGAATATAGCTCTTCTGTATTAATATTATACTGAACAACTTTGACAGGCTGTAAGGTAAAAATATTCACAGTCAACTTAAATACTAGGCAGTGATTATATATAGAGAAATATATATATGATATCTGAACATATAGAATCAGACATATATAAAGAAATACTCACTCTTGCCTAATTTGCTCTGTCCTTAATAATGCATCTCAAACTCACCTGGTAACTAAATTCTAGAGTTTATGAATGCTAATTTTTTCTACTAGTAACTTATCTCAACATTAGTTCTCCAAAGCTGCCATCCTCTACTAGAAAAAAAAAAAAAAAAGCAAAGCATAGCCAGGCTTAGAAATTTCTCAATAAATGTCCCAAACATAATCTGCATGGGTGACAAGTACCAATTAACATCAGTGTTGGTCTCACACTTACTTGTATATAGTTAGAATCCTTTAATAGCAGCAGTTATAAGGTAATGAAAAATAGCTCATGATGGACAGAAAACATATCTGCAAATCCTTTCTATACCATAACATATCAAACACCAAAAGTAAAACAGTTCAGGTAAAACAGTTTACCTTTGAGACATCGGGTTTCTTTATTTCACTAGGAATAATGCATCTTGGTCCTGTTTCTCCTGCAAAACCACACCTAAAAGACAATGTTGAAAACTTTATAATTTATTCTTATATATATCATTTATTTAACTTTATCACTATTTAACATACTGGGCCTAGGAATCATCAAAGAGTAATTAACTAGGGTTATTTCTGTGACTGCAAAGAGGTATTCTGCATATAGCTTTTCTATCCAGCCAGTTTTGATGAGAAAGATTTTATATCTTTTAATTGACTCCCTCTCAGCTGCATTAAGCAAAACAAGGGTTTTTTTTCACTTTTGTAAGACCTGTAATGCTTGACTCCGATGTTCCTCCTGCTTTCCACTGAGTTTTCTTTTCAGTTCATAGTCATCCACCTGCAACCTTCCTTACTATCTATTACATTTCCAAATACCTTCCTGTGTCCTCCATATGGTCCCACAGTTTTCACTGAAGCTCTCACTAAACACAGGCAAGATTAAGTTATTGTGTCATCTTTAAATCCTCATTTTCTGTGATGTTTATATAGAAGAAACAAAAGAGTTAATGACCACGATCACGCAGGTCCTGTGGCCTATTTCACTACTGACCAGCACCATTCCATTGACAGTTTTCCTATTTCCAACTTGTTTAATACTTTGAAATGCATTCCCTTCACAAGCGTCCCAGGTGATTTAAGGCATTACTACCTCAAGACGACTGGTTACTACTCCAGGACTCCTGACAAAACATGAGAGTTCTGCATCCAACTTAGATGCAACATAATAAAAATTGCAGCAACCCCAAAACAAACTTTTTGAAAAGCCATCTGGTTTCCATAAAGCGATTGCACCTTGAAAGACACAAGAACAATAGACTAAAGAAGGCAACTTAAAAAACAAAGAAATTCAAGATCTAAGAAACTGACTGCTTGACATTTCTTTCACCACTGCTACCCCCATTAAGTACAAGCATCAGAAGAATACTGGTAGAAAACAATAAAGCTGCTGGACTTTAAGCACTTTTAATGCAAAAGGTGAACTAATACTTTATTTTGATATTTGACAACTGCCAACGTGTTTCTTCAGACCATTTCAGCAAAAAAAACTTAAAACAGACATAATTCAAATTTTTTTTTTTCTTTGGTCTCCCAAAGACTTCTGCAGTTCCAGTGCGTACATGAAGTCATCCTTGCCTGTCATCCTGACAACTTTTGAACCGTTGGTTAATTTCAGCCTTATTTGGAAAAAGACAGATCTTTCTCATCATTAAGTTGCCATGTCTCCTATAAGAATTAGGCTAGAACTTAGGGTTTGTTTCTAAGACTCTAAAAACACACTACTCAGGGAAAATGCTTTTGCGTGAGAGCATCTTATTAGACAAATAATGCCCATGGGATAAAACCTCACAAGTGCCCCAAATTTGGGAAAAGCTTGAGATTAGCAACACAGCTTGAAACCACAAGAAGCTACTCGTGGAATCACTTGTTTCCATCTGTGAAGGCTTTGTCAAATCCTCTCCATAACTACACCATAGCAATTTCCAGGTAATGAAGCCCGCCTGCTGCTCTGCAATTACACAATCACTTGGAAAAAAAAAGAAAAAAAAAAAAAAGAAAAAGAAAAAGAGTACAACAATACAAAACCGAATTTCATAGAAATATAAATACAAAACCAACAACTCTCGCCTCTTTAGCTAAGCACCCTCAGGGCTTCACACAGGTAAATGCATCCACACGGACACAACCACTGATGTGGGCTTAGCCTAAAAAGAGCAGAATACATCTGATGAGGTACTTTTCGTGCAATTACTGTTTTTTTGGTGTGCAAGCTGCCTCCCCGAACAGGCCACTGAAACTCAGGGAGCATTTCCAGAGTATTTTAACCCTGTACACAGGGCCGGAGTGCTTAAACAGCCCCTTTTCTGCGGGGGCTGCACATACCCGGGGTGTCAACACGGGGGACGTTGGGGGTTTCTAACACAGAGGGGTGTTTTGACACGGGGCGGGCTTGGGGCACTGCTACATTTTTGGCCCACGACACAAATCACTAAATACTGAGCACTTCTCCTCCCAGCCCCAGTTACACCATTTTTTTACCCAAAGCACGAGATTAAAAAAAAAAAATAAGGCGGCTGTTATCGTCGGCTTCCTACAGCGCAGATCACCACAGAAAAGGGGTGAAGGAGAGACACCCCCCACCCCCCCCCCGACAATTATTTATCCCGACGGCA
>NW_009661375.1:6090610-6101107 GCF_000708025.1 Charadrius vociferus | reverse complement strand
AAAAAAAGAGGGCTGACCCTTTGATCCCTCAGCTTTTATACTGAGCATGAAGCAGATGGGATGGAATACCTCGTTGGTCAGTTTTGGGTCACCTGTCCTGTCCGCTCCTCCCCACAGGTGCAATGCCTCTACGCTTTTCTGCTTCCGACCCTCCAACGGGGCAAAAAACAAAGTTGGCTGCCCTTGGGTGTTAGAGCAATGAGTCTAACCCCAAGCCTCTCCGCATACCATCCCTTGGCGTCAGCTATAAACATCAGGTCTTACCACTCTGAGAGCGACCAGTGTCTGCACAATATGCTGTTAATTTCAGAGAGTTCAGTTAGTTAGAAGAGGCTTAACTGAAAAGTAAGGTTACTGAACAGAAAATTGATTCTGTTTTACCTCAAATCAGGACACTCCCAAAGCCCCTGCAAAAGCGTAAACCCTCCATGGGCCCTGCAGTGCATGGTCTGGCTGTTGTGACATTTAATGCAAGAGCTGTTTACTATGAGGCTAAACGTGTTGGTACCTTTAAGGTACAGTAATCTTGCTCTCAAAAAGAAATAAAATGTCTCGGGGGGGAGGTGGGGCAAAAAAAGCCCCATCTCACTGCTCCAAGAAACAGGTGATGAGGAATGAAGATAGGAGTTTACAAATACAGTGAGGATGGGAATAATAAATAAACTCCACCATGGTAACCCGTGCTTTCTGGGTTACCATGTGGTAACTGGTAAGACTGGGTCGCCTGTGTCTGATGATCAGAGAGATGGAAAAACAGCTATGGTGGAAATCAACTGGTTGGGCGAGTGCTAAAAATCTAATTTGAATTAGTTCAATTTTAGCCATTTGATGAAAGCGTATTGTTGTGCTAATACAGCTGGATTTTGCCTTCATCTGTCGTGTTTTCTGAAGGGGGAAATTTATTGCTGTTTGGACTTTTAAAATCACAGGGCCACACCACGACACGTTTCACAAAGTTGTGAGAATGCTTAGAGGGTATTGACATTTCTGGTCTGTAACAGCCATGTCATGAAAGTACCTTAGCATGAGTTTTTGCTTGTGTGGGAATGGGTTCTATAAGTACCTCAGGGTGTGGATGGAGAGACAGTTATCCAAAAACAGACTGAAGAGAGGAAAAGTACATGCCACAAAGCAGCACATGAACGTCTCCCAAGAATTAGTAAGCCCCACAGGCTAGCAGTTCTGCTGAATCTGCCAGTAATAAACTCAGGATGCCGAGTTTGCTGCATCTGTGCAGGGCTCCCAGCACCAGCAACGGGTTGTCTAACTCTGACTGCATCCCCAAAGGTGGTGACTGCACTATAGCTGACAGAGACAAGGGTTATTTATAACCCAATGAATCAAAGCACCCTTTGATGGACTTTGTGAACACCCACCTAGAAGCCATTGGTGTATCAGTACAAGCCTCTGTTTCTGGGTAAATAGCTGGGGTTGTCCTTCCAACTGTTGCTCCAGCTGGAAGAAAACTGAGAGAAGGCATGTGTGCATGAGCAAAGTGTGTGATCACTGATCTACTATTAATAATAACAGCTGGACTCTACTAATAGTAAGAGCTTAATCAGTAAAAGGTGTTCTAATTAATATTGTTTGTGATACGTGTCTCCCTGTGACCTGATCCCCTAGCTGGGAAAATGGAGTCTATAACAGATGTTGGCTGATGTAATGAAAATTTGGGATCACTTGAGAAAGAGATTGCTAAGGTAACACTGATCCCACTCTCAACAACCACCTCCTTTTCCCTACCAATCTTCCCCTTCTCCTTTCCCCACAATAACCATACCTGTAAAATCGGCTGCTCTTCAGAAATTTTTTTTTGCATGCCCAGGAGTGTAACTGTGGCCCTGATCACATCCCCGAAAGATCTGTCACAGGGTATTTATATCGGCTCAGTGCACAGGACTCATTTTTTCTTCAGGGAAGCAAGATAAATATTGAAAAAGCTATTAACTGGTGAGTTGGGTCTAGACATTTGCTCATTGCCAGACAGGCAAGCCAAAGCGCCTGAAGTGCTTATGTGCAGGAGGACAAGAGCGCTAATGAACAAGAGGATTTCCAAACTCCCTGAGCTGTGGCCGCTGTAGCAGTTTGTAGATGCTGTGCTTTTCACGTGCTCTGCGACACTGCTGTTTGTCCCACATCCACACTTTCTATTTAAGACCTGTGAAGGTGGAGGTATGTGGGAGAGTCGGACGATGGGTGGGAGTGATGTGAGACACCAAAAGCTGTTGCTGCCACCATCTGCTCTGTTGCTTGAGCAAACCTGTGTACTAGCCCATCGTTGGGACTAGCTCTACTGAACCACTTTCTCGGCTGCTTCTGTCACAGCCTTGTCGCCTTCCCCTCTTCTGGTCTCGCTAAAGTCACCTGGATCACAAAGTGGCATCAAGAGTGATAGGACGAGAGAAAATGGGTTCAAGTTATGCCAGGTGAGGTTTAGATTGGATATTAGGAAAACATTTTTCACTGAAAGGGTTATCAAACATGGGAATAGGCTGCCCAGGGAGGTGGTGGGTTTGCCATCCCTGGTGGTGTTTAAAAAAAAGGGTAGATGTGGTACTTGACATGGTTTAGAAGTGGTTTTGTCAGGTTAGGTTAATGGTTGGACTTGATGATCATAAAGGTCCCTTCTAACCTCAACATTTCTATGATTCTATGATTCTGAGAGCTGAGAAGAGAAGGTCCATGTGTGTGCAGAGCTGGAGGAGCAGGGGCGCAGACCGGAGGAGCTGAAGCAGATGCGGCATCCTGGAAGGGCTCTGTGTCTCTGGAGGACATGTGAGGAATCCGGACAGTGCAAAGGGAATGCAAGAAAGGTGTGAAACAGGGGAACTCCACAGAGACAAACTCAGGGGAGACGCCTCACAAAGCCCTTACATCCCCCATAAAGCCTTTAAATCTCTCCTTCAGATACTATCCCACAGCTCAATATGAGCCCCTGCGGCCCATCACCAGCTTCCCATCCTGTCAGCTACCCCTCCCTGGAGAGGAAAACTGAGGAGTAAGAACAAGGCTGTAGTGGTGATGTGAGATGCAGAAACAGTGATGGGACCAGCACGCAACCAGTGGGTTCTGGAGGAGGACGAATCATTGCCAAGGCAGCAGTGGAGGATGCCGACGCATGAAAAAATAAACAAACAAAAGCCTGTAGCAATTAAACGCTCTGACACAGAGTTCAAATTGCCTTATGATTTGGTGTGGATTTATGTTTTTAATGTTTTTTTAAATTATGTTTTGAAGGTTAGTATTTTATGCCCTTCCAGAATATGGAAATGCAGCTGAACTTTAAAGCATATGAAAACAACGATGCCGAAAATATGTTTAAATGTCATTCTCACAACAGAGCCTTAACTCTGCCATGTTTGAGCAATAGCCCAGTCCTCAGTTAGAATTACACCTGGCTGAGCTGGGAATCATATTCAAGATGCTTTTCTCTGTTTGGGCTTTCTGTTGGGGAAATGATCCCGGAATTCCCCGAGTTACTACCTGGAGTGCTGTCTGCCATCATTGGTACTTTCAAGGACAGCAGGAGGAAAGCCGCGTGGTTAATGTGCCTGGTGAGAATATGCTCTTGCTGACATGTGAATTATCATTCTTTTAAATTCTGTAAAATGCTCCTGAACATCTTTGTGATAGGGGTCTTAAAAGGGCATAATATAATGTTGTTGCTTGTGAAATACTTGAAGTCTAAAAATTGGAGGAAAAGTTTAGATAATATATAATTAATTTGAAGTCCAAGCATGTTTTCACCACCTGTTTCACCCCCAATTCTAACCTGTTTATCATATCTTTCTGTGCTGTTTACAACGCTATGCTTATGTTTTAAATTCAATGTTTTATGTAAAAATGATGACTTAGATATATTTTACAAAAATGACGGGCCCTACTTGAAATACATAGCCCATCGCTTCCTCCTAAACGTATTATCACTGGGTTCGGAAAGATCAGAGTTTACTGCTAATCACATCACCGTCTTTATAGTCCATTGGAAATCTTTTCTTAAATTACATTGATCAATCACAGTTAACATGAGTTCTGAAATGCAAGCTGCAGCTTAAAAGTGGCTTAATTTAATGGATGGTCTTTCCAGAGCCTAGCAGTTATTGATAACAGAAGACAGAGACTTAGAAATGTGCCAGGGTTTCATAACAAAATCCATCCACACCGTGCTGGTTTAATCAAGGAAGCTGCTTGCATAATGTGAAAAGCGCTCGCGCTCTCCCGAATATGTAACTGTTGAAGAAACAGATGGTGATGCTAACCCGTAAGAATCAGACTATAAATACATTCAAGATAACAATATAAATGAAGATAATTATTCACAGTCTAAGGAGATGGTAGGACAATTAAGCCAGTTAGTAAGCAGAAGGTTGAGGGGAGTAAAAAGCAGGATCTCCCTAACAAAATAAAAAATTATTTCCTGAATGCAGCCAGTTCCTGCAACTCTTGGAAGCGGTAGTATCCTCTGACAAGCAAGGAAGAGGTCGCATAAGTATATAAAAGTACAAGACATTAACAGTACCCCATTGAAATAAGTGAAAACTCTCCGATTTATATCAATTCTGTAGGACAGTTCCTTTTGGCTAATGCAGTCCTTTTTTTCTTTTTTTTTTTTTTTTTCCAAGATCCTCTTGGTATTCAAGCCACCAGCAAAAAATCTTTTTGAATCTCATGCAGACACGTTATTGTCACAGAGCAGCACTGTGCGCTCGTCTGCAAGGAGCGGTGGTGAAAGCGATGCTGGTGCCTCGAGGTGGCAGCTACAGAACTATCCCGGAGGGTTAAAAGGGAACGTTTTTCATAAAGAAAATGACTTTTCTGTACGAGTCCTGAAATACGGCAGCTCTCAGTTGAATTAATCCACGCAGTGCCCTTGCAAACATTGAAAACATAAAAGAATGTGTCCTGCAGCATAAACACCGCAGGCCCGGCTGGGTACGGCACGGAGGCATCGTGCCCAGCTAATATTCTGTTCCCTTTAATGCCGAAATGCCTGTCTGGACCCCTGCAGAGACTCAGATTTCAGCTGAACCCTACGCATATTTCAACAGCAAAGCATTTTTTTTTTTCTTGGTCATAAAATAAACAGTCTCTTGTGCACTGGATGGCTTTGCCTGTGTACTCGCTTTTAAGGCTCCTTAATCCCAATATACAGGCTAACTGAGGCACATACCCTTTTTTTTTTTTCTTACAGAATCAAGTCGTTGCATACTTAGGGCCAGCTTTAGACATAATAAAAGAGCAATTGCTCAGAGATCTGTTGTAGCTTCTGCAGCTCACAGAGTGTCTCTCAGCTTTTCCCAGCGCAGGGATTCAAGGGGATCCACTTGTCAGCTCTCCAGAAGGAGAAAGAGGAAGAAAAGCCATAGCCTTTCTACTGCTCGGGGTTCTGTTAACAGCTGGACCTGGTTCCTGCTGTAGGATTTCAGCTTAATTGATTTGAATATTTCCAACACAAAAACGTGTATTTCTCTGCTCATAACTAACCACAAAGTTGTCTGTACTGCCCTAAAAATCCCCCCGAAGGGGAATAATGAAAACACTGGCGGCGTCTGGATGGAGAGCGTCGCTGTTTCATGCTAAAACACAGTCCGCCTCCCACCCAGGTGTCCTGAAACCACGTGTTACCCATGGCAAAGACCCCATTTGCCCCTGGGCTTGGGGGCTTTTCAGCCCCTCTGCGTTAGCAGTATAGGATTATACTGTGAGTGATGGAGTGGCAGTACCAAAACTGCACTTCTTTAAAACCTGTGGATTCAAAGGTTTGGTTTAATCTAAGTTTTGAGAAGCCAAAGAAAGCTGAAGTTTTCAAAGTCCCGCTGGGTATTATCTGAACAACTATATTTAAGAAGCTGAAGAAGCTGAGGGTTTAATGTCAGAACAGTGCTTAGGGTTAGCTTGCTTTGGGGTGGTGTGTCAAGTGCTTTTTTTATGTTCAGCCTAATTTTGTAGTGGAGTATGTAGGACGGGGGAAAAAAATATCCAAGCACTACAGGGAATTGACAGATGGTTCACGTTTTAGCTGAGACTCCGATACGCATGGGGATGGCTTCCTCAGCACTTTATTTCTGGGAAAATTGTAATAGGTGGTGTACTTTGATATTAACTGCATTGATTTTGTTAAAGGATATGAAGAAGAGTGAGGGCTGTGCCATGATTCAGTTATGGAGCTGAGCATAGGTTTTCCTGGGCTATATTCCCAGAGCAACTGCAACTGATTCCCGTGACCTTGGACCAGTCAGTGAAAGTCTGGTTCTACTCTGAAAAGTGTCTGCGTAAAAATGGCACTTTTCTACTCAGCAGATCTGGTCGCTGTGTGCTCTCCAAGTCACATCTGCTGACTTCAGTGACAAAAATAAGTTTTTACGGCTTTCCTGCTCTGTGAGCACTGCAGAATCACGAGAGCTGTGAAAGCAGAAGCTGGATCCTGTGCCTCCTTGTAGGACTAATTACTATAAATCACAGCCAGCAGCGGGGCTGCACTGGCATCGTTTGGCCTTGCACAGCTTTTCTGTTGGTGCCAGTGGTGAGGAACAGGGAAGAAAGGAATCCAAGTTCATTCTCTTGGTTGAGTTTTAATTGCAGATGGCATTTATCAGATTTGCAGTTGGAGGAAAAAAAGAAATCTGTTCATCTGTAAGATGATTACATTTGAAATAATTGATTGGCCATAAACTTACAGATCTTTTTCAAAGTGGACTCTTTTTAAACCTACTTTCCTCTCTGTAACAGGGAATGCTGTTTTTGCTTTCCCTGATTTAGAGTCATTGCTGCTTCATTCCAGTGTCTGCTGTTTAATGGGAGGACCAGGTCCTCTTAAAACAGAAGCTACCAGCTGATGTAAAGGTGAATTCTGTGATGGAGATGTGCACTGATTTATGTGCTGGATGTCCCCAATATTCAATTTGGGAAAGTCATTCAGCAGCGAAATTAATGGTAACTATTTTAGAATTGCCTTTACCTTCCGTGGCATGTCCTGACATACTTAGGATAGCTGATATCATCTCATCACCGATTGCCAGCATTGTAATATGCAGTATTCTGATGTCTGGACAGTGATTTTTTGGTTCGTTTTACACATACAAAATGTGTCTTCGTGTCAATTTTTAAGTGAGCCTGTCTCTTAATTAGGACATTATTTGTACTTTTTGGGTTGTGCAATAAGGCTGCAACAGGAATATCACCTTTTAAAGAAATCCAGTGTATTATATTATTACTTTATACAGCAGAGTTTGCTGCTAGAATAATACACAGATCTTATAAGGGACTCTGACAAAAATTAGGTATTGTTTTCATTTTGCAGAATGGGAAATGAAGGCAGAGTGCGGTGAAGTACTGTTTTGAAAGTCATCTAACAAGTCAGAGCTGGGAATGGGACATGAGTCCCATGCTCTTTACCAGCTACACTGCCCGCATGGAAGGATAAACCAGCTTACATCTGAATTTAATCTCTGAATTTCGCCTGAGGGGGTGAGAATTCTCTGAAAGACAAGACCGATAGATGATTGTGTTGAAATGTCTCAAACCGGAGCATTGGTAAGAAGGGAAAGGAACGGATATTTCTTAACTTGCTGTGGAAGATGGGGCCGGTTTTGTTTGGTTGCGTATACACTCTGTGGCATACTGAGCTGAGTTAAAAAGTAGTATTTCCACTTAATAAACTGTATAAACGAATAACAAAACAGTGCTCTCTGGTGATTTCTGATTTCTGCCTCTTTCATCATGCCTCCTTCTTTCAGTCTGCAGATTTTTTTTGTTGATAACGCAGAAGCATGTGATTTTGGCAGGTATGCAGGGTAGAGAAACTTGCAGTGTATGGGGAATTTGCAATTTCAGACAAGGAAGAAAACATAGATAACCGGCTATTTTTGTTACAGTGATTATCAGTGAAATATTTAACTTTGAGAGTATACAGTGCCCATCTGGGTTCAGAGTCAGTCAATGACAAGGGGGAAGTGAAAACCTCTCCAATCTATTAAGTGCTCTGCGTGCCTTAGAGAAGACTAGACCATCAGTTACACATGCTTTACATTTTAAATAACTTTCCTGATAATTTTAAAGATTAGCTAGAAAAGGGGTTAAAAACAATATCTCTCATTCTGAATCCCAGGTCGAATGTTAGGGGTGAATTTTGTAGCTACTAAAGCCAAGCCTCTGGCTCCAGCCTGGTGGACTCATGGCCGCCGGCTCTGATTTCTAGCAGGGGGGTGTCTCCGTTGTCCTACCCCTCTCCCCGCACACGGATGACCGCGCGGCTTGGGAATCAATCCCTGACCCACCACAACAGGCAGTGCTGCAGTGGAAAATTAGCCCTCATTGATTTCGGTTTGCTGTGAAATCTGGCTACACCGTTAACTTCAGAGGTGGCACCTTCTGCAGGGCTGAGCCATCCCCTCTTCTCACTCAGAGCCCTCCACCAGAGTGAAACGGGTGGACCAGAATATGAACCTGCGGAGAGTTTTGGGTCCCTAATCTGGGAGTTAATGGGGTTTAAAATGGCCACAAAAATGCAGCTTTTATCCCCCCTGCCCTGCTGTCTCCCTTAGAGGAGACACTAACCACCCTTCCTTTTCTCTTATTTGTATTTTATTAGAAAGATGTTGCAGCACTAGAGCTATTGATTCATGAATAATTTCCCAGATTTTACAATTCATAGATGCAAAGCCAGAAGGGACTATTCCCATCATTTTTTCTGACCGTTTGCTCCGCCAAGCCTAACTGTGAAGTTCTTGCTGACGTCTTTTGCCAATGACTGTTTTTATTGCTGATAGAGGCATTTTTTACACTTTATTTTCAACTTATGCAGAGGTTAGCAATATTGCCCTGAAAGAAATTGCCCTGACCTACTACAAATCTGTCTTTTAAAAGTTTTAATATTGGATGCAGAATGCTACCAAAATGAATTGGGTTGGTTCCAGTTTGGTTGAAATCCAGTAGAAAACACTCTATTTCTCTAAAATTAGATAGGTAAAACATCGGGGTAAGTCTAGCAAAGAGAACAAGCCACTAATATAAATGTTATTTCTGGTAGCACAACAAACAGAAAGGAAAAAAAAAAAAGGAACAATTTCTTGATGAGAAATATCGCAGTTTTCCTCCATCAGCTCTTTTATGTTCATAGAATCACAAAATGGTTTGGGTGGGAAGAGACCTCTAAAGGCCATCAAGTCCCCCCCCCTGCCATGAGCAGGGACATCTTCCACTAGATCAGGTTGACCTTGAGCGTTTCCAGGGAGGGGGCATCTCCTACCTCTCTGGGCAACCTGGGCCAGTGTCTCACCACCCACAGCGTAAAAAACTGCTTCCTTATATCTAGGCTGAATCTTCCCTCTTTTAGTTATTACCCCTTGTCCTATCAAATGGGTGTTGTTTATTTAGAGAGCCCAGTGTTTGGCAGGTATGAGCAGGTTAAATCTTAACTCTTTTATGTGCGGAAGAAAAAAAAAAACCCAAACCAAACCCCCCTCATTTTATAGATTACTATACCAGAGGGATTCATTGATTTGCTTCATGGGGTAAAGCACATTCATAGCAAAGTCAGGATTTTGACCCTCCTCTCCCTCTTCCTGTATCATTCCACTATTCCCTTCTAGCAATTCCCCCCAGATCTCCCTGCCCCAGCCCTTCCTCCTTTGAAAGAGCATTATTTTTGGTCTCTTCTCACCTGTCCCTGCTCACCACAAACGCTTTGCACCTGCTGCAGCACCACTCTGAATGAGTCATTGCCCACGATGGAGTATAAAATCTCTGCGTGCGGCACTGAGACCTTGTGGTGCCCCTGACACCAGGCTGAAGGGGGAGGTGAGAAGGTGGTCTCATCTTTTTGGTTTGGATCCTCTTTTCATTTTTTGGAGGTGAGGTATAGGCTTCTGAGCTGCTATTTGACAAAGTGAGCTGATACATACTCCAGGACTTGGTGGTGTAAAGGTGTTTTGTGTTTGTTTTTTTGTTTGTTTGTTTCTGTTAGACTAGCTGTGGAGTTTTGGGGGTGGAAACAGGTGGGAGGAGGGAAACAGGAGTGAAATTGTTTAGCTTTCTTTTTCCTTGGCCAAACAGTCCAGGGAAAAAACAAGAAAACAAAAAAGAAGAAAAGAAAAAACAAACTGAAACAAGCTTATGTGTGGGATGTTATTTAGGAAGCCCTCCTCCTTTGCAGAGAGAGCGTTAGGGGAAGGTGACCTCTGCAGCTGAAAACACTGGAGTAGAATCTGTAATTGATGGAAAACTACGAAGGGTGCTGTAGGCCTTGGTGGTGGTTTTTTTTTTGCATGCTCTTGTGAGCAGAGAGAGGCAGCCTCTTGGGTTCCACTCTGATCGCGGGGAAGAGTTGGGTACGTGGGCTGAGGCTCGCACTTGGATGCTCAAAGTTGCCTTTGCAGCGGGCGACCCTCTCCCGAGTGCCGCGGGTGGCGTGGAGCACACTCCCGAAAAACCAAACCCAACCCCGCAAACCGAAAAAACCCCACCGTGGGAAGGCGGGAGCCGGTGGACGGGCGGAGC
>NW_009661375.1:6068709-6090244 GCF_000708025.1 Charadrius vociferus | reverse complement strand
TGGCGGGGGTGGGGGGCTGGACCACAGCTGTCCCTCCGTCCCGCTGTGGGCCTGGGCTGGAGAAACCCCCGGGTGGGTGGTTGCACTTGATCCGTGTGCGTGGTGGCTGGCTGTAAGGGAAGGATGCACTTCAGGGTCTTTTAAGCTCACCTGTAAATATGACT
Source organism: Charadrius vociferus (assembly GCF_000708025.1). Lineage (NCBI taxonomy): Eukaryota > Metazoa > Chordata > Aves > Charadriiformes > Charadriidae > Charadrius > Charadrius vociferus. Next base: position 6,090,080 of record NW_009661375.1, on the reverse strand, counting down.
CGGGAGGACAGGGGGATGGATCCGTGCCCCGCAAGGGCTGCGTGTAACCAAGCCTTGAGCCATCCCTACTCCCATTCCCTGGCCAACAAGGAGGTTCTACCCGAGCTAAAAAGGCCTGATAAAGTGTATTTGATCTGGTCTTAAAGCTTCACCTGCAGAGACTACTCAAGATCCTCTAGCAGATCTACTGCATGGTGTCTGTGTTAGGTGAGGCGCTGAAATTTCTGAGTGTTTCTTGCTGATTGGAATCTGAATGCTACCACTCTGTTCCCAGGCAGTCTGGAGAGCAGTATTTCCTCGCTTCTCGTGTTTGAAAACTGCTACACCCTTTGGCCTCTTTCTTAACTCCCCTCCCAGTCTTTTTAATCCCTCAGGAATTTGGTAGACCTCTGACTTCTGTGGTGCTGGGGACCTGGCATGGGTCAGAAGCCATGAAGAACTATGCGGCTTTTACTTGCAAATCTGAGTAGGGATTTCCATAGGAGGTCTGTGCTGTTCTGAACAAGGCAAGGGATTGCTTAGTGGTTGGGGGAATAATGTCTAAAACATGTCATGTGTCTTGCTTCTCAAAGAACCGCTGCTGGAACACCAGTGCGGGAAGCAGAGGTGATGTATTATGTATTAGGGCGCCTCACTAGGACTTGTAGGAAGCTGTCCTTGCAGAATAATTAAAATCTCATTTATTTGCTTGTAAGGATCTGCCCTCAAAGGTAGAGGAAGGTGTGTCCCTCTGCGTGGTTGTGTCTACGTAGTTTTGCTCATCCAATTTGGGCTGTGTTGGTGACGGGTGTGGAGTCGTGTTGCTGTTTGGGATTTCATCGAGAGCTGTTGGAGAGGGCTTAACTGGTTGAGGTCTGTTATCTGAAGTGTGTCTACAACTCATTCGATTGAACTGGGCAAGGACATAAGATGAAGTGAAGGCATTTCTCAGCTTGTGTGTGAAAGTAGGAGTTGGAGCTCTGCAGTGTATTATCTGCTGGCTTTTGTATTCAGCGTGGGTAATAAGGCTTGGATAGCATACATTAGCACTCTGGTAACATAGCATTTGATTGCTGGCAGTTGCTTGACTTGTATGTTTTGGCTAAATCTTCACATTAAAAGATTTGCAGCAGTTTAGTCCATTTCCCTTATCAATCAGGGGATGAATTGCCGAGCCAAGCACATCCAGGACTGTGCAGCCAGTCAAAGCTGGCATAATCAAGCTTGTACCTGCAGGTGTGAAAAGCTGTGTTCTGCAAAGACTAGACAGTGATATTTTATTTTTTTTCCTGAAGCTGACCTGATAATCTCCTGTGCTTGCTGCTATATGATGCATGCAGCCACTTCAGCCTCAGAACAAGGGTCCTCTCTGTGTGGGAGAGGGATTGTGAGAACATGGGTATTAATTCAAGTGAGTTAAAAGCTTGATGCTTTTTTTTTGTTTCAACAGTTCAGGAAAAACACAGCCAGAACTCCACAAAGGCAGAAAATAACTGCAAAGGGGTCTCTTGGGTGTTTTCTCTAAGTAAAGTGGCCGGGTGAATCTCTAAAAAGCCATCCTAGTGTAAGCAGCTGCACACAATTGGGGTAGAGGGGAGAGTTTCATCCTTTGCAGCACATGTCCACAGACTGCCGGTCCATGTAAGGAACAGCTGTTGAGCAAGAGAAATCTGGTCTGCTCTGTGCTTGTCCCCTTCAAGCCTGCCCTGCTGGAGTGACCATAACAGCCTGGGGTTCCTTCTGAGCTGGTTTTATCACACCTCCCAAGAGCTGACTCTTCAAACAAGTCTCAAATTCAGAGGAGGTTAATGGTTTAATAGCTATTGCCAGTGCTGATTGTGTGGAGCAAGGAAGCAGCCTGGTTTGGGAGAATCCAACTGAGTGTGCAAGACTGCTTTGGCTGGTGACCAATTTGTCTTTTTTGTCCATCAGCTTAATGTCTTGTTCACAGTGGTAGATGCTTCTTATTCTGGTGGGCAGCTTCTGGAAATGCCTGGTTTCGACACCCATTTGTAGCCTAGAAGTCCTTCGTGTGCCTTTCCAGCCTACCAGGTGTTAAAAGAAATGTTAATTGTTTTCCATGCTAAAGATAAAGCACCTTGGCTGTCTGCAGTTGTGCTGCCTTTGCAGCTTGGGGAACTGCATCTCTTGGGATTTGTTGTTATTAAGTGCAGGGGAAGTAGCTGGTGGTGTCTCTCGCCCTCTGTGCTTCTTATTTGAAGCAAGGATTAGTTTTCCACCCAGAGCCTGACCAGTGCTTGGCAGCTGTCCTCCAGGGCTTCGGCTGGGAGAATGCCAGGTGACATCTGGGGACAAGGAGTTCCTGTGGCATGAAAGACTGAGTTATTCTACAGCTTGAAGCTAGTAACGAAAAACCTAAAGCTTACTACAGAGGGGGTGTTTGGTCAGGGCAGTGTGCTCCAGCCTGCTTTTATTGCTTGGCTGAGGCTGTAGAGCAGACTGATTATAAAAATAGCCAGATGGGAGGAGGAATGTATAGCCTGGTGCAGCTTGAGTAACAAACTGCTCTGTGGGCAGCTACCTGCTAAAACCTGGACCGCTTTTGTGTTAAGTGGAAGTGCTACAGCAAAGTGTCAAACTCTGCTTAAGAAGATAGCCAGGTCACTGCTGTTCATACACTGTCTAATCCAGCCTCTTCCTAAAGCTAAGTAGATCTTAAGCTCTGACTAATCTTCTTTGAAGTGTGAACTTGTGCCATTATCCTGCAGCAAGCTCCAGTGCCACTATCTCCAGCTTTCGCTGAATGTAGCAGTCTAGGTTAGCTTAGATCTAGTTGTGGATTTCCTCAGCAAGTAATGCTCCAACATGATTTTCAGCCTTTACAAATGTACAACTACAGTTAACAGAGCTTTTCAGACTGGGGGGAAACGGTGCAAGGCTGCCCAAAGTACCCCGGGAACTCCTGTGTCAGGCTAGTGCTGACTGCCCAGAAGGAGGAAAGGCTCTTAATGCCTTTTTTTCATTTTAATTAATGGATCTCTAAAATGCAGCCTTCTGGGGAGCAGCTTTCCCTCTTGTTCACTGACAGTCATGATCGTAGTAAAGATGGAGTAAGCTTGTTGGGGAAGAGAGATTAATGTTTCAGTACTTCTGCTCACCACCTCCTGGATGTCTCAAGCTATTTGAGAACGAGAGCTAAAAACCTACAAATGTATATACAGATGCATAATGTATATGACTGCAAGAGAAATGCTATGGCTGTCTTTCAAGTGCAGCTGGAGTTCTGTTTAACCACTGGTGAAGCTATGTGCACAGCCTAAAAAGACTCCTGAATTCTAGAGAAATTGTATTTAGATCTAAACTGTCCTTTACTTAAAAAAAAAAACAAACCACCAACCAAATGCCAAAAAACCCCTACCTCTTGATGTTTCAATATATCTGATCTTAACTTGCTAAAGGAGTGTGAGGTGAACATAATTTATAGTCATCAGCATGACAAGGCAGATGCATGTCATCGGGCACTATCAATTTAAGCTGCATAATATACTCTTAGTGCTTTTTAATTACAAAAGTGCATGAAGTATTAGCCTGGAAGAATAGCTGAATACTGTTGGTTTTCAACTATCTTTTTTTTTTTTGGCAGGCAGGGTAGAGATAGAAGGGTGGCCACCCATCCTCCAGAGAAAGGAGATGCTGGAAAATAAAGTGGAAGGTATCTATGCTGTTGCTGATGAACAGCTTCTCGGTGGCTTCTGTTTGTTCCTGAGCACCTGGTGCACGTGTGTGGCCTGTGACAGGGAATTATTCCAGCAGCTCAAACTGCTGAGGGCCAGGGCTGCAGGGAGAGGGGGTGGGGGAGAAGTGACTTGGTGTCCTCTGAAGGCTCAACCAGGTGATGGAGCCTGTGGTAGCTGACTCCGACCTGTGTCTCTAAGATGGTAATGCTGAGGTGGTCTTCTGTGCTACAGACAGCCCTGCAGATCATATGGGTCTTCAGCTAGAGAAGTCTCTCTCTTGTGTGGAATAAGAAGTACATCTTACAATGGAAATACACATAGCTGTGTGTGACCACACCACACATAATATAAGCTTCCTGGTGTTTTGGTTGTGTTTAGTTGACTGGACCCATCCAATAATCCTTTCCAAAAGGAGACAAATGTACAGGAGCAGCTGGACCCAGAGGGCCTGTGAGTTAGATGGACTAGCACTGATGTGGCGTTACTGAGATGCCTCTCTCCACAACAGTAGTTATGTCTTTGCACAGCATCACGTGGGTGCCTGAGAAGACATGGAGGAGCGCTATACCCTTGTGTGACAGAGCAGTGCTAGGCTTGCTGCTGCACTGTGTGTGTGCAAATGCAAGTCACGTTTGTCTACATGGAGTTTGGGTGGGGAAAGGAGGAGTCTAGCAAGCTTGGGTACTCATCCTGGTGCCCGTGAGCAAGGCTGCAGAAGGTCATCTTTGCTCTTCTTTGGAAGACTGGGGTTGTCAGAACTACCCCCTAGCCTTTTTCCTTACTAATAGTCATTAGTCCTATGGCCCAAAGGTAAGAGCAGCTCACTTGTGAAACTGAGGACATAACAGCCAAAGCAAGTGAAGCTGTTGATGGCTGGAGGCTTCTTGCAGTAGGAATTGACTGTGTCACTCACAAACTGCCTCCTGGAACTGGGAGGAGAGCCTTACAAGATGTGCTGTGTGATGGAAGGCTGTTTGCTATGTGCATGGGACTTGTGTGACCTTCTGTCCTGAATGTGATGAGTGGGGCCTTGGATGGGATGGTCTTTTGCTGTTGAGTGAGGGTGCAGCAAGCCCAGGACTGAGAGGCACCTGGCCAGAGGGAGGTGGCTGGGAGCCCGCAGCGGCTGCTGTGAGGTCCTCCATCTGTCCAGCAGCTTGAGCTGTGTTACTGGAGGCAGCAGAGCCTGCCAAGAGCAGGCTGTCAGCTGGCTGGATCAGTGCTGGGCTACTGGTTCAGCGCTCTCTTGGAAACTCTTGAAGTACACAATGATTATACACATGAAACTTTCTGGAAGTGCCTCCATGGTGCAGTGCAGCATAAACACTGTGCTAATGCAGCAGTGCTGCTGTCTGGGCTGTAGCCTTTCTCCGTGGGGACAAGGAGCTCATACAGGGCATGACCCTAATGCAGTCCTAAAGCCTCCTGTTTCGGCTCTGGTTCTGTGTTGTGCTCTATAGACCCACCTTGTTCTCTGTGCAAGTTCCCTCTGGTCCTTCTGTGTCAATGCACAGAACAGGGCTTGCCATAATGGGTCTGAGACTTCAGTCTGGCCCTGACAAGCATCAGTCCTGGACTTGATAGAGAACAAACAGGTTGTTCCTCACCATATGCTTGCAAGTCTGATGGCTGCTGCGTGGAACATAGTACTCTACCACCAGGGCGAGAGCTTGGCGAGGTCTGTCTGGAAGTGAGATCAAGATGCGTTTTTGTCTGACATGACACTTCAGACTGGGTAGTCTAGGAGCAGTAAAATAGATGGAGGGAGCAGTTGTTTGGGGTGTATAGGAGGGGGTCTGCTCAGAACTGGCCCTAGACTAGCACACTTGGAACTTGTCACCATTTATTTAAGGCCCTGGGCCATAGATGGTTATGGGTGTGAGTAATCTTCATTCCTTTTTTCCTTTCTAGGTCTTGCACTCTGGACTTGTCAGCCTTGCAGACTTCTGGGCACACCTTTTCTCAGCTATGAGTAGATCAATAGGATTTAACATCTGTGTGGTCACCTACAGCATCCTGCTCTTGTCCTCCAGTCCACCATGCCTTGCATCTCAGCCACTGGAGCAGAGGGACATGACAAAGGTCCAGCATGGCCCCTGGGCAGGAAATGGGGTAGAAGATGAAAGGACAGGCATGCTGAACTGGGAAAATAACCTGGGCCCTTCTGAGCAGTCTGTCTCTGAAGAGCCATGTGGAGCGTCAGCAAAGCCATCTGGGACACCCTTAAGTGAAGCTTTCACTGCAGAAGGAGAAACACTGCCTGTAAGCCTGAGCCATGTCATTCCAGGTAGCCAGGGCCTGGGTGCTCACACCTCTGCTGTGACAGTGGCTGCCGTAGACGAGGAGGAGGTTGGTCCCACAAAGTCGGAGCTGGATGAGGCTGATGCATTCAAGGCTATGCTGACCACAGCTGTGACCACGCTGAACCCTGCTGTCCAGGAGGAGTCTGTTGGTGGCCCTGTTAGTGAGACCACCACAGAGAGTGGTGTTGAAGTAGGGAGCAGCTCTGCTGTCCTCTCGGCAAACCCCCTTTCTGGGACAGCTGTGGTGGCGGAGGAGGAGGTGGCAGAGAGTAGCTCGCACCCCTCAGCTGCTCCCCAGCCCATGCTGTACCCCAGCTCTCCCAGCTGGGAAACAGCCAGTGACCACCCTGTCCTCCTGACTCTCCAGGCCCATGGTGTGGCCTCTGAGGTGGGAACACCAAGAGCCCGCACAGGGAGCCCTCTGAAGTCCCTGGCTGTCCGAGCGTCTGTGGCTGCAAAACGTCCACTCGTGGTGACTGAGGCCTCCCCCCGCCTGGAAGCAGGGATGGGTGTTAGGCGAGGAGAGCTGCCTGCCACAGATGGCACTGTCACCAGCCACCCTGTGGACACCATACCACCTGACTGGGATGACACAAAGCTGGGGGACATAAATCAAGGGGGAAGCATGTCTCATGAGGAGGTGACAGAGGGGGCGATAGAACCATCCCAGACTGCACAGGGAGGTGTGGTGGAGGAAGAGGACACAACGAGGGTGCTGCCATCCCCAGCATCCCCTCCACCAACTCCTGGGCTTGCTGAGGAGACCAACTGCACAGTGCCGGTGCAAGGGGAGGAGTTGCCAGCAGCTTCCACAGGCAGCAGCGATGCTCTCCAGACTGCAAACCTGACGGGTGTAGACACGGTTGGTCTTGGCTCACTGGAGAGCATAAATGCAGTCACAGCAGAGGAGGGGAGAAGCATCCCACCATCACAGCCAGAGGCTGCTGTAGTGACAGATACACAGTCTGATCTCTCTCCTACTCTGGAAGGCTCGTGGAAAGGTAAAACTTGCCTGTAAAAGACACTTGCCTCTAAGTGTAGGTTTAGGAGGGATGCGTGTGGGAATCTGTGCTTCCTTTCAGGGAGGTAAAGTGGAAAAAGGTGTGCTCTTGATACCTGCAATAGAGGTAGGACATCTCTTTCCCCCCTAGGAAAGGTTATGGACCTTTGTGGAGGGGTAACAGCCAAAACAGGCAATTAGCATCCATAAAGTACTGCTGAGCCTTGGCTGTTCCTGTACACGATGTCCCTGTGTACAGGTAGGCACAGTCTGTTGGGTGGTACCCTGTCCTGACTTATGTGGAGCAACCGTACCAAGCTGCCTCTTCTGCTCCTCAAGCTGAGAGAGGGTGGCTGTAGTAGCAAACAGGAAAGCTGAAACTGGAAAGGCTGTGGCAGCTGAGCCTGGGGTTGAAGGGTGTACTTGAGTATGGAGGTCTCTGTAGAGAGTTGGAGTCTTGTCATCAGAGACTTGGTGCTAGTTTAAAAAACTTACTTTGTTAACGTAGTGAAGCTGTGCATGTGTGGTGTACTACCAAAGCAGGGGCTTCAGTTTTGGTGTTCACATAGTGGTTGGGTGGGGACAGCACTAGTTTAGTTGTAGACTTCTCACCTTGACCAGAGATGTAAATCTGCTTTGAATAGCCCTCTGGTATGACTCTCCAGCGATGAGGGAGTCCAGCCTCTGACCAACTGGTTAAGCACTTGGTTTCAAGGAGGATAACACTCCCCTAAGTGTCCCTTTGATGTGGCAAATGGGGCCATTAGCTCACTCTGAAGCCCTGCAAAACAGGGGAAATAATTCTTGGGGGTTAAATGAATTAGCATCTGGGATCACGTGCCTGTCAACTGTTAGCTATGGACACTTGCAGTCAGCGCAGAAGATGCAGAGGCAATGGATGGCTGTAAATGCCGTAAATCCAGGAATAAGTGAGCTGTCACGGTAGCCTGTGTGTGACTGATGTCTTCCATGACTTTAGAAAGATGCTCAGATCAAAAGATTTGTCTGGAGCTCTGTGCTGTCCTTTGTAACAAAGGCTCCTGGTGTTATTTCCCCACCCTAGAGTGGACAGTCAGGACCTGGCCACAGCTTCAGCGTTTTGTGCCAGCTCTGTTACCAGTGGGCAGAAATCTTCCTCCTTGACAGTCTGACACTGGCTGATGTTGTCAGCCTGTACTGTATTTACCTGCAGAGATGACACCTTCCGCCCACTGATGATGTTACTACTCAGTGTTTAAAATACAGGGGGAATGCTAAAAAAAAAGTCTGGTGAGGTGTTGGATGATGATATGTTCCTAGGCTGATGAGGAACTTGAGCTGGAGTTTAGGACTTTGTTTTAATTGCTGGGCATCTTAATCTTCCCTCTTAGACTACGGAGGCAAAAGGACAACTTCCCTTCACTGCATCCAAAAGATCTAGCTTTTGCTGTAAAAGAAGAAAAGCTAATTGCATGCTGGTGCTGAAACCTGACTGATTAATTTCTAGATTAATTTATAAGCACTTGACTTGTCAGTAGGTTCCCTCTCTGCTGTTTCCCAGATGTTGGGGAAACAACACTAACAATAAGACTTGTGCAACAAAAATAAACCCTTCTACAAAGCTGAAATCTCGTAGCTGTGAGAGCTGGTCACTGAAAGCACTGCTCTGGCAGCCTTGCTTGATTTGAATGGTATTTCACACCACAGGCCTGCAGTGCTGTGCTCACATGGCATTGGTCCCTGGTGAAGCCACATGTCCCTAAAGGGGCAATTAAGAAAACGAGGACTCATTCTGCTGCTTTCATTCCTGTTATGCATGTTCTCACATCTGTCTCCATGCTGCACTGTCCTAATGATACTTGGCTGGACCTGCTGCTTGCTCTGTGGCTCTAGAAATGCTACTGCGTGGAATTGTATTCCTTCAAACCTCTGCTTTGTTGCTGTCAGCTGTCCTGTGAGTTGGTACTGACACATGTTCTCGCTGTAGGTGTTACTCAGGAGGTGACAACAGTTGCCCAGGAGGCTGATGCTGCTCTGTCAGTCATGACAATGGTGCCTGGTGCTACCCAGGGAACAGGAGCTGCAAGCCTTCTGCAGGAAAACAGTGGGGAGGACACCCAGATGACGACTGCTCCTAGTGCCACTGAAGTGCTGGTGGCAGCTGGTACTTCCTCCATGGCAAACACTCCAGATACAGAAGGTAGGGTTCTGTTTCAAGGACTGCAGGTTCAGTTCCACACAAGATGAGATGATGCATCTGAAGTGAGTATCAGTGCTTGTGTACTGAAGGCTCAACACACAGCATCCATATTCTAAGTCACTTTTTTTTTTCTGGCCTTCTGCAGGCTGCCTCCAACCCTGGGCTGCCACTGCTTTCTGCCTATGCTACCAAATCCACCATGCTGAAATATGCCAGTATATGTTTTTTTTTTTTGCCCCAAAAAAAGATGGAGTAGAAACTTTAAAAAACCAAACCACCCCAAAATAAACAAAGCTCCCACACCCATCCTTGCTAGCAAGCTGACTTTTAGCCTTAGATTTTTAAACCACTTTTTATTTATGAAGGGAGAGCTCTTACTTCTGGAGCCAAAGGCAGTCACAGACTGCTGATGCTCAGTCCAAAGACCAAACATCAGGGCAGCATGGGAGCAAAGGAAGGTGCAGGGGAAGGTGGTGTGGTGTGCGTGACCACCTTGCAAGAGTCCAGTGGTCCTTTGGGTGCAGTGGCCTGCATTCCATTCCATTGAGGAATGAGAACAGTGAGTTCTTCAGGTTGATGTAGCTTGTATGGAATTGCTTTGAGCAGTTGTGTTCATCTAGCTGCTGCTGCCTCCTGGCTTGATGTCCCCTTGGCAGGTACACAGAGGAGCCTGTCTCCTTAACAGGAGTGTAGCAAGGGTTCCCTTAGCGCAAAGCTGACTTTGAGGTTGAATGTATTTCTGTAGTAGTAGGTACCACTGTAATGAAACTGCTTCAGGGCAGCTTTTCTGGTAATCCTTATAATTCAGGGCATCAAAAGAAAAAGCTATTTGCATTGTATCTCTTAAATTAAGATCCCCTTGTAGGGGAGAGAAGGCTCTTCTGGCAGTTTCCACTAATTAATTTGCTTCTGGGATTTAATTACAAAGATAAAAATTAGTTGAATTTATAATAAACAATTAGATCTGTCACTCGGTTCAGATCTCTACCAGTGTCTTGGTGCTCTGATCTTGCTATGGGGTGGTGACTAGCAGTCCTCAAAGCAATGGAAGTAAAACCTAGCTGAGTTCTCATTAAGGGGAACCTCCTGTGCTGGCTGTCCCAGAGGAGAAGCTTTCATTACAGCAGAGCCACTCGCACATCTTAAAAGAGGCAAGAGTTTAATAACTTCCACTCTGAGTTAAGTTTTCATTATGGAGTTCTTAAATGGTGGGGTTTTAAATATTGTTGTGCCAAACTGCTGCTGCTTTGTGTCTTCTGTAGATCTCGCAGATGTGGTCCTGGTCACCAGTGAGAAGGCTGTTCCAGCCCCTGATGGGTTGTCTGCTACCCAGTCTGGACAGACAGAGGAGCCATCCAGCAAAACTGTGGTCCTGGTGACTCCAGCATCAATGGCATCTTCTGTCAGGAGGACAGCTCTTCCATCAGTGAGGAAGATCAGTACAGCTGTGACCTATGGGCTGGACCGCCTGGAGTCAGAAGGTACCACTGATCCAAAGGCTAAGAAACGGGTGGTTTCATGCAGAGTGGCCCACTTGCCTTAACACTGAGCTCCCCAGTTTGTCTGTTTGGCATGAAGCTATGTGCATATGTTAAATTTGCTAATAAAGTTGTTGAACAACCTGTCCCCTTCCAGGAGGTACAGGAAGCAAGCAGCAAACAGTGTCATGGAGGATGCTTGAAACTTGAGCAGCTGTAGTGGGAGGGATGGGGTTTTCCCTTGGAGAGGGAGCGGCAGTGGTATCGCTGTTGCAGCAGAGTCTGGCTCTGCGTGCCTGTAACTTCTGGTGTCTGCATCCATTGCAGAGCCTCTGTACCAGGTAACACCTATCAGAACATGTTCCAAAAGCTGGAGAGCCCTTGCCACTCTGGTCCCAAAATCCTCACCATGTGCAATGCAGGGGTATGTTCAGCATGAGATGGTTATCTCGGTGTCCAGCTGGCTGAAACCTTGCCAGAACAAATGATGCCCTATTTACGCTCCCTGTGTGACACTGCTGGAAGAGGCAAATGATGAATCCCCTTTTGAGATGGCCTTCTAGCTCAAAGCTACCTGGTGAGCTGCTGTCCCATCACTGACTCCTCCAGCTTTGCCTCACCCTGGGCTCCCTTCTTTTAAACTGCTTTTGCCCACTGCCAGTCTTGGCGTCTGTGCTCCCTGGTTGTCTTCAGGTAGCTGAAACCCAGTGATGCAAACTCCACCCAGGCAAACACCCATCAAGAGAGGTTCAGGTGAAGTGGATTCTACTCTGGAGTTGGTCTGCAGCTCAGATCTGCTGTCTCTTCAGCTCATCCATGATTTTCCTGCAGAGAATTGCTTTACTTGTGCTGCTTGTTCTTTCTCCTACTTAAACTCTCTCTGCTTGCTCATCCATCCAGTTTTGTGCTCCGGTGCCTGGACTGACACCACCTGGCAGGGATTAATCTTTCTGCCTGCTTTGCTCCTCTTCCTTTCTTGACCTTCTCTTGCCTTCGTATTTTACTGCAAAGGTTGGCAGCCCTCCAGAGGTGGCATGCCAGATGGTATTTTTCTTCTGATTAGAGGTGGGGTGCCATAGACAACAGCTAATCAGCATCTTTCCTCTGCATGAAGCAATAACTCCCACTCCTGTTAAGTTTAGAGGGCAGCAGAAGCTGGGAGCCCTCCGCGCTGCATGGGTGAGGTGCTGCAGCTCCTACCCTCTCTCAGGCTTGCTGCTTGCTTTGAAGCCTGCAATGAGTTCTCTGGGCCTCCAGCTATGGTGCTCACCCCTTGTCAGGATGAGTCTTGCCTGTATCTGGCAATGTGAGGATGTGGTGCTGGTGATGGGAGGGTGGCAGCAGGGGAAGGAGGGCTTGTGTTGTGGGGGGGAAGGCCTGATCTCTCAGGCTGGGAAACAAGGTTTCTGCTTAGCCAGAGCAGTGTGATTCAGGAGGCCAAACTGTTTCTGAGCCCTCTGGGATCTCCTTTAGAAGCCTGGATTTCTGCACGGGAAGATAAGAGGGATTTCTGTTTTAACTGAGTGTTGGCTTTTCCCTATTTAATGAGACTTTCTGCATAGGCATTTAGAAAAACATTTTTCTGCTCTGACATAGGACTGCTGTGACTTTCTTGGGTTCCTACGGAGTGCTCTGGTGCAACCACAGGTCTGTTTGCTCTGCTCGTGAATAAGCTCTAAGGGCAACTATGGGCTGTAGCTATGACCAGCTTTCCTAAATGATGAGGACTCAACTAGAAGGCTGTGGGTTTCTTGACTCTGGGGTATAGCTCTGCAGGTGCCTGTCCTGCAAAGGACACAAGTGCTCTCTGGTGTGTTGTGTGGTTTTAACAACTGGCACTGCTTTTGTGGTGTAAATCTCTTCTGATCAACCCAGACCTTAGTGCAGTGAGTCAGAATTTTCCCTGGTGTTAGGGATCACCAACCCACATCTTGTAAAATGGGACAAATACCACTTGGGGATAGGCTTTCTGCCTGGGGATGCTACTGCCCCATTTAAGCAAAAAGGAAACTTCTGAGCTGCAACTCTGCTTTCTAATATATTTTTCTCTGTGTAATGGCAATTAGAGGGTACCACATCTTCATGGTAGAGCGGCATTCAGAAGCTCAGTTTCCATTCCCCAAAATTACAGTTCCTAGTGCTTACCCTCAGAATATCTAGATGCTGTCAGATATGAGGTGTTTGGGAGTGCTTCCTTATAAAGGAACACTGAGCTCCAGCCCAGGGTGCTCAAGCTCTTGTGGGATGCAAGGTCAGACATCACTGCTGTTACAGGCATATGCTTGGGTCCCTAATGAGGGATCTTGGGCCTTTGCAGGGAGGCTGTGCCTTGCTCACCAGTGGAAGAAATAGAAGGAGCTGAGTGAGCTCAGCTGGTCTCCACTGCCTTCACTGGGGCTTGCTCACTTGCCTCACTGTGGGCCTGGCTCATCATTAAATACAAACCCCTGCTGTTCAGCTAGCTCTGTTTCTTGGGGACCATCTGTGCCAAACTGCCTGCAGTTAATTGCATCAGTATATTCACCTACCTGGCTTGGATGCAAAACCATTTTAAAATTCAGATTCCACAGACAAACATGAGGTGCTTTGAATATGTCTCTAGATGAGCATATCCTCCTCTCTAGTGGACTCTGGAGAGATTAGCTGGGCAACAAATATCTTCCTGCCTTGACTCTGTGGCGTGACTGGTTCTACTTGGCCTTCCTAGACAGAGAAATCCTGTAAAGGGATTATGGGGTATGGGGATGGGACACAGCAGAGGATGAGGCTTACTTGTCTGGGAGACTTAATTGTATATTTTGTTCCTGTGCCTGAAATTTGTGTGTCTCTAGCAAGCTAGACATGGCAGCTTTCTCTTGAGGGCTCCTAGGTTCCAGACATATAATCTAGTTCAGTTTGCCTGCTCAGGACCACTGTGTAAGCCTCCCAACGCGTTCTGAAACGTGGCTCTTCTGAAAGAAACTGCTTTTCTCTTGGACTAGACTCCTTTGCCATAACGTCCACCATGGTAGGTATGGGCAGAGATGGCTGCACTCCATGAGCATGGCAGCATTTGGCAGTTATAACTTCCCGATGTGCCAACTAGCCTGACACATTCCCTCTTCTGCCACCTGGTGGACAGCACAACAGCAGTTGGCTCCCCTTGGCTGGTCCTCAAGCAGCTCCTGTCACTGTTCTGTACAGGATGTGATCCAGGGGTGCTTTGAGGCGAAGCTGAAAGTGGGTTAGTATGCTTTCTATGAGGATCTTGACGGTCATGTCATCCTAACATGCTAATCCTAAACTAGCAGATAGTACAGAATTAGCCTGCTGCCAAGAGTGATGTTTCATCTGTCACAGCCTGGATAAAAGGATATGATTTTTTTGGTGTTTCTGATTTGCCTATCCCATTTGTTTTTGCATGCACACCTTCCACCACCCCCAAAAAAATCCCGAACTGCTCTGCAACAGTGTGTAAACCCTAATGCTGGTTCCTGTTTGGTCAGCTAGGCTTGCTCCAAGCTGTAGTTGCTGGATGCGGGCTGCTTACATGGTTCAGCTGTCATGTAGGCTGCTGGATATGGAGGGTGCTTAGAGCTTTATAAAAGCAGGAGATGCTCTACCTATTGTGTAGTGTCAGGAACAGTCAATAGCTCTGAAAATGGGCAACTTAAACTCAGCTGCTCTAGAGGGAGGAGATCTGAGCCATGTAGCTCTTGAATGTGAAGTGTTCCTCATTAGTCAGGCTGGCTCTCAACCTGCAGCTGGCAGAATCCTGGTCTTTAGGGTGGAGGGGTTGGAAAGGCAGTGTTGGATGTCTGCTGCCCAGGACAGCACAGCACTGTTTCCAGTACTCTGCCTGGTTAGCTGGCCTGCCCCAACCTGATGCAGCATTTGGCTGTGGAGAAGACCCTCAATGCTGAAGCACAGCTGGCACTGTCCTTGGGACCAGCAAATCCAGTGTCCTGCGGTCATAGGGTACCTCTGCTCTGAACCTTGGCTGTGGGTTGCACTGTGTTTGTTCCATCTGCAGCATTGAAGGCTGTTTCAGAACAGTGCCAGTATGAAGCTCTAGGCTTTCTGACCTTAACATATTAGTGGTATTTTAATACCTACTTGTGTCTGGGTTTAAACAGTTCCTATTGTTCTTTGCTGACCAGTCTACTGAAGTTTACCCTTCCAAGGAAACCGTGGCTTAACTAATTTCCATAAGAAGAGCTCTCCCAGTCATCTCCATTCTCTTCTGTTTCCTCTTCATCATGTTCTTGCACACAGTCATCTAAGCTGCATGTCATACTTCAGAAGTGAGGGCAGTGGTTGCCTTTTTTTGAGAAAATACTTCAGAACCTGTAGCCACTTACATAATTTTAGAGAAGATCCTTTTAAATTCTCCTTACACTTTTCTTTTGAGCTGTGTCACAGTTATCAGGAGCCTTCTTTTTTTGGATGTGCAGAGTATTTTTGCTGCAACTCAAGTCTCTGACTGGGATTGCTATTTGGACCCTGACTGCATGGATTAAGACCTGCCTCATTAAATCTCTGCAACCCCATTAAAAATTTAAATGAGGTTGCAGGGGCGTAAATAAGACAGGCACTTAGCCCAGCATGATTAACTAGCCTTATATTGTAATTCCTCACCAGCTCTTTGGATATCAGCAAAATTGGTGAGGAACAGATTTAAAACAAATCACAAGCAAAATGAATTAATTAATAAATGGTTTTGGTGGACTTTTTTGTCTTGCTTCCAGTTTATCCCTCTGCTGCAGGTTGACCTCCATCTTCTTCACAGTAATGGTAGTTCATCCCTGATTCTCCTCCTTTGTAGTGAGGGGAAAAAAAAACCAACTGTGATAGAATTTTGCATCAAAACCAAGCATATTTTTTTCTTTCTTTTCCTGAAAGTGTTTGACCAAAGACAACAACTCTGCTTCTATATCTGGTGGTGATTTGTTTTGTTTCATGAGGGCCACCTGAGAGTTGAGGAAGGAGGGGTGTGGAGGGTTATCTAGCCTTTAATGAGTTGGGAGCTTGTGGGTGAACAGCTAGGAGAGTATTAGCCTAATTAAAGGCTCACTAAGAAGAGGAGCGAGGGAACTCCTGCTGTGTGCAGCCAGTGTGCTCAACCTTGTCTGTGCTTCCCTGCAAAGGGAGGCACAACATGGTCTGGCCACTCTGCTATGGATGCACTAGAAGCTCTAACAAAACTCAAACCCCATGATCTCTCCAGTGGCCAACTGTTCCAAATGGCACACTCTAGGGCTTTATCTCTCAAATACCGTATCTGCTGGGCTTCAAGGTCTCCAACAGCAGCTCCTGCAAGAATCTCTAGGAATGGTTTAAAGTATCATTTGTTCAAGGTCAGGTTGGAGGGGGCTTTAAGCAACCTGGTCTAGTGGGAGGTATCCCTGCCTGTGGCAGGGGGGTTGGAACTAGATGATTTTTAAGGTCCCTTCCAACCCAAACCATTCTGTGATTCTATAATCATTGCATCATTTTGCCCAGATGTGTGGGAAATTGTATGTGCCTGTCCAGCAGCTCTCTGGGCAGAGGTGAGCTGCACAGCTGTTTTCATTCCTGTCCCCAAAACGAGGAGTAAACTTCGCTAAGTAACCTTGTTGTTTGTGATAATTCTGGCACTGTTCTGGCTCCAGCAGGTTAGATGACATTTCTTAGTCTGGCCTGCCTTGGTTCCTGTTCTGGCCAGGCTGTGCTTGAATTTTTAACTGTATCTGACTTCTCATTTGTCCAAAAAATTAAAGTTCACTTAAATCTTAACTTTCATGTTGTAGCTTTCCCATGCTTATCTTCAAGCTTAAACAAAACCAGCAGAAGCCCCCTACAGTTGCTATTGAAAGGTAATTGCACTGTGTGGCTGAAAGTTTTCTTTAATGAGTTTTTGTTTGTTTTAATCTGGGGATTAAGCAGTTCACCCTGGCAGCTCTAGGGAGGTGGATTCAGATAAGCAGGTATGCGGCAGTTTCCTCTGAAGGCTCTGCAAGGAGCACTTTCCTCCGGAGCTGCTGATGGCTACGGTCCATGTGGGGGATAGTGTTGCTCTCTGGGGAGCTTTGGGCATTGGGACTGGGGCAAACCACCCTGCAAATTGGTTTAGCTCTTTAATTTCTCTTTCATGCCTTGTGCGGGTGGGATGCTGCCCCTCTTGTTGATCTGACACAGAATTTCTTGTTTTCTGGGAAGAGTCACAGGCTCTATTTTTTTCTTAATAACAAGTTGTCTTTAAACGAGGGAGGGAGATCTCATAGTGTGTTTCTTCCTGGCTGACATCAATGCTTCGGGCCACGTGGGTGCAAGGACAGGCCAGCAGTGTCATTCTGAACCTCTTCATGAAAATACCCTGGGAGAGAAGCACTACCTCTGACAAAGGACAGTGAAGGCAGCAGAAGGGTGATCAAGGACTTAAGCAGAAGTGTGAGCTCTGACTAGGAGTGAGCTGAGTGGGCTTGCGGTCATCTTCCCTCTTGGCACCTGATAGGACTTGAGCTAAAAATCTTGGTAACCTGGATACTGTTGCCCATAATAACAGATCTGCCTCCTAATCTACGTCATCTGTGATGGATCCATGCTGGGTTCGTCTAGAAAATGAAGCTTAAATCAAATGTTTTCTTAACTCTAGGGGTGGTGGTTGTTTCTTTCCCAGGCAGTGTGGTTGAATTGGGTACTCCTGAAGATACACCATCAAACAGTTTTTTGCGAGAGAAAATGAAATTAACGTCTCTGCTGGGGCTTATTTTTTTTTTTGTGATTGGAAAAAATATTACCATGCCTCCAACTCTTTTCCACGTGAAAGCATTTTGTTGAGAGAAGTAAGCTCTGTAGCTGCCTTCATCTGTCTTGTTCTGTCCTGTCCAATTACAGGTCATGTTTGTTAAAGTCTAGACTGATTTGAATGCCCTCACTGGACGACAAATCATCTTCATTTTTACACTGGCTTGTTCAACAACTGCATACCTCAAGTTAAAAGAGCTGTTCTGCAGCAAACTAGCAAGCAAACTTGTTATAATCTGTCCTGTGTATTCTGCAGCATTCTGTTTTGTTTCCCTTTAAAACAGCCTTGTGTTGCTAAACCTACTCTTTAGCCTGGCTCAGTGTGAAAGCAATTTTGTGGTGAGTGCTGCTGGAAATGCAGCTCTTACGAATGATTGTTTTCTGGTCCCTGCTGGAATATCTTTTGCCCTTTTTTTTTCTTTTTTTTTTTTTTTCCCCTTTTCCAAAAGCTCTTCAGTGCCTTGGATCCCCTGTTTTTTTTTTTTTTTCCCCCTTTTCCAAAAGCTCTTGAGTGCCTTGGATCCCCTGCGATGAGCCAGGACTGTGAAAAAGCAAGTGTGAATCCCCTCAGACATGGGGGAAGTAGGTTAGGATCAGAATCCAAATCTCTCCTTGTACTGTCTTTGCAATGTCGAAGAGCGCTCCGCTGGGAAGCAGCTTCTGCAGCTCTTGGGCTTTGGCAAGCAGACGCTGAAGACCTCCTGCAGCTCAAACAGCAGCTCAGCTCTGCTGCAGGGAGTCTGTTCCCTCTACTAGATGTGGCAGGAATTTTCCTCTGTTACAGAAAAGCTTTAGACATGTAATTTCTCTTCTCTTGAAACTTAAATAGGTAGGGTTGGGTTAACTTGCTTTGTGTAGGATCCCACCCAACAGATGCGTTCTTCCCAGCGGTCCCTTTCCTTGGCTCTGTGCACTAGGCCAGATGCTGATACTTCCCAAGAGAGGCCGTGCTTGATTTGGTTCCCCTTCCAGAGCAAAGCATTTCAGACTATGTTCATGCAGCATGGTCTGCAAATACCCCAGATAGCTTTGCAGTGAACATGGCTGGGCTTAGCTGAACTCATCAGCATGAGGGTTTTACCCTGATGATTTTGCATGCTTCTGCGCCCACTGCTTGCTTGGGTGTCTCGGCCCACCGTGGTACAGTTGTCTGCACATGCTGAGAGCCCATCTACATTCCTACCAGCCATGTCATTCCAAGCTGTCACAAGTGATTGTTCTTGGCAGCATTTTGGAGACGTTGGATGGTGACGTTATTACTGATCACATGAAAGCAGCAGATTAATAATAAAAGAGTTGTACTAGAAAAGCCTTCCTGCCTTGATGGTCAGCTGTGGTCATAAAAACAATGCAGAAAATGAACATCGCTGGAAGAAAGCGCGTGGCAGAGACTTCTTAACACCTCTTCCTTCTCTTCTGGCAACAGAACATAGTTGTAGTCCCTCATCCCTAATCCTCTTGTTATTTACACTCCTCTGCTTCCTGTACTGTATGCACACATGGGTAACCAAGGCCCAATGCTGTCGTATGGGTGTGAAGTGGAAGAAGCTATGGGGTGCATGGTGGACAAGACACTTCAGTCTGCCTCTCCTGCCCCTTTTCCCTGCGAGTGGCTCCAGTACACACAGGAGGAAAAGAAATCGCCTCCTTAGATACTTGGCCCATCTGTGAAATGGGTGTTATTCTTCTCACCCTGGTGCAGCATCCTTTGGAGAGGGTGGGACTGATTTCATACTGCAAGAGAGTTATAGTGGGGGCATAAAGTAATACATGACTGCTCCTCTAGCTTGCTCGATCCAGCCTTCTGAAGTCCCTAATTTAACACTTATGAATCCCCTTGCTCTGTTAAATGACGAGAGCTGTAAGTGGAGGGAAGAGGGATAGCTTTGATCCAGATGTTACCCTAAGAGGCAGCATTGTGATACCACTTAAGTGGCTAGTTTGGTGTCTGTGGGGCTGTTGCAGAGATCAAAGCAGACCCTGAGTCCTCTGTCATGTTTTGGCTAGCCAAAACTTCTTGAAAAGTAGAATTTTGCTCAACGGTGTGTGAACCCAGGCTTCCCCTGTCACAGCACAGGTGGGTGTCATCATGCTCCATAGGGCTGTTCTTTCTTTCACATGCACATTGTGCAGGTGGGTTCTAGATCTGTGCTCTCTGCAGCTGTCGCAGCTTGCAGGAGCCTTTGCTCAGTGCTTGTACAGGAGAGGTCATGGCATACTGCATCTCCCTGAAGTCATGCAAAGGGTAGGTCCATCACTGGCAACCAATTAGTGTTGGCTGCTGGTTAATCACACCTTACTTGGCACTCACCAGGTCCTGTTAGGCATTCAGACCCTACAGTGCTGGGTACCGTATAAAATGATGGCTTAGACTCACAAAGCACACTGATGCTCTGTGTTACTGTCTAGATATCATTGTCTTCTGAGTTTGGTGTGAGGGAGGCTAGAAAGGGAAAGAACAGAGAAAATCATAGAATAGTTTGGGTTGGAAGGGACCTTTAAAGGCCGTCTAGTCCAACCCCCTGCCATGAGCAGGGACATCTTCAACTAGATCAGGTTGCTCAGAGCCCCGTCCAACCTGACCTAGAATGTTTCCAGGGATGGGCCATCTCCCACCTCTCTGGGCAACCTGGGCCAGGGGCTCACCACACTCATCATAATAAATTTCTTCCTTATATCTAGTCTGAATCTTCCCTCCTTCAATTTAAAATCATTACCCCTTGTCCTGTCACAACAGACCCTGCTAAAAAGTTTGTCCTGAAAATGAGAACTCCAGTTTTTTTCCAGCAACCTCATTTTTAGTGTTTTTGGGGGTTTTGGTGGGTTTTTTTTTTTAGTTAAGTTTGAATACAGTTTGTGAGTGCGAGTTAATCTATCACCTTCTAATAAGAGACTCTTACAGCTCAGGGCACAGCAAGCTATTTCTCTTGTGCTCTAAACCTGACAAATGATGGTTTCTTGAATCTTCTGAGGAGTAAAAATGTTTGCAAACGTTAATGGAAAATATCTAAAGGTAGAAACATTACTCTTCAGTGAACGTTTCTTCAACTGAAAACAGAGGCCCTGATGTAACTCTGTTGCCTTCAGCAAGGTTATGACAACAGTGGCTTCAGCTCCAGCTCATTACAAGCCGTTATACCAAAACAACTTTCTTCATTGCCGTCGCAGCCTGTCTGTAGCATGTTCCTGACAGCGGTGTTTGCACCAAGCACCGTGCCCAGTGCCTCGCTGGTGCTGCTCACCCACGGTATGGGCTTACAGCCACTGCCCTGGATTAATAGTGCTGCAAGTAATTCCGATTTCCTTCTGCTTGGGAGGAGCACAGGTTTCTGCAGCTGTGTGGAGTCCGTAGAGAAGTGTGAAGCCCGACTGAAGCCATCTATGAGGAATGGGTTGTTGGTACTTTGAGTTGCTAGGAAGAAGAGGTTGCCCTGTGGTCCTCTTCTCTGTAGCATGGGATAGTCCAGAGCGGCCAAAGTCCCTCTTGGCAGTTGATTTGCGAGGGCCCTGCTGCCATTGCTTTTACTTGGGGCATGCTGGCTGTTGTCCAGCTGCTTCAGACACTGCTGGTTGTGGGTTCCTGCTGCGTCAGAGAAGTGCCTCATGAAGGAGGTGTGAGTGGTCTCATTTCTCTGTGCTTAGCCGCAAAAGTCATCACAGATACGTACCGTTTTGTAGTGAAAAAACATTTTTTGAAGCAAGCATAGGGAGCTTTTGCCACCCTGAAATAGCAAATCCTATCCTATGGACATCACCAGTGTTGCTAATGGGTCAGTCTGGAGCCCCATGGTAAAGCCCAATCATTGCTGTTTCTGGTGACCGTTAATAAAGCTGGGAAGCCCAAAAAATTCCACTAAACATTTGTTATCATGTCTCAGATGTGTTTTCTTGGTGCTCTCCTATATCTTCTCCAAACCTGAAAATTTGAATGCCTGTTACAAGGTTGTTAAGTCCTTCAAAACTAAAATC
>NW_009661375.1:6014639-6068685 GCF_000708025.1 Charadrius vociferus | reverse complement strand
CTTTCTTAGGTTGTACTGTTGTCACAGCAGGGAGGTGTTAAGTGTATTGATTTTTTTTTCTTTCCTGTTTCAGTGAAGGCGAAGCAGAGCCTGCTTTACAGCATACAGTGCTTATTTAGTCTGTCAAAGAGTGGCAGTGATTTCTTCACTCTTGGAGAGGAGTCTTTAACTCTGCCCTAGACTACTCTTGCATTGCCCTCACTGCAGTAGAAAATACAAATGTCAGCTTGGACTTCAAGTGTTCCAGTGTTGAAGTCTCCTGGTGTTACCAGGAGAGCAGACAGGATACCATCCCTCCTTGACAGGTCCACGTGTCACGTCTCAAGCAAGAGCTGGGATTCAGTGCATGGAAATAGGATAACGGGATCAGCTTATACGTAACATATGAAGATCTATAGAGCAAGGATGGCTCGCAGTAGAAGCTGCTACAGGTGCTGTGTACCTGCCTGCTTCGGTGCGTGAGGGGCACCTGTCACCACTGTTGGATGTTCAGGAGCATTCCTACAGCTGGGCTCTGGGTCATTGCCCAATTTAGATAAGTTCAAGTCTGTGGCCAAGAAAACTTTATACTTGCATTTTTTTTGGTTGGAGACTGGTGCCTTGACCCTGAGGTGCTGCCGTTTCATCATAGGTTTTTCTGTTTTTTGGTAAGACGATCCTTAGCCAAAGCTAAGGTACACAAAGTAGTTCACAATGGACTGCAAATGCACGTGAAAAGTCAAATGCTTTCTGAATCTGCTGGGCTTTGCACCTTCAGTTCTTGCTGCTTTCTGTTTCTTCTCTCTCTTTTCTTCAAAGCTGCTGCTGAGGCCTCTGAAAGGCCAACAAGTGCCAGTTTAGGAGGGAAAAGGTGAGTTTTGTAAAAGGCTGTCGTGTGAAGCACAAACCTCCAACTTGAGATTCAGCAGTTTGATACTGGCTTCCATTTTCCATCTTATGAGACTACCAAGTGTTACGTGCATCCTGCCCAGGGCTGCTGGGCTCCTGTTGCGGTTCTGCTCCTGAACTAACAACATTTGTGAAGTTTGTGATTTTTTGAGAAGCGGAGCTTCCTCCTTGTGACCACCAAGTGGTGCTCTGCGCTGCACCTTGCAGCAAGGCAAGCTGTTGGCGTTTTGGGATGGGGGTTTAAAAAGCTGTTTTCAGAAGTTGGAATGAGCTAGAGAGGCGGAGGAAACAAGTCAAGAGCCTTTTCTTTTCCCCCTCACAGTGATTGTGCTACGAGGACTACATTATTCACATCTTTGTGCTGTGCCTGCGTGATGATTGATGTAGCTTGGTGATGATCAGACGTGATAAGTAGTCTTGGCACTTTCAATTTGGGTGTTCAGCTTGGCTGCCTGCTAGACTTTGGAGGTACAGAGATGGCTATCTCCTGCTTCAAAACTAGATCCTGGCAGGTGTCTCTCATTCGGTTTGCTAAAATTGCAACAAGCTTCTAAAAACCTTGTCCCAAATTATTTTTTCAGAGATAAATATCTGATCCCTGTTTTTTCTTGGCTGCTTTTTCACCCAGTCCATCTAGGGAAAACCTCTGTTCATGTTTCTCCTCTCCAGTGTGCTATCTGTTTAGTGTCTGTGCTATTAAAGTTTGGAGATGTTTATAGCTGTGTTGCTCTCAGCAGAGGCAAAAGACCTACATTAACTTGTCTTTGTAGGTTTCCTGCAAGCACTCTCCAGGTGCCATTCTCAGGTTTACAAAAGCTGTGTGTTTTGTATGGAAACGTGCAGTTTGATAGAGAAAATTCTCGTGTTGATTTGAAACGATGGGCACATTATAAGACAGAAACTGCCTATAAAATGTAATGGGAATTTAAGGGGCTAACTACATCCCTGTAAGCTCCATTAGATGCTCTGTGTGGTATACTTGTTTGCAGGAGTGATCGTTTCTTTCCAGGTACTGAAAGCCGTGCTATAGCAGGATGATGCAGCTAAATTCAAACAGCAGCTCATTTGTGTGAAATGCAGGGCTGGAACTGAAAGGTGGCAAGCAGGATTGTCTTTTCTGGTGAGCTGGCAAAAAACATGCAGTGTTTTAAAGCAAATCCTTGAATTAGAAGGAAAGGGGATGCCACGTAACAGCACAGTGAATGCCGTGGTTTTACAATGTACACTGATTTCTCTGGATATTCCAGTCCGTGAAGCAGAGGCCAAAAGAAGGAGGCCAGCTCCCCCCAGTTAATTCAAGTCAGATAGCCAACAACTAAATAGCTTCCCCAAAGTTCCCCAGTTTGTTTCTCAGGTGTTTTGTGGAACAGCTGTGCTGGAGTGCCATTACATCCCACAGCAGAAACGAGAAGGGTGAAGCAGGTACGATATGTGCAGCCCCTCCGGTGTCCTACCTCTGATTGCTGCGTTTGTTGCTTCTGTTTCCAACAGAAATAAGGGGATATCTAGATAACAATGTTGGTTCCAGTACTTGAAGGGGGCCTACAGGAAAGATGGGGAGGGATTCTTTATCAGGGAGTGTAGTGAGAGGACAAGGAGTAAAGGTTTTAAATTGAAGGAGGGGAGATTTAGATTAGATATTAGGAAGAAATTCTTCACTCTGAAGGTGGTGAGGCACTGGCGCAGGTTGCCCAGAGAAGCCGTGGCTGCCCCATCCCTGGAGGTGTTCAAGGCCAGGTTGGATGGGGCTTTGAGCAACCTGGTCTGGTGGGAGGTGTCCCTGTCCATGGCAGGGGGGTTGGAACTGGATGATCTTTAAGGTCCCTTCCAACCTAAACTGTTCTATGATTTTGCTGGATCGTTAGTTTTTAACACAGTCTTAGATCCCTGGCGAAACCAGCTGCTCAGATGCAGGGTGATGGGATCTCGCAGTCTGTGTACATCAGGAGGCATTTTTTCTACAGGGCTGAGCAGAGCTTCGTTTGAATTAGATAAAGTGCATAAATATTATGTTTTAGCTTTCATCTTTGAAAAAACTAGCCATCAGAAATCCAAAGCATGTAATTATTCCAGATACTAACTTTTTGTGGTGGGTAGCTCCATTAGTAGCTATTAAATAGCTCAGATGAAAATTCTGGCTCAGGAAGTCCTTGAGTCTTTGATAACTAAAAGCTGGGAAGAGAGACTGTGCGAAGGCTGGCTTTGTGTGTGTCCCGCTCTAGTTTTCAGCATCTGCAGCTGTTTGGTCAGAAATAGGGTATGACCTTTGGTTTGATCCAGTGTGGTTGTTCTTGTGTTGCCATTTTAGATTCTAACAATGAAATATGGCTTGAATATTTATCTCTCCATATGTTAACAGTACAGTCAGCTTTGGAATAAGATGGATATCTGCTTTAGTGGAGAATCCACAGGGGTTTCCTTGGCGTCACATTTATCTGCTGCTACACAAAGTGTTGGCTGCGCCGCCTTCTTTCCAATACTGAGTTAAGTCTTCCTTGATCATACCTTTGTCTGGTGTAAATCTGTGGTGGCAGGAGTGGCAGTACGAACCTGCTGAGGATCACTACCATCACCACTGTTCTCCCGCACCCAAGAGCCAAGATCAGCCAGCACGCATCAAAGCGAGATGCTTTTTCTGGAGGAGGGGCTGTATCAGTCTAATTGGGCTGGAAAGCAGTATCCTTTCCAGACCTTAATAAAAGTTAAAAATTGAACCAACTTACTGCTGTCTCCAAGACTGGAAATCAGGGAAATAGTTCTCACTTAAGCTGAAATTAGTTGAGCAGAGAGCACTAACTGTATATACTCAGGTATTTGTACACATGCACATGCTTGTTTGTACTCTGCTATTAGGAAGCAAAATAACAGTATTTCCCACTAATGCATTTGACAGTCTAAGGCAACATCTCATTGTTACTTAGCAACTTCAAACGGTGGTGAGCTCTTCTAAATTAACCCCTATGGGTGTCTTTTGTGTTAGAAAACAAGCACAAGTTCATTCAGCTGGTCTGCCTTTGGAGAAGTGGTATCAGCTGGCTGTCTTGGTGCTCACCTGTAGAGATACATGAACATTCTGTCTTGTGCAATCTTTCCTGATGTTGCTTTTGTGTCTCCCTGGCCAGAGGGTGAGGAAGAGGAAGAGGATGAAGAAGAGGAGGAAGAAGAAGAGGAGGAAGAGGAAGATGAGGAGGACAAAGACATAGATTCGATGGATGAAAGCATGGAGGGTGACACGGAGCTGCCAGGTTTCACGCTTCCAGGCGAGACCTCCCAGGAGCCCATAGCTGGCCTGGAAAACCCTGTGGCCCAGCTGGCTGGGGTGTCCTACCAGGTTCCCGACACCATCGAGTGGGAGCAGCAGAACCAGGGTCTGGGTAAGAGAAAAAGTTCCTTCTTCCTTTACCCTTGCAGAGGACATGTCTCCTGCTCTCCACTTTGCATTGGACGGCCCCTTTTGCTGAGAAGGCTCATGGGTTGGCTCTCAAGCTAAACACGCAGCAGGTTCATTTCTGAGGAAACCTCATCCACCAGTGATGACTGGTTGAACTGGGATGGGTCCCAGGCAGTGTGACCTGAGTTTTCATTTTGGGGAGAGATGCTCTGAATACTCCAGACCTCCTCCATCATTCCCAGAGCTTAGTGTTGTCTTGCTCCAAGGGTGGACGAATAAATAACTTCTCAGGTGAGATTCCTGGGGAAATTTCCATTCCCTTTGCCTGAGGTGGGTTTGTGCAGGGATATATGTTCTGTGAGGACAAAAAAAGTTGGATAGTTGCTAATCAGCGTCTTTGCTACTTCAGCAGCATTTTTAAGGGGTGTGTGGTCCAGGTGTGGGACCCTATGCTGGCAGTGTTAAGCAAGACAAGCCTGTAAAGCCGCTATAAAGCTTTATACACTTTATTCCCACTGTATGTATAGGCCCTGTGTTTAATGACAGGACTAATTTATTTCACCTAGGAATAGCTTATCGTTGTTTATATATGTGATGTCTGTCGGACACAAGTCAAAGCTAGTGTGGGACAACGTAGAGTTTAGAAGGGAACTTGCCCACCTTGACTCAGGGCACTGGGATTGTTTCCCAGGATACTCTGTTTCCAAGCCAAGCCCCGTCAAAAGCAGTAGGCACCTTTCAGGTGAATTGGTGGGAGCTGAACCATGTCTGTACAGAAAGTGTCTGTGTCTGACTGTTAGAGAACTAGCTGGTGTGAGAGGCTCATCCAATAAAGAAACCTCAAAACTCTTTTATATGTTGTATTATAAGAACTATCACTTCCTCTGGGTGTTAAATTCTGGTTTATCCTAGCAGTTCTTCCCCTGTAATGCTGTTTCCAGCCTGCTTTAGCGTTGTTAGCTTCCTTTGAATGGAATCAAAGAGCGTATTTCAAGATCTCCATAGCAGGACTGCTCTTTGAGGGCAGACTGAGTTTGCATCAGGTCTGATATCTCCCTGTCCCACTAACTCTTGCTTGAAAAACATTGTGTTGGGTGGTTTCCATGTCAGATCTGTTTCATGTGTCCTGTTATCCCATCAGGCTGGACGGGAGCTGTGGTGGGGGAATAATTATAAGTGTTTAATGGTTTTGTGGTTGGCTTTGGCATTAGAGGTATGTGACTGTGCTCTTGGATTAGAGGTACGTGACTGTGCTTGGAGGAAAAGTGTGTAAGAAGCTTAAGGTTATGATGGGAGTCGCATCAGCAGCTTTGTGTTCTTATCTTATTCATTTCCTTAGTGCAGGATCTTTGTGGTGCCTTGAGAGAAAATGTGACATGAGCAGCATATTGTCTGCACTCAAGGGTGCGATGGGCTGGCTTGGTGGGCTCTGTACGACTGCTAGCAATAGTGAGAAGGTAGCATTAAGCTGTTGACCATTTAAAAGTACTTGCCTGGTTCAAGACCGTACGTACCAGGATGGGTGGCTTGGTGGAGCTTTGCCTCTGAATCAGTCAATCCTGGCTAAGGGTGCCAATGCTTTGTAAAGTGTTCAAGAGAGGCAGCATTTTGCAGACTCCGAGGTGTGTCCGCACACACCAGGCATTACGTTGTGCAGCATGGAGAAAGATGGCACTGATATCTCTTCAGGGATCTTGGTACATTTAACCACCTCAGCCAGGGTGGCTGATGCAATGCCATCTGGCTTGGGTCTCTGGAGGGATCTGATGGAAGCCCTGTTTCCAGAGCAGGTTGCAAGGCAATGGTTAGTTTGTCTGGAAGGGTGTCTAGAGTCTGCTGAAGGTGCTGTTGTATGTGACATAGGCTGTTACCATGAACATGGAGGAGGTCATTCTGCATAAGGGACCAGGCACATCTCTGTTCATAGCTGATGTGGGTCTGAACTGGAGTCACAGCTGCGTTTCCAGCTCTACCACCTTCACTGCTGGAGGAAGAGGCTCAGGGTAGGAGATACCGATCAGATGTGCGGATAAACGTGTCAGGTGAGAAAGCAGTGACCAGCGGCTGAAGCTCTCCCTGGCGTGCAGTAAACCTCTCTGGCTGGAGAGGCTATAATAATTGTGTACAGAAAATAAGCGGTCCTGGGCTATGAAACAATACGTAGCTTTAACACTCCTTGTATAGTATCATTGGTTATGATGTCCCTTTGCCTTAGGCAGAGTCATGCTGGAGGATGTACTTTGCAGTGTCTCTTCCAGAGATCTGCTCCTGAACATATAAGCCCAGTTCCGTTTCTGATGCTTAATATTCCATCATCCTGCAGCCTTCATCCTCCACCACTTTCTGTCTTTCTTAGAACTTGGAAAGGCCACCTTTCCAAAAATTTCAGATGTGGAATAAATCGACTGTGTGGCAAAAAGCAGGATTTTTCTCCCTAACTTATGTTTTATTGACCCTCATGTAAATTGGAGGAGCCCTTGTGAAGTTTATCAGGGTAGGTTGACTGCAAAGCACCAAGTCCAGGCACCTGAAGTACTGGAAGGACATGAATTTCTGCATTTTCTGGAAGTGCCTGGCTGGGTTACATGTCACCAGATCCAGAAGCTGTGGATTGCCTTTTATTTTTCTGTTGCAGTCTGTGCAAGCAGCCATGAGGGAGAGGATGAGGCTGTGGCTGAGCTGAGTTCATCTTTAAGAGTGAGATAGGACTTCTGTGCACTGGTGTTGTAGGCGAGAAAAGAAGGGATGCAGTGGGATCAGTCTCTCTGCTTGTGACTCACCCCTGTTATTCCACCAGGTAAACGCTTATGTAAAGAGCCATTTATTCCTTTTCTGTCTAGACGACCTTAATGGTTCTTTGATATTTCTTCCTTCCTCATCTACAATGTGCTGATGCCCACAGTGCTCCTATGAGGAAGGGAAATCATTTATGTTTTAGAGGCACAAGGAGAACCAAGGACTTGCATGAGTTCACACGGAAAATCTGAGGCCAAGTGAGGAGCTGAACCTAGGTGTTCAAATGGCTCATTTGCTGGGAGTGCATGGGGAATGGGAGATGCTGTCGCGTCTCCGTGGTGGTGTTGGGCTCCTTTTGCCTGAGATGCTGATGCAGTAGTGCATCCCTTCCCCTCTTCCCAGTTTGTGCCAGCTGGGAGTTCCTGCCCTGGTTCCCTGGCCCTGGGTGCGTGGGCACACACTGGGCTACTGCTGTGTCCGTAGCTGGTCCTGGTTACGTGTTTCTTTGTGGGGTGTATTAGGGAGAACAGGAAGGGCGGAAAAAACATACAGCTCGTGTCAGCAGGAGGAGGATTGTTGAGAACAGAAGAAATTCCCCAAACCTGGCAGGAGGTCAAAAGAACTGCCCACATTGTTCTGCTGGAGCGCCTGGAGAGACCAGACTCACTGTGAAGGGCTCGTAAAGCTTTAGATCTGCTGGACGTGTGCATGGACTATTTCTCTTTGAAACCCTTTTTCTCTAGGTGCTATTCATCTAAAGCTACCACTTTGAAAGCCATTTCCTTTAAGTGCTTTTCTTCTAAAGCTAAAATTAACTTGACTTTAATTTTAAGACAGCTTTGTAACCGCTGGACGGCCCCAGACGCAGCCCCTGGAGGGGGGAGCTGCAGTTCGGAATGCCGCTGGGTCAGGGGCACCGTGCTCCCGCCTGCCTCAGCCCGCGGCGAGCGTCTTTGTGCATCCCGGGGAAGAGCTCTGCACTTCCCTCCCTTGGCCAAATAGTACTGAGATGTGAAGAATTTCCCATCTTGTGTGAGTGAAATATGCTTTACAAAGGGAAGTTGTTCTGCTTGGTGTGGGGTATGGCACAGGAAAGGAAGATTTGAAGAAAGCTATCGGTACCCAACGGGGTACAAGATGAGGGCACACCACCTGAGCACCAAACTTTTACAGTTGGTGTTTTCCATCTTCAAAATACTTTGCACATAGGTTCTTCTCCTGGGGATGCATCTGTCCTCTGGCCTTCAGAATTTTGACATTTAATGCTAAAATCTATAGTCCAGAAGAGCCCAGAAGTATTGGAGTAGCTATTCTCAGGTCAGCTATTATTGAGTTTGCTTGGTCTGATGTCTGACACACTGCAAATCCCTAGAGAAGTAACTTGATCCACAAAAGGCTTGGCAGAGCAAGAGACAGTTTGGATTTTTGTAGTGGTCAGTGAGAAAGTGCTGGAGAGACAGAATCATTAAAAATGTCAATTCTGGGAAGTCAGATGGTCCTACATTAACTCCAGCTGAGCAAAAGCAATTTATATGCGCCAGTAATGAGGCTGTCAGTTTTATAGTCCATCAGCTGACTCTCTAACCAGCAATATTTAGTCAAAAAGTAAAGCAGAAGATGATATCATCTGTGCCTTTATAAAATAGAAATTGATCCTCCAAAAGCAGTTCCGATGGCCTGCAGCTCCGGAGAAGGAAGGTCTGAATATGCTTTGGGATCGCTTTTGGTGTCCTGTTCAAATGCTTTGTCTTCAGAGGTTGCAAGTGAAGGACATGTCAGTACTTTGGGACCTTTGTCTACTTGTTTCTTGATTTGTATGTAGGTGCTGCGTGGTAGGCCAACACTAACTGTTCGGAGAGCATCAGAGCGGCAGGAAACTTGGGCTTTCTGGGAGCAAATAAAAATACATAATTTTTCCCTGCTACCTCTTTTGTGATTAAATGTTTATGCGTTACAAGGAGGTCTGCTGTTGGTTTAAATGGGTTGAAACCTACTGAACACTTTCTGGGGCCTTTAGTTATTCCTCATGAATGCTAAAGTAGATGGTCTTGGTTGTACATCTCCACGGAGATCAAGGCCCTCTGCTTCTGTGTTGGTGCTGGCTATGGTAACTATGGTCTTCTCCTGCTTCTTAAGAGTATTTATTCTCCCAGCATCTGTGAGAATCCTTATTTTACAGACGAGTGAAGACATAGCAACTTAGCTTGAACTGGTGTGGGAACTTTGTGTTAGAGCATGAAAATGTCCCCAGGCTCCCAAGCTATTTGTTAATGCCATGGTGCTTGCCTATCATCCCTGTCCCAAGATGAAGAACTGCTGTCCATAGTAAGGTAGCAGCAGGAGGTTTAGGGCAATTTACTAAACCCATAATTTTGCTGCTTTGGGGCATGCAGTAGTTTGCTTTGTGCATTCAAAACGCATGGAGGTGTTTGGAGTGACAATGACATTTTCATCTTGAGGCATATAGGGTTGTGAGGTTTTGAATTTATGGCTCAAGTTTTCTAAGCAGAGGTTGTTATGGTGGACTTTGGTTGTTTAAGATGCTGACTGAAACCACCAGTTGCTTGTCCTAGGCCACCCCTAATATGAGATAAGAGCAGTAAACAGAGGAGAGACTGATTTGAACCGTAAAGCTTTACAGAGGAAACTCCATTGTTATACTCAAAATCTTGTTTTATGGGCAAAGAGGAGGCACACCTCATATATATATATATATAAACCCAAGAATTTATTGCTAATATAATTGAAATCTTAAGCGTCTAATCATTGTTAGTGGAGTTTGGACCTTCCCTGTAGATGGGAATTAAAGATTAAAAAAAAACTAAAATGGCAGTTTAGAAAGAAGTTATGAGTTATATAATTCTCAACATGTAGTTTTCAAGATATATACCATGTCTGCATTTCATGTATTTTTTTGTATAGGATCTTAGTTCTTAGATTAATGGAAGGTCATATAACTCTCTCACTTGGGTAATGACAAGGCACTTGCATAATAAACACACTTCTGGAATGTGATTTTTTTTTTTTTTTAATGGGTAAAAAATATTTGCAGCTCTGAGTAGTTACTTACAGAGAAAATAGCTCTACCTGTATTGCAGATCTGTGATTGCAAATTATAGTGCATAAACCATATAATGGATGCCACTGGTGAATGATGGTAAGGCAGAGTAGCAGCGGCAGAATAGTGGAAGGTGATGAATATTTGAAATGTCATTTTTACAGGAAGCTCGGATTAATGCTTTTATGGGCAAAAATAACCAGCATTAGGAAGACAGAAGCTGAGACTCAAAAGTTAGTAGTATGTTCTTTAATTGCTGCCCAAAATGGATCTATTTTAAGTACTCCTCCAGCTCGCGCTATTGGAACATCGGAGTGCCTTTTAATCTTTAATGCATTTATCTTCTTAATTACCCTGGAAAGGGTATCCATGTTTTACAGGTGGCAAACAAAAACACAGAGGCCAAGTGACCCCACTGGTTTCATGAGGGAGCCTTTAGCAGAGTAGGGATTTGAACAAGGTGAATTAAATTAGTGCCTGGGCATTTCCTTTCTTTTGCTGGAGGAAGGATGTGCGCAACTGCATTTCTCCCTGGAAAAGGTGCAAAGGATCACGCAAGAAGTCACCATCCCAACAGAAAGGACTGAGTCCATAGAAATCCCAAGTGAGAGAGGCGGCAGGAGCCAGGACCAGGAGCGGAGCCAGCAAATTTTTCTTCCCGATGTGTTCGGAGTACAGCTGCCTGCAGCCATCCTGTCCTCTGTAGCTTTGCCCCGTACATGTTTATGGGAGTTTTGTTGCACAAAATGTTGGCCACGTGAGGTCTGTGTTCCAGACGGCTGCAGACTGAAATGAGCAGTCTCAGAAATATAGATGATTATTTTTCCTGTCTTTCTGGGTGCTCCAAATAATTTATACAGTTCCATATGTTCCTTGCTAGCTCCCCTTCCCTCTCCCAAGCAGTAATAAAGCTCACATCATCAATCTGTGCCTAAATCAAGTTTCTGTTCTTCGTGAGGGATGTGAACTCTGTTTGGAATGACTTCTTTTTTAACTGTTTTAAGAGATTGTTCATGGCTATGTCTTAATCCTGGAGCAGACTCATATTTAATCAGGTTTGCCGTGTCAATTTTACATCCACATACCTGTAAACAATAATGATCCTCTCTGCCTGCTCAGTGAGACATACGCTGTCGTAACGACAGAGCAGCTCCCAGGAGGGAACAATTTACATTGGAGATGGCTTTTTCCTTTCATCAGATTTTATCCCAAGTTGTTTTGGGGACTGTGTCTCTTTCCCCTCTTTAATATTGCTTCTTTCTTTGATCTGACTTCCTCCTACTTCTGCTCTAAAGCCAGCTGAGATAACGAGCCTTGCAGACCCATCCTGCACACGCTCTGCAGCGTGATGCTTGGTGGCATGGTAAGAAGCAGCCTTATGCCTCGCCCTGGGACCTTGGATGATGGGACCTTCCAGGAGATGCGAAACTTGGCCTCGCCCTGGGACCTTGGATGATGGGATCTTTCAGGAGTTGCGAAACTTGGACTTGGAAACAAGTCTCAGTCCTGTGGTCCTCACCTGCCCCCCGGCTCTTCCCTTTTTCCATCTAGCACAAGACTGCCATGTCCTTGAAAACGAAGCCCGTGTGTTTTAAATGGGAGAAGCTGACAGTGTGTCTGTTCTGCTGTGAACTGGGTTGAGGTGCTTCCAGCCACAGGGCATGAACGGCTAATGGGTTAGAGCCACGTCCTTCCTCTTGGAGGCACCTCAACTCTTGTCCTCGAAGCAGAAATCAAGACTGAGAGAATGGAACAGCAACAAGTGAAGCAGAAGCTTGGAGGGTGTTTTGGTGATATGCAGCTCTGAAAGTAATCAGCTATCAGAAGTAGGTGAAATAAAGCCATAGCTTGCAATAAAAAAGTGTGTGCTTGCGATTTATCGTAGGGAAGGGGAAGACAGCAGGGGCCTTTCTACACGGAAACCTCCAGCAGGAAACTTGGGCTGATAATTTAGCCTGACGTTTTTGGTGGAGCATATTGAGAAACAGCAGCGCTATAGCATCCTCAGATACATTACTTTGAAATAGCAGCCCCTCCACAAGGTTTATGCGTCGGCTTAAACCTGTGTCAGAGGAAGACCGGCTAGACCCGTTTGTTACCAGTCCTTAAGTACTGCCTCCAGGAGCTGGGGGTGGGTTTAGAGGCGTTTGCTCGGGTTTGACTCTGCCTTCCCTCTCCCTGCCTGCAAAGAAGATGGGATCCCATCAGACAAAGCGTTAAACCAAAGTTACTGGCTATTGCTGGGGGGGAATGAAGAGGTCCTGTCCATCCACAGCATTTCTGCCTCTTTTTCTGCAGTTTGGAGTAAGGCGGTGTGAAGCCACGGAGAACTTGTCTGCTGGTTCATGGGAAGAAAGAGGGAATGTTGGTCACCGTGGCTGATGTGGTTGGTATGAGAGGTCCCAGCTGAGGTCTGGGTGAACAGGGGACATTTCTAATGGATGGTGGGAGGCATGGATGAGCCCAAGCCCGAGGGTTGCTGTCACTCCTACATGCCCTAGTCCTCGCTACCCTGCCATGCAAAAATCTCCTGAAATAAGAGAGGAGGAGTGGAGGTCATCACTCCGGCAAGGAAGGAGTGACGGCTTCTGTGGTGGAAATGGCTGTCTCCCCAGCTTGAGGCAGGGGAGCCTTGGGTGATATTTGTGTGCAGAGAGCGTTAGGGAAGTTTTGCTGAAGGGAACTGAAGTCTGGGGCACTGGTCACCTACAATTTGCCTGGCAGACCACAGCGGAGCAAATTCACCCTTCTTGGCTTGCTGTGGAGCAGGGAAAGGCAGCCTGCAGCAGCACCAAGCTCCTGGGCTTTCCCAGCACAGGAGGACCCTTTCTAACAGGCTTTCTGCCTGCACCTCCAGTTGCTCTTGCTGGCCCAAGAAAGCAAAGCTGGAAAACTCAACCACATGGCTGAGCGTTTTTGACCTTCTCCAGCTGTTTGCCTCTATCCATCCATTTGCAACAGCCTTTAGAGTTAGGATGCGTCTGCCTTGGAGCACGGCTTGGCATTTGCTGCTCCAAGTAATTTATCTTGGGTTTTTTTCGGCTGGATGAAAGGATAGGGTCCATTAGCCTGCGCAGAGCTCCGTGCTGCGGAGGCTGGACTGCATCTGCTAACCAGGCACCATCTGGGTTTCCGCTCAGCGCAGTGAGGCAGGCATCCTTCTAGACTGTCAGATGCCTTGGCTCTGTCTGTCTGTCCTCATGTCTGTCAGCCCTACTGTAATATAAATCATAATGTCTTCGCTCTCTTTTTAATCTGCAGGAATCCTTTTTTTTCCCTCACATCTGCAATTTCAGTGTATACATGTATCACCTTTCAGTGTGCTTTGCCTCATCCTCTGTCCTTCAGTTTATATGTGTCAGAAAGCTTGGCTCCATTTAGACAGAGGAGATGGTTTTCAGCCCTCTGTCCCTTTGGATTTTAGTAATCACTTAGCTTGATTGAAGAACACAGGCAGGGCAGTAGCTTTCCCTGGGTGAGGGTTATTAATTTTTCCTTTATGTGCTAGTCCAGGTGGCCTTTGCCTTTTAAAAAGAGACTTGTCCTTATGTTGGAGAAATCACATTTATTTTCTAGTAGTGATCTATACTACAGTGCAAAAGATCTGTCTGCTTTTTTGCCATTTCAGCCCTCCAAAAAAAAAAAAAAATGGAGAGGGGGAATGCGAAGGTTCATCGGCCTTGAATTGCCTCTCTCCTTCTGGGGATTTGCGTCAGAGCCTGATCTTTTGGGTCAAAATGTTGGCTCCATTGCAAAGCTGATAAGAAAAATAGAGGAAAAGAGCTCATTGTGATGAGTAGCAGAGAGAGAGAAGGTAATTTATTGAGAAGATGGTTTTAAAATATTCCTTTCTAATGAGACTGTAGATACATTTTCTCTCTGCTTGGTCAGCGCAAACTACAAATGACTGATGCTAAACCTACCTCCCCTCTGGTGTTTGCTCAGATTAAGACCACTTGAGGATCAAAGGAGATCCAGGTTCCTTCCTGGAAGGATGCTCTCTTGATACACATACAAATCCTGCCCTGCCTGAGAGTGAGTTAGGAACGTGTATTGGAAATAAGTAAATTGCTTAGATTTTGACCGACAGTAAAATAATTACCTCAAACCTCAAGCCATTGTTGTTTTGCAAAAATGCTGGGTATCAGCATTAATCACAGAGAGGGGTCGATACAGTGGGAATTACTAGAGGCTTTTGCTTTCTCTTTTTTTTTTTTTTGGCCTTGTTTTTGAATAACTCTAATCACAGCCTCATCCAAGCCTGGGATATAATAAAGGGTTTCAGCAAGGCTGTTCCCCAATCGCCTATCATTTATTTTAATACACCGGCAATGCCATCTGTGCTTGAGGCTTTATTAATGTGAAGCAAGGGCAAGAGTTTCTCTGGTTTTACACCTTTTCTAGGTTGCTTTCCCCACATCCCCCCTGTTTCCCTCTGACCAATCAGGCTGACTTTCTCACCCAGGCTTCTGCACAATCCGGTTTCGCAGTAGCGGATGCTGAGGCTTGTGCTTGTTTTTAGCAAAGGGGCTGGATGCCATCAGTGAGACTGAGCTCTGTCCTCTTGGCCACCCGTTCTGCGGCCACAATGTGTGTCCCCTGGGGACCCCCCATTTTGTTTAGCAGCAGGCGCTGCCCTCCTGTCGCTATCCCCATAAGTTGGATGTGCCGTTGCATCCATCGTACCAGCTTACGGATGTCCATGCTGAGGCAACGGGGATGCTGCTCCGAGTTCCCCGTCAGGAACGTGGTCCTGGCATGCGTGGCATTGTGATGGCCCTTCTGTGCTTTTGCTGCATGTGCAAGTTGAGCTGGCACTTCTCTTTGCACTCTTGAGTGCAAAGTCTTAACGCCAGTGGAGGATTTCAAAGGGCCCTGGGTGGCTTCCCTATACCACCCCATTGACCTGGTGTGGGATTGCCCCCCTTGAGTTGCCTTGATTTTGTTCCCTTTCAACACAGCTGTCCCACAACTCAGACTTCAGCACGTGCTTTGGTTTAGGATTGAGGAGAGATCTTGGCATCTGCCCTTCCAGTCCAGGCAGAAGTCGTTTTTTCTGCCTGTGAGTAAGCCTTGGGGAATGGTTGCTTTGCCGTGCTCAGTTCTGGCTTTCCTTGCAACTATCCATAAGCAAGTTCTGGAATATGATAAGGTAGGATTCAGTATAAATATCTTGTCAGGAAAATATCTTCCTCTTGGGTTTTGTTATTTTCTGTATCTGTAAGAACTGGTTAAATAGAGTCTCTTTCTGGTTTTTGATTGTAGGGACTGTTGGGTAGAGGGTTGAGTATAGCATTAGACCAAACAAGTAGCCTATATGAAGCAATGCTCTCTGGTTATATGTGCTGTCCCGTAGCCAGAACGTTGTCCTGTGAGTGCTGTTTCTGAAGGCTAGATTTTATTAAGTGCAAATAATATGTTGTTGATTAAGAAGATGTTTTGGGGTTTAGCAGGCAAAGATATAGTACTCCAATAGCCATCTACTGCCTGTAAGTGTGTACTACTGTGTAATATCTAGGCTGGAGGTGGGTTTCTTTGCCAGAAAAAAATGCAGACACATACTTCTGTACCCTCCACTGTTTTTATTGTAGCCAACAAATGTGTTCCTGATGGCAGCCTTCCTGGGAGACTCGTGCGGTCTTGTGCCTCAGGCTTATGTCAAGTTACGGAGCATCAGCTCAAGTATGGTAGCTGCTTCTGGATGTGGCTTAGTCTGCAGTGACCTCAAGGTGACGTGCCATTCCCTGGCCACAGCAAGACGAGCTGAGCTGGGTCAGAGCACCTTACGTTTCCCGTCAGTTGGGAATGTGTCTGTGGTTAGTCAATGTGGCTCAGGTATTTTGTGATGACCTCTTAAGTCACAGTTTGCAGTGACTCCATGGTGAGTCAACTCTCTTCAGCCACACATTGCGTGCTCCAGTACGATTGCAGCGTGGAGCAGGAGATGCAGAGAGTTAATTTAACTTCTACTAGACAGAGGCAAGCCAGGACCATTTTTTGCTAAGGTGCCTATCTTAATGGAGCAGATAAAGTCAGCATCCCAGCTAGCAAAACTGAGCATCGTTCCAGTGACGGCTCCAGTGGAGGCTCTTGCCTCACAGCCTTGGAGATGCTATGAGGTCTGTGAAGACCCTTCTCCTGGACCGTGTACCATTTTGCTTCATGCTTAGCAGGGCTGCATCACTGGCCCCTCATGGTTGATTTCAAGCTTTGTATCCTGACAAGCAAAAACCGCAGTGGTTAACTTTGGCCCAGTTTTAGTGTCTCAAACCATGCTAGATCACCTCTGACCAAGAGGAGGTCCTGACCTGGCTGCAGGTGGGCTCTGACGGCATGGAGCACACAGAAATGCCTTCAGGAGCAGCACAGGGCTTGGGATGCAGCTGCATGGCTCCTTCCCAGGGTGCTGCAGGGGATCCTGTCCCTGGGGATGTCTCCCAGAGCTGTCACTGCAGCCGGTGGGAGCTCCTGGGACCTAAACATGGATTGGCACAGGGGCTGCGACACCATCCCTGCAAACCAGAGCTGGAATCCTTGAATTGGAGTCATCTGCTATAGGGAAAGTGCTCTTCAACAGTACTAATTGACAGCAGCAATAATCGGTTATTAAGGTTTGATTGGTCACTACTGCGTGGGCTCTGAAGATAAATATGAGGGTTTAAGAAACAGTGGGACTCTGAATTCTTAATATATTCTGAATCTGCTTCACGGCATTGATTATAGTCTTCACTCTTGTATCCTGTCCTGAAGATACCAACAACTCAGAGGAGAATTGTGCTGTGGATTCACTATTTATGTGGTTTAGCCTTCTTCTACTTTGAAGATAACAAGAAAGATTTAAAAATCAGGGATGAGTGCTCTGCACTGCTTAAAACCAGACTTTACTAATAGGGTTCCCAGGTGATGAGTACTGGACCCATCCTACCCTGTCCCAGGCCCCAGGCAGTGATGCAGAGGTTTTCTCCACAGTCACTCTAAACTTGGGATGGGTGGGTGTTAATGCTCAGAATGAATATCCCTGCTGAGTCATGGAAGAAAATAGGACTTATTTATGCCTGGGTGAGTAGGAAACCATAGATAATGCTTCTGAAAGAGATCCTGGAGAAAATCCTAGGAACAGTCAAGTTCCAGGGAGAAATTTAGGCTGAGAGTTAATTTTATTGTCACCGTAAGAGAGTGAATATGGGTAATGATCTGGGGAGTCTGTTGGCATAGGGTAGAAAGTAAACCAGATCCTTATGAGAGGAAGGGGAGGATGATGCATTAGGAACAGTGGTCTGGCGGGATGTTGGGGAACAAAAGAACAGAGAAAAAAATAACAGCCATCATTTTGACCCTAAACACTCAGTGCCATTCTGCCCACCTGGAAAAGATGGGAGGACGCCTGTCCAGAGGTTGCTGAGGATGGTCACAGTTTGCATGTTGGCTTTTCCATTTGGTTAGGCAATTTCACAGAGGAAAGGTCCATCCCAGTCTTTCAAATGCAGAAACCCTGCATCTGGCTCCACAGCCACAAAGCACCGAGTGCCCGGAGGGTGTGTAAGGGGAGCGTCGCTCTGTGATTGTCCTGTTCATAAGCTTTTTCTTAGACGGCTGCTGTTGGCTACTGTCAGCCTTGCTAAGCCAGCCAGACCTTTGGTCTGACCTAGGCTGGCTGTAAGTGGCACCTGGTCTCCTCATCTGTTTAATTGCTGGCAGTGCTGCTTTTTTCTTATGCGTCCTCGAGCAAATCACTCATCCATACTGTGCCTGAGTCCTGGTGTTCATAGGCAGGACAATATTGATGCTTTTGTGTTGATTTATTCATTTAGGTTCTTTTGGGCATACACTGTCTCTCTCTACATGTTTGTAAAGCATTTATCACATGAGTGCGTCATCTCAGATGGACTTTCAGCTGTCACAATAACAGAAATAATTAACAAGAAAATCCTTCTCTCCCTGCCTTTATTATGTTTTACTCATAAACAAAATGTTGACCGTTGCTCAGATAAAAGTATCTATTGAAGCCTGCTAAAGAGGAAAGCTGGGACCCCTGGATCAGCAGTAAATTGCTGCAGGATGGACAGTGAGGCAGGGAAGTATCACCTGTGTGTTTGCCCTGTATTTAGGCTTTTCTGTGAGCATCTGCCTTCAGAGATGGGATGCGGGGCTAAGCTGATCCAGTACAACCACTCTTACATTCTCTTCCTTCAGCACGAGCTTCCCCCCACAGCCCTTAATCATATTGCAGGGACAGAAACCCCAGAAACTCTGTGGTTTTGCACACCAGCAGGGAGATGTGGCTCAGTCAGTAAAGGTACCTTCCAAGGCGCCAGTGTCTTTCAGATTCACCAGGCTCCCCATAAAACATTTTTATACTGAAACAAGGGGTATGACCTTGTTGATAATTTCACTCGTGGACCAAAGACACGCAGCGGAGTACAGACACCGGTATACGTTGACATCGTCCTCTTCCCTTGCTGAGGATTCTGCACATTTTCTTGTGTGGCCGGTCTGCCCTGCAGTTGTTGTCACTGTTGGGCTGAGTTAATTTCCCACTTGCAGCACAGACAGAATCTTCTCTCAAGTCCTCAATGCAGAGAAAGTAATGGCATTTTCAGGAAGGCACCAGATAGGTTTGCTTTGCTCTGTTTCACAGGGTTTTATTCATTGTTCACAGATAACCAGAATGGAAATTTTCTTGTGTGCAGAAATTGCCTGTGGATTCCCAAAGCCACCTGGGTTATGGGTCCAGCAGCTCATATGGAAATGTGTGGCTTGTTGCTCTTTTGGCTTTGGTAGATCTGTTTGTTATCTCTTAGAAATGGACTTTGAAAATGAAACTTAAGCTCCTGCATCTCTTCAAGTTCAAGTAAACGTGGACAAAGAGCATTTCTCAGTGAAGGGACAGATTTATAAATCAGGATGTTGTGATGAACTGGTTTGAGTCAACAGTTCATCTGGTCCTTCGATCAAACTCGTAACTACACTTGATCAGTAATTGCCTAAACCTGTGAATTAATTCACAACATTATAGGATAAGGACAGTAATTTATCTTTCATGTTTAGGACTAAGTGTTGGAAGTACTCTGTGGTTTCACTGTTTTCTGTACCTACAAAGAATTGCAGCTTTTTGCCGGCCTGTAGAGGTTTTGTTTGTGCTGTGGAAAAGGCACCCTTTCCCCAGAAGCTTCCCTGTG
The DNA here is from genome assembly GCF_000708025.1 of Charadrius vociferus. Classification (NCBI taxonomy): domain Eukaryota; kingdom Metazoa; phylum Chordata; class Aves; order Charadriiformes; family Charadriidae; genus Charadrius; species Charadrius vociferus. Next base: position 6,049,433 of record NW_009661375.1, on the reverse strand, counting down.
CAGAATCTTCACAGCTATAAACTTAAACTAAAAAAATGCAGCTTATTGAGGCCCAGTGCTCTCCTGACCGATGGACTGCGTGTGGTACTTTAGAAAGAGACAAAAGAAACTTCTGTTTCCCAACCTTTTCTTGGCTTTGTGTATTTCTGAAATATGCTGTTGGATAACAATTTCCTTCTCAGGGAAGGCTATTAACATTGCCTTTGAGATTAGAGCTTGCTCACTGACTTGTTTGCAGGATTTTGCAAGCCCTGTTGGAAGATAAGAGACCACCCCCCTGCTTGAAGTCTGTCTTTTTCCAGGCTGATTACTTTTAGCGTGTAACGTGGAGATTTATCTGCACACTGGGAGATATAAAACCCTGGAAAAGGTCTCTAAATATTTTATAGTGCCTTCTCCTGCTGCTTCGTCTTGTCTTTTTTGACCTTTGTTGCATCCCCTTACCTTTTGGGTGATGCCATGTCCTGCAAACCTTCCAGGCTGGAGATGAGAGTTGCCTGCAGTGAGTTTGGACTAAGATCTCCCATCTCCCCATTTGCTTGGGGTGCAAGCGAGTCTCTGCGTGATGGAGCATGTAGCCTGACACATCCCATCACCTGACAAGAACCTGGAGGTCTCAGGAGGAGTGGCTGCCCCACAGCTGGGCACAGGCTTTGAGGGAGGCTCCCTTTGAGCTCTGACCCTTTGGCATGTCTCACCTGGCATGAAGCAGTTGGTCAGTACGGGGTGAATGGCTCCTGCCTGGTGCACGGGGCCATGGAGGAGGAGAGAGTCTCTAGCATTGATTTGCTGACGTGTAAGGGTCAAGTCATGTTGGGGAGGTGGTCATCAAGAAGAAATCAGGGTGTGTATGGTTGGAAAGTCTGTACACGTGAATTCAGTTCTTCAGTTTATGTACTGTCCTTTAAAACCACAGTGCAGTCAGACCACTACAAAAATGTTTTTAAAAAGTATCCTCTGTTTATTCCTTCTTTGGGGCTTCTGAGTGCCTTCTTTGTCTGTATGTCTGTCTCTGCAGAGTTTGTCTTCCTAGAGGACATGACACAACACTTGCCAAGTCAACAAGAAACTTTCTGGCCCATTTCGTGGGCTTTGGAAGCTGAGCCCTACAGAGTGGCCATCAGCATTTAGATAATAAACATTTGCTGCTACTTTGAAAGCGGATTAAGCTGTGAGGCTTTATCCAGATAATTTTGTGAAGGTTCTCGCACATCAAATCATTTCTTCATTATTTGAACAGATGATGGCAGCAAAATCAGGAGTTCATTCAGAGATACTCATATTCCAAAATGTCTCTTAAAGCCACATCATATCACTATCCTAATCAGAGAGTGGTCTCTGACCATTTCCAATCAGGGTAATACCCTTTCAGTGTAAGTAAATTGTTACAGATTATCTTAATCTGCTTGGAGAAACACCAGATCCATTCATTTCTGAGCAGAAGGATTGGGATGGAGAATGCCGGGTGCAGGTGCTTGGGGGCAGCAGCAAACCCCACGGGGACTGAAGACACACAGGCATTAATCTAGCAGGAGCGGTGCTCTGTGCCATATGTGAAATAAATGGAAAATGCAGATAACAGGCAATCTGAAGATAAATTAACCCTTTCACTTGAAGGGCTGTGCAGAGCTGCGTATGAGGTGATGATGATTTTACAAGGTTCAGTGGGTGGCAGCAAACTTCACCAAGATTTTGGAATGTTCATTTGTCTGCAAGGCCTCACCCATAACTGTTAATAGGTGCTGCAGAGGAAAGAGAGGTTTTGCTTCTGTGCAGCCCCTGGAACAGCCACTCCACAGCAAATAAACTTAATATCCGAGGACCTAGGTTGAAGGTACAAGGCCAGAGGGATGCGGAGGTAGGGCTGGTGCTTGGTTTGGAGGTTACTCTCTCAAGCCAGGGCACCTCTCTGGGGGTTGGACGAAATCTGAGGGGGAACCAGGAGCTGCAGGGTCCAGGTGGTGGCCAGGCACTGCTCCAGTTTGCTGTGCAGCGCTGAGTCCTGCCACTACGGTTTTATACTGTCAGCCCCGTGAAACCAGGCCTGCTTGTCCGGGGGTTGAATTTGGCCTCATGCAGAACAGAAAAAAAAGCCAGGTCCTACCACGGTGCATACCTTGAAGTTGCCAGTCTCGCCAGTAAGCAAAATTGTTCTTCGCCTTCAAAGCATTTCCCTTCAGAGACTTTTCAGTGTTAAAGTGTTTGAGATCAGCCATTTCCTGCCGTGGAAGCGAAAAAGGGAGCTGCCTTCTCCACCTTTTGTCTACCAAATATATTTGTGACTCCTTCATTTCGATAGCCCAGCATCAGACTCTCACGTTCTGCCTCCTGGGAGAGTTTTCATCTGTCAAAAGTGCTTCCTCCTCAGCCAGTACAGACTCAGTGAAACCATTTTGGTTTGATTGCCATCAGGTGTCTGAGTCATTATTACTGAGAAATACCCACTGGCTTTGAACATTCATTGCCTCATGGCCCAACTTTCAATAAGAAGCTTTGCTATTAACTGGATGGGAAATGTCATCTAGATAATTTTTGTTATGACAGTAAAATAGGACTTTGGGTGAGATTGGCAGAAAAACTCAGCACTGGTCTGCACCTCTTTGTGATGAAATGCAAATTCCTCTCAGCTGGAACAGAATCGTATCTGTGCTGAAGATATTTGCAGATTTTGCCCCAGCTTTCTCTGCTGGCTTTGGGTCTTAGTACCTCCACTTGGCTGTAAATACATCCCGTCAGTGCTTTCAGGTTTGGATTCCCAGTCAATAGATTAAGATAAGACTGCTTGCTTATATTAGAGAACTGTTGTGAATGCAGTTAATATAGCTGCAAAGCTGAAAAGTAGTGGAAGAGCTGAATATCATTACAGAATGAGACCTCATTCACAGTACATGACGTGAAAAATTATTTCTTGCAAAGAATAATAAATTGCCATGGCTTTTTAGCTTAATTGTAGATGCTTGATTCTAATTTGTTATTTGTCATTTCCATGTTAATGAAGAGTTTTAGATATAATTACCACATTTATGGCAAACAACACATTATCATTTTCCAATGCTTGCAAAGCACCGGCTTCTTTAGAAATAGAAGAGCTGAATAATTATCCTCATGCAGCTCCAGGGTGGGCTCTACAAATAATAGTGTCCAGCTCCCTCTGCAGAAGAGTTTTTGTGCAAGATGCTTCTCAGAGGCAGCTGATGTCATTAACCCTCTTCTGCATTTGGGGACCCAAGACTCAGAGACATGAAGTAACTTCCCCAGGGCACTCAGCAGGGTTCCTGGTGCTCCAGATCCTTTCTGGACAGCGTCTTCTCTTCCTCACTCTCACAATGCAAAAGATGTCCAGAGCCATCATTTTGGTTGGCACCAAGTTTCCCGGTTTGTTCTAGTTATCACAGTGTGAGGGAGGTGATCCTCAAGGCCCATTCACTGGCATATTGTAGAGACTTTGCTTGATCAAGGCTGGGTTTTACTCATATTGGTGGTGATGGGAGAGTTTCATGGGATTTTAAGAGTATCTTATCTAAGGCCTGGAAAGTCCTGGTATGATAAGAAGCCCATAACTGCTGTTTTGCAGCAAAGCAGTGTAATATTTGTGAGTTCCCCTGCCCGCTGTGATTGTGGCTTTCCATTGCATTGATAGATGTAGTAGTTCCTGATCCTCCATTTTTGCTACATCCATTCTTGTTGTCCTGCCTCGTCCAACGACAAGGGTAGCCCAGCCTGGGCTTCCCTCCATGGGGTGGCAAAAGGCAATTTTGAGAAGCTTTGATTCATAGCAGTAGGAGGGAGGTGTCCTAGTGCATTGACTTGAGATGCTGGTAAACACGTTGTTTCTCTGTGATGGAGAGCTGTAACATACCATCCTCTTCCACTGGCAAGCTCCATCTCAGAGCTGCTTTGAAGTTTGGCCAATGTTATGAGTGGGGCCTTGTTGCTCTGATAATGAGAAGCCTTTGGCTTTCCAGCCTCAAGTGTCTATGGTCCCTCTGTCCCTGGAAGAACGGGATTATTTAGCTTCAATACCTCCTCTTTGTAGCTCTTCTTCCTCTCCTGGTGCTTCCACACTAGGATTTACTTAGAGAGTACAATGCTGCTCCCTTTCAGCCTTTGCTATGGCTGAATGAGCCAAGGGTCTTTCGCTTTTCCTTTTAAGATAGTTTCTGGTTTTACATCCTGGCACTGAGACAGTCTTAGCACACCTATTGTGAATATCTCCTGTATGTGGCTTTTCGTTACCTGTTACGGAAGGTGGATGCAACTCAGAGAAAGATGTTGGGAAATCAGCAACAGGGAGGTGACTTACAAATATCTTAAGGGTCTGGTAAGTAGTGTGGGCCAGAGGCATGTGCTTTGGGGACAGACATGTTCCAGTGCTGAGTGCGAGACTGTGATTCTCTGTGTTAGGATGTATCACAAATTAGAGATTCACCTCCCTCCAACCTCTCAAAATGGCGAAAACTTTGTTTTTCACTCATCTCCACACTCTGAGTTCCTCCCTTTTGTAGACCACATGCCCAGGAGATGGCATGTAATGCGTTTGAAGTGGAATAAATCAGTGGGCACCGCTTTCAATTATCCCAACCCGAGCTCATTCACTTCACAAGGCAGCCTGTGAAATATGGCAGGACTGACAAGTCGCGAGTGCTGCCGGAGCATTAGCGCTGATCTGCAAATAGACATCAGCACAGTGCCTGCCACAAGCAGCAACCCCTGCCTGCGCTGCCCGTGACAGCTCCAGCTGCCCTGATTTGGGGAGGCTGAGGGCAGAGGAACGAGCTGGAGGAGAGTACTGAAGTGCACTTCTGCCGGCGTGCCATTGCTGAAATCCTCAAGTAGCTTCTGCAGCTAATGCTTAGAGCCACTTCAGCCTTTTCAGTCAAACATGAGATGTCCTGGGCTGCTAGTTTCAAGCTGGCAAAATTGAAAGCATTGCCACTTATCTCTCTGTGGTGAGACAAACACTGCCCCATGGCATTAATGCCGTTACTGAGGCTCACAAACACAAAAAGTGACAGAGGACCTCACTCCTGCCCCTAGCCCAGCCCAGCCCTGTCTGGTTTGGTGGCTCTGAATTAGTCACATCTTCATGGCATCCATGGGTTTCCCTGACTGTCTTGCAGACCCAGATACCCAAGGCAATGTGGTTATAGGGTGGGCCAGTGGGAAACGACACATGCAGCACTCGGCACTGGCCATATCTTAGGCAGAGTTGTTTGTTAACACACACGAGCTCCTGGAGGAAGAGTGCTGAGAATAGACTTCCGTACTAGGAAAGGGTCCCTAAGAGCTCGGCATGAGCTTTGGTTCAGCTTTGTGCCAGCAATAGAGAAGAAGGTGCTCTCTCTGTTGCATTCCTACAGAGACGTTCTCCTGTCACCCAGTTGTGAGTCTCCAGCTTCTTGTAATGAAATCATCAGAAAGGAATGGCCCACAGAGGTGAAGCACTGAAGCAGGAGAGACTCAGTTAACTTGAGCGTGTCTCAGCTGTTTCCTTTGGTATGAGATGGGAATAAATCACTGCTGTTCAAATGATGCAGTGATTTCTGCTCAGCTTATACTGGTATAAGTGAGCTTATATTGGTATAAGTGTCTATTTACAGTGCCAGAACAATTGCAACTTGTCTCAGAAATGAGTTTAGCTTCTGTATTTATGTCTTATCAGCTTTTCAGCTTTTCTGGGACCAGATCTTTCTTTACATCCACCTAGTGTTGGATGGGAATATCCCTAAGCGCCTCTGTGGACTGGGCTGCCAAGGAGACCTGTCCTATGGTCAGCCCAGCCTGGAGAAGAGCAGGAAGAAGTCTTCTCCCTTTTTACTCTTTGGTGGTTTGGTAGCACCTAGAATCCAGCTGAGAGTAGGACCTGACTGTACAAGTGCTTGGGGACAATCAGAGCAACCTCTTCCCTCTCTGCACCATGTCCCCTTAGCCCTCCATGCTGTCACTCACAGCGTTTTCTCCCTGTTGCAAGGTTCTTCTTCCTTACTGCATCATCTTCTCAGTACAGTTGTGAGTTTGCGTTCACCAGCAAACCACAGCATAATCAAGAGCCTTGATGGAGAAACATTGCCTGCTTTTCCTTGTGCTCACTCCACTGCTGGCCACGGCTCGTATGCGCCTGAGAAACAGGAGGGAAGTGCAGATTCCTAAACTTCTAGCAATGCAGCACATCAGTATTATGTTTTCAAGCACTCTGTCAAAGGACAACAATAAAAACATAGTGCAGAAGAAGCAAAGCTAGGCACTGCCTTTTCTGAAAAACCACCCCACAAAATGCCGTTGCTTCACCGTTCCTGGACTGTTTGGCTAGTAGACCAGCCAAACAGCTTGCCGGCTTACTGCTGAGGAGTGGGAGGTGTACCTGCTGCTCGTTCAGAGCTTGTAGATCTTGGGGGAAAGTGGGTGATGGATCAAATCAGGATTTGCTATGACTTCACTACAAATCCCTTATATTTAACTCCAGGCTTACGATGTGGATCACAAACGTGGTCCATCATAACTGACTGGGTGTCTTGTCATTGAGCTAAGATTTGGATCAGGGTGCTGGGAAACAAAACTGCTTTAGTTGTAGTGGGCAACCTGTACTGGATGTGTGTTGTTGCTCATTGAATATGCGCATGCCCAGAGGGACTGTCCATCCAGTGGCTGTCTGAGGTCTGGTGGGGTAGACCAGCCAGTTGGCTGGATGTGCATCTTGCCAGGCACACCGTGGTGTTGCCGGGGTGGCTCCTTAAGAGTGTGGTGTCTGCAGCTTTCCTCAGGCCCAGAGACAGCACCTAAAGGGGAGGTGGTGATACAACATGAATGATTCAAGCATTTTTGGCCTGAATGAGGCTGCTAAAGCTGGCTCCAGTGAAAGCTCAGCCAGCCCTCAGCATTCTCGCATGATGCTGTTCTGTGCCTTGGCCTGTTAGAGCAGCGATGTGATTTCTGTGATAATCTGGTGCCACCCTATAAGTTTATCTTGCTGCTGCCAAGCACTGACTCTCCAAGCAAGCCAGACCTCTCCTGTTCCAGGACCTGCCTTTACCTTTGCACAGTCTCCAAGCTCTGGAGTCAGAAGACAGAGATTCCTGACCAGGGAGGCTGCACAGCATCTGATCTGAAACCCCACCACTGGTATGGGATGAGCCCACATTCACGTGAAGGCCATGTTGTGACGAAGGACCAAAGCGCGTAGTGTCCCACAGAGACAGTAGTCCCCAGTCAGAAAAGAGCTACAAGATGCCACCATGTCAAAAAAACCCAAAGGGATTTGTAGTGCTGACCTTCATCCCATCCCTGGCACTGCTTCTCTGGCATTCAGGCTGCTGCAGTGTTGGGTACAGCATACAATGAGAGACAAAGCCTTTGCTGGCGGTGCCGGGGGGGGATGACGACTGTTCAACACCAAAATTACCTCAAAATGTTTCTTAACCTGAGCTCCTTTTCCTGGAAAATCATTTTAAGACAGCTACCAGGCTCCACGAGGGGCTTACCAGCTGCTGGGAGCAAAATACGTTCCCACTGGAGAGGCTGATTTCTGCTGTAAATGGATCCATCGCCCTGGTTCCTGTGGGCATATGATTGCCCGTGGTCACTCTGGTTCCTGTAGGCACCAAGCAGCCTGGAACAACAAGAGTTACTTTTCTGGATTATATTTCATTTTAGCTGGGCTGTAGTAATACTTTTTAAAGCATCACATCCTGTCACCTGGTTTCTACTTTAGCCTGGTCTTACATGACTTCATGGGATGTACACAGAAGACTTCTCCCTCCTCCACTTCATATGCTATAAATTTAGGGTGGCAGTGTTGATTCAAAATGCATTACAGCAAGTAGATGGCATCATTCATGCTGCCTCAGCATGATGCTGTGTGTCATTACCTCCCTGGCTGCTTCACTTCCAGGCATGAAGTATTTTTGTGCCATCGCTTTCCTGGAGCTCGGAGTCTAATCAGCAGTCTCCTGGTACCCGGCTGTCCTGCGACCTTCCCAGTGACCTGCCATCCAAAGAGTGCCATAATTTCTGGAGTTTTTCTGTTTTTTAGGGAATAAAATCTGCCAGTGACAGAGGCCATTTGTAGACTGCAGGAATAAATCACTGAGAAGTGTAAGCACAGTGAAAATTCACTGTACAACTAGTAAGATCTTACTGTTTCCGTGTTCTCTACCCACTGTTTTGTTTTGCTTATTGCTCCTTCCCTTTCCTCTCTTTGCGATTTCCCTAGGGTCCACTCCCATAGGTCTACTGTGAATATTACTGGTGACTATGGAGTTTCTGAGAATCACAGAATGGTTAGGGTTAGGGTTGGAAGGACCTCTGGAGATCATCTAGTCCAACCCCCCTGCCAGAGCAGGGTCACCTACAGCACGTTGCACAGGTGGGTTTGGAATGTCTCCAGAGTGGGAGACTCCACAACCTCTCTGGGCAGCCTGTTCAGTGCTCTGCCACCCTCAAAGTAAAGTTTTTCCTCATGTTTAGATGGAACTTCTATGCTCAAGTTTGTGCCCATTACCTCTTGTTCTATCACTGGGCACCACTGAAAAAAGACTGCTCCCATCCCCCTGGCACCTTTCCTTTAATTATTGATTAGATCCCCCCTCAGTCTTCTTTTCTCTAGACTGAAAAGACCAAGTGCCTCACCCTTTCCTTATAAGAAAAATGTTCCAATCCTCTAATCATCTTTGTAGCCCTTTGCTGGAACCTCTCCAAGCAGTTCCCATTCCTTCTTGAACTGGGGAGCCCAGAGCTGGGCACAACACTCCAAATGCGGCCTCACCAAAACCCATTCACTTTCTTCACCTGCCTAATGGAACTATTACATTTTTCTTCTCATCTCCTCTGGATAAGGATGCTTTGCTTCACAGATTTTCAGCCTTTGCAGCTGTGAATTTTACCAGAAGTGGAGATGGGTATTGACCATTTTGGGTTTAATAGATAGTGTATTTGAGTCTTTGGTCAGGTTCATGTCATCCTTAGTGGACAGTAGTTAAGGCCTTATGCGAATGAAATGAAACAGCATCTTTTCACAGACCCTTCATTAACACCAAGTATGAAGTCCAGGCAGGCACGAGTGGATGAGTAGCACATAGGTACCACCTCCTCCCTGGAGCCGGGCTTCTCCTGGCAGCGTGGACAATTTTCCTTATGTTATTAAAAGTATCAGTGGACACTATGGGCATATAATGTGACAACGTTCCTGTGCAGGACCCATCCTAGGGTGGAAATGGTGCAACTCTGCTGACGTTAGTGGAGTTTCACTACACAGTGGAAGGCTGGGTTTGGTCTGTTGTCCCACGTTTCATGTTCCTTCCTGGAGCCAGAGAAAGGTCAGGTTCAATGTCTGTCACAAATACATGCTTAAAGCAGCTTTCTGAGCAGCAGAATTCTTCCCTCTTTTATTTGACAATTTACTTCTCCTTGCAAACATTCATTAAAAACTTCTCTGCGTGTTCAGTCTTCAAGAATAGGCAATACAGTCTGAGCGGATGCTAATGAGGGTAGGGAAAGGAGAATAAATCTGTTTTTTCTTAGCACCCTGGATGCTTTGATAATTAAAACAATGGTTTCCTAAAGACCATTTGTTTCTGAATAAGACCATTTTATTGTGATTTAATATACGTACTGTATTAGCTTCTACAACATCACATTCAGATGGAGATGTTACAGTAGGGACTATTAAAATATGTAGGAAGAGGCTGTGATACAAGCAACTCACAAGAAAAGCAGAAAAGGCAGACTAAATATTATGTATTATACCCTTAGTATTCCCATGGTGAGGATGGAAAATGGAATAACAGAGATTAATTTACTTGCCTGTGGTTATACAAGAAGTCAATTGCAAGGCTATCGAACCAGCGTCAGGAACCTTAAGTCCCCATTTGGTGTTTCATCACGACAGCATCGAATCACAGTGGGAATCGATGTTCAGTTCTGGATGCAGGAGGAATGTGGGATCGGACTTTTTCTCTTAGCAAATAGAAGCAAGTGCATTTTTCTTTTGCGACTTAACGCTGGACAGTGCTCAGTCTGCTCATGTTCCTGAGTATTTGCATGAAAATGAATCTCTGAGATAATCAGATTTTATTTCTAGCATCTAATCAATGCTCAGGGCTTTGTGGTTTAATTACTAGAATAATTGTTTGCTGAAAACACAGTTCAATATCTATTTTTTCCTTTAAAGGTCAACTCCATCATTTTAATTTCCAACCATTTAGTACTTTATTGATCTTTATGTCATTTCATGATGAGTGCTGCATCCGGCCAGCCGAAATAAAGGCCAAAACTTGGAATAAGAAAAATACATTCTTTTTCTTAAATACAGAATGTGGAAAATATCCTATTTCAGCCTTGCTTGCTGCAGGCAAGTTCTTCATACATTGTCCCCAGGAAAAATGATTCTGAAAATTACATTTGCCCTTTATGGAAGAGAAAGCAAACCAAGAATCTTTTCAGATCCTGATAATATCAGATGTAAACTGAAGCACAGAAAGAAATTTTGCAGTTTAGCTGCTGATCCTTTAAAGTAGATAAGGACGGGGGCTCTGTCAGGAGGATGTGAATGTGGATGTGGCTTGCATTTAGAGAGAGCTGAATGAGCGGGTTGAGTAGCCGCATGGAGAAATGCCCTGTCCTCTCTGTAGAGGGGAAAATCACGTGGCTTCAGCTGGAGATGTGGATGGTATTTGGTCAAATAACAGCGACCGCTGTTTTGCTGCTGTCCTGCAGCAGAAATGAGATGCTGTTTATCAGAGGGATGCGTGAGGCGCTCTCCATCTGCAGCTTCTCTGGCTTTTTCACTCCCCCCGTCACAGCGACTTGACATTTAGTTTTAATTTGCAAAAAATGTATCTGTCTCTCCCAGATTATGGGAAAGGGTGCTGGGTTATGGAGCGGAAAATAGGCTTGCTGAAAAATGGGCATTAAAAAGTAGCATGGGACCAATTTCCACTTCATGTTCTTTTTCTGCAAATATAGAGGGTCAAATCCTGAAATCGTAGCTCAGGCAAAATTATCGGTGATTTCGGGGGGACGTGGTGCCAGAAAGAGCTGAAAGATTGTCTTAGTGTAAGCGCAAAGATCCCCGAACCGTTTCTGCAGCTTGGCTCTCGGCATCGGTGGCGTCAGATGGCACAGCTTGCCCACCGCCGCAGAGCGGCTCCGCGCTGTTATTTATCGAGCTTTGTTTTCTCTAATCCCCAAGATGACTTGGGCAGACTGCAAACACAACACGGAGCCCATTGACAGTAGGAAGAAATTATGTTCTAGGGCCGCGTCCTCAGCTGCTGTAAATCAGCAGACGGCCAGCTAAGGATCTCAACGTACCTTAAAGCATTTTAAAAACCCCATCATTAAGGTTGAGATGCACTTACTATGGAAGGGTAGTGCTTCCCCCATAAGGCATTGCCCTGTAAATCTGCACATGCGTGGGGCTTGCCTGGCAATAACAGCCATGCCAATCATTAAATTTCTTGGGTTTATATTCTGTAGTATTATCAAGAACTATCGTGATAACTTTACCAGATTTTAACTGCGTGGACCGATTTTTTTCCATGGTGCTTGCCCCAGACCTTTAAAGAAAATCTTAGCTAAAGGAGTTCACCTGCTCCAGTGTATGAAGAGAGGGGAAAAACAAACCATTGATAATTTTTTTACCGGAGACCTCGGAAAAAAAAAAGGGCAATTAGAAGTGATATCTTGCTAAGCATGCAAAACGGGGTATTTCTTTACTCATGAGCCTTGACTTCGCAGCTTTAATAACCTTTTTAAGATAGCTCTTGTGTGCCATTTATTTATGTACCACTATCCACATATTACTACGTAAAAGCAGCAATTGAAGAGCCACGTGTCCTGTGAAGGAAAGCCTTCATGGACTTTTTTAGTGCTTTTTCCAGGGTGCTAATATATCTCTTGGAGAGTTTTTGCTAATCCCTGCACTCTGAATTCTTGTAAAATTTGGTGATACAGATGTGTTACTCTGCCACCCAGCTGAAGTCCCTCTGTGGGTCCCCCCCTCCAGCCAAAATCATGCTGGGATGGGATGGACTTGTGCAGGTGCTCTCATTGCTCGCTGCGATGACCAGGTGAGTCATATTAACCCCCACTCCCGTGACCCAGAGAATGGATTAAAAATCTCCAAAGAGCAATAAGATGAGCCCAAAACTGCTGTGAAAGCGCCATCCTGCTATGTGCATGCTGCTTCCCTTGCAGAGGAGCTGAAAAAGAAATGTGGCATGGAGACCTTCTGGCAGGCTTTGATAAGGATTGATAAGCTCAGGGAAGGAATTAAGAAGCCCGTTTTAGTTTCTGCTTTCTGGGTGAGCATGGCGAGTTGTCCTCCCACATCTACCTTCCCCTCTGAAGAGGTTTGGGTATTTCATGGTGGGCAGGAGTGTTAGCCAGGCTTGGGCTGTAGCTGGGTGGACAGGGAAAAGATTGTAGTTGGTACAGTTAATAAACCAGACAGTTGCATGGTAGCTATTAAAGTTCATTTTGCTAATTCAGAGTTTGTCCAACCAAATTTTTTTTTCTGAAAACGTAAATGGTAATTGTCAGTTTGACATTTGTTTGATTATCTGGGGCTGCTCAAGTCTTCTTGAGTTGGGCATGGGGGGAAATGGATTCATCACAATTCCCATCAAGTAGGTATAGTTTTTCTTCTGGAATTAAAAATGCGCTGCCTTCCAGTCAAATGCCATTTTCTGTATTATTTATTTTTGCTAGTAAGTAAATTGGCAATTGTGTTTTTTAAGGAAAAGGAGCCGATGCGGCCTCGTGCCATTAACTTGTCAGAGCCGAGCAGATGAAGCACGGAGCATTTCTGCAAAATTGTTCTCGCTAGTCTCATTTAAAAGAAAGTCCTACCTGCAAGAGAAAGGGATGAAATCCGTAATGTAATAGGGCAGATTGCTTGGTGTAGACAGACTGATTTAAAGTCATCAATCTTTTCTTTATTTTTTACACTTTAACCATCTCTCCTTTGCTGGAACAAGGAATACAGCTTGGAAATTGTGTAGCTAAGTGAGGGAAGAGGAGAACTAACTGGAGCAAATCTCTTGCTCTGATGTATGTAATGGAGATTGAACAGGCGCTTAAGAGGACAGTAACGTCCCGTTTCCTCACTACAGAGGCTTGCACAGGTATCCGCTCTGGCAGCGCTGTCTCGAGCAAAGTAACCATTAAGGGTGAAGTTTGCTCCTCCTGACTGCCATCAGTCGTTGGCCCTAATGAGAAGCAGTGCCAAACCCAGCCATTTCATGATGAGGAATGGGAAGAGCAGGGTAGCGGCCAGGCATGGAAGAGGTGAATAAATTTGTTCTTGGGCAAAGGTCCTTGGGAAAAAGCCGATGGCAGAGCTGTGCTGAGCTGCGTCAGCTGCGAGATGCAGTTACATTTCACTGTATAGTGACCTACACAAAGCCTCCTCACTATGTATTTACAGTTTCCACACTCTTGCAAACATGTCAAGGTGGTCTTTTTTCCTTATAACAACTGTAGGGTGGGACGAAGATGTCCTGGCCAGAGGAAGGCAGAGCAAACCCAACATCCACAGCAGGCATTGCCAGTGCTCAAAAAGAGATGCTCCATTTGCTCCTGGGCTCCATCCGTCTTTGCCTCCCTCATCTTGTCTGATGCGCAGATCGCTTGCGGTGGGTACTGTCATCTGCTGCAGTGGGGGCCTTGTCCTTCAACAGCTTCTCTGGTTCCTGAGATAGGGATATCTCTGATTTCAGACAGTCATGAAAGCAATTAACAGTAGCTGTTAGATCAAAATCTTTTCATACCCTGAGGATATTGAGGTGACTGATATTTTCTGATTTCTCAGAATGAAGCTTGGTGCAGCTCTCTCAGCTTATTGCATTTAAGGAATTACAGATGCAATGGTTAAGTCAGGTTACCTGAGCTCCAGCTTAACTGTAAAACCATCCTTCAGCGCTTTTCTCTGCCCTTTGGGGAGTGTATAGGAGCTTGGGTGCCACATTTTCACCGCTGGTCTGGTGGTCACAGTGGCGAATTGTTAAAAGAGAAGGTCCTGGATGTACCTTCATTAGCATTAAGATGAAGTTCTGGAATGAAGATGTAGATGCTGGATTTGAAAATACAGCAAGATGCACAGGGCAGATGGATAATGTGCCATGGAAAAACAGAATTGCTTTAGAAGATGATTAAAAAAAAAAAAAAGGAAATATGATTAAAACAAACTGATAAGATGAAACTAAAATGACAAGATAAAGCAGCAGTGCATCCAAGAGGGGAAGGGAGAGACAGAACTGATGGCAGGAGAGCATGAATTATAGATTGAAATCTCCACCAGAAGGTAAAGTCTTTGCGTATTTTTATCTGAGAAGGGAGAGAATGAATGAGAAGTGAACAGAATTATTAAGCAGCTTTATCATTGCATTCGAGTGGATAATTAGGCAATTAGGATTACTAAAAGTTGGCAAAGCATGAAGCCCAGAGGACTTGCGTTCCTGATTTCAGAGGGGGGTGGTGAGGGGAGCGGGGAAAAGCCTTTGGCAAGAGATTTGACGGTACGTTATGGTGAGGCTTAAATGCAGAGCCTGCTCTGGCACCGAGCACCCTGCAGCTTCCAGGACAAAAGAGGGTTCAAGAGACATGGTCAGTAAAGAAGAACTTATTTGAAGGTGGAAAGTTCTCTGAACAGCAGCAAGAAGTGAGATCATGAGTGAAGGCGGCCGATAAGGGTTCAGGGGAGGAGAGCACAGCTAATAACAGTATGTGTACACCCTCTTTTTTCCATGGTGGGGATGCAGAGTAGCCATGGGAGTTACTGTGTAGTAAATGTTTTATGTGCTTTTTCCAGATCTTTGCCCTCGGTTAACATCCCCTCTCCTTTCAGGTGAGTTGTGTGTCACAAGACTTCGCAGGGCCATAAGCTGAGGGTGCTGTGAGATCCCTGAGCAGAACACCAAGAGGTCAGACTCTTCCCTAGGAAGACAGTGTCAGACTGTGGGTTAGACTTGCAGTGAATATGGTCTGTCATGCTACCTTAATTTAATTTTCTTTGGTCCGAAGTGACAAATACTGGATTTTTCCCTGATGTAAATCGTGCAAGCGCTTTGTTGTCAGAGGATCTTTCCAGCTGAACTTGGAAGCAGCTTCCAAACCTCTTCCAGTTCAATTATCCATTGTAAATTGTGTGTGATCACCCCTCTTGTAAAGAGGAGCTCTGCAAAAACCAAATGAGCAGCTAGGGTAAGCTGCCTGAATCTAGTCTTGTAGGGGATGCAAAGATGTAGGATGCAGTGGAAAAGAGAGGGATGGGAACACAAGAGCTGTCTGTCACGAGGGTTAGTTTGGATTTATAGCATTGAAGAGTTCAGTGGTGAATGGATATGTTGGGTCATCCAGTGCCATGTACCACAGACCCTCAAATGTTGCCTACTGCCCCTCTCCTGAGCCTTCAGCCTGCATCTGTGTTACGGTTTGAGAGACCCATAACAATTTATTGTTGTTTAGACAATCATTCTATCACCCAATGATCCCTCCCCACCCAGGAAAGGGAATCGGGAAAAACAAGGAAACCTGGGAGCTGAAGTATAAACAGATTTAATAGAGTAAGATTAGATAATTATTAGCAGCACTAAAGAACCAATATTAATCCCAATATCCATACAGAGTATGCGAAGATTATACTCGGCCAATTCTGTAGGAAGCTGTGCACTCCCAGCAGTGGACAGCAAATGTCGGACACTGCGAGTGCTGTGGCTTCGGGAGGACGGGAAGGCCTCAGGAGTCTGGCACCGGGGCAAGAAGTTCTCAGGATGGCAGCCATCAAGGGAAAGAGAGAACTTTGCAGCAAACTTTCTAATTTATGTTGAATGAGACACTGATGGTATGAAATAACCCTGCTGGCCAGCGTGGGTCAAGTGCCTGGGTCTTGCTCCTCGTCCCCGCACCTGGAGAGCTCAAAAACACTGAGACCTTGAAACCCACACACCATAGCTGCCTGTAAACTAAATATTTTCACAAATTCAGACACCAAAATCTTCTAAAAGTGCAATCTTCCCAAGTATTAGAAGAGAAATTAGTCCCATATTGCTCAAACCAGGACAATGTGGCAAAACCCGAACTTTCAGAAAGTTTTTGCTCATGGGGCTTCTTGACTGTCCCTTTGGACCAGGTTCCTCCAAGGAAGGGCCAGGCAGGCACGGCAGGCTGCTGCTTACCTCTGCAAATTAGCCAAACTTCTTTAGCTGGCACCGTGGCTGCTTAATGGCTGGCTGCACATTTTCAAGGGGAAAGCTGGGTAAAAATGACTAAAAATAACACGGTGCATCTGTAACTGTCTGAATTTATCCTGGGCTGCTCTGACGCCAATGCCAGACAACCGTGCTCCTCCTCCGTGCTCCTGACCTGCTTAATCTCAAGCTATATGTTATTTAAAATTAATTTGCAGAGATGCAGACATTATATAAATCACTGAGGAAATGTCAGATTATGTATGTAATTTTCAAAGTGCTCCACATTCATCTACCTCAGCTCCCCGTGATATCAAGGGATCAAAATTAAGCCAAGGCAGAGAGTTTGGGCTAGTCACCATCCTTAAAATGCCACAGAAGACCAGGCAGCGTTGCAGGCGCTTGTTAGTAATTTCACATCCAGAGACTGTTGTCATTTGTTCAGGATATTCAGTGATCAGGGAAGGAGAAAAAATTAGATGAAAAAGACATGGACTAGAGTATTTGTTACTATTTATTTGCTTGGCCTCATTGGCAAGTTACCTCGTGTTTTCGGAGAGCGTTGCATTTTTATGAGAAGGTGCCATCTGCAATGTTCCTCTTCCAAGACCAAGTTCAGAATATTAATTATGGATAATGATGCATAATTAGAGTCTGAATTCCAGAATTAATTGATGGTAGCCATTTAGCATAGATATCAATTCGAACTTGAAAAAGTGCTTTATCTCCTATGCACACCCTGTAGTGTCCGCATATGGGTAAATAATTGGAGCAGTAAGCGCTCGGTTTTAATGACACAGTGGCTTATCATTTCCTCAAAGGTGTTGAAACAGTTTTGTGTATTAGTGACATTAAAAGTGTTTGTAATTCGTGGTAATCCGATTCTCCTTGACTTGTCACGGCCCCAGCCTGACCGGCAGCAGAGCTGGGAGGTCCAGGACCATGGCTGTGGCTGCTCCGTGCTCTCTGCTCCTACCCGGGAGAGCTGGACCTGCTGCTCCCGCGCGCCGCTGGAGCCCTGCCAGGGTGTTGAAAAGCCAGGCATGTTTTTGACCTCCTGCTGCCTTAAATTCCCAAATTTGGGACCATTATTTTCCTCTAGCCCAGGTCAGGGGCTTTCACTCAGCCCACTTGCGGCTGCGTTAGAGCATCTCTCGGAGAGGCGTCCAGTCTGGAGGAGAAATCAGCTTGCATTGTTTTTTCTGTGGCTTAGGCTGGTTCATGAAGGCATCTGATGTGTTCTACATGACTGAAAACAAGATCAGTTCTCATAATAAGCAATTGTACAAAGAGCAAATAAAGATTTGTACTGTAGTGTCCGTGGGTCCCAACGGACGTGCTGCTGTCGTTTTGTGGAGCAGAGGGGAACGAAGCCAGAATTTGTGCTTGTTGAAAATAGGTAGTAGAATATTATTAGATCAGCCTCTGCCTCTGACTAGCAGAAATACTCCGAGTTAGTTGCTGATTTGGAGACTCCGCTGTTCGGCTGCAAGAAAGTGGATCGACTATTGACGAGATCACCGATCCCATCTAATTATTGTGAAAGACGTGTAAACACAGGCTTTGTGCTTAGCGTGAGTTGGCATCACAGCGGCTTTGGGCGGCTGCGTGCACGCAGCGTGTGTACGCGTGTAGCTGTCTGGATGTGCGCGGACAACATCAGTCCAAAGCTTCAAAACGTGCACTGTGATTGTGCAGCTGTGGCTGTGACTGTGTGACACTGAGTCACCATTACCACTCCTCCTGGGAGCCTGGAATAAAGCACGACAGCATCGTTAAACACGCGAGTCATGAGAAGGCTCCTTGGGAAGAATTTTGGGATTAATTCCTTTGGTTTGCAATATTTGTGTTTTTAAGCGAGTTTTCCTGGTGTTTGGTCTCTCCCAGGCCTGGCAGCAAGGCAGCAGCGTAGGGGCTCTCCTTGAAAGTCTAGGTGATGTTACAGCCAGTGATTGTTTCAGTGTTACATCTAGAAACCCAGCTGAGAAACCTAGCCCAGGGGAACCATGCATTTCCTTCGTCTCTGGTGTTCCACTGGGAATGACATCCAAGGCACGTAGGCTCGGACTGACAGAGGATGATGGTGACAGCTCCTTTATAAGTTGAGTTTACTACAGCTTAGACCATGCATGTTAGGACTAATGGTAGGAAGAGTTGATAAAAGTAGACCTCTTGTCCTCTTCTAGTGCTGTGGGTGTCTCCTGGATAACTAATTTTTTTTTTTAGCTACCTGTCAGAGGTAAGTGAGTTTGCGTGGATGTGCCTGTGCCTGTTTCACACTTTTTCATGCCTAGGTAATGTGGAATCCTTCTGTTTGGAAAGTGTTATGTTACTAAGAGTTAAAAAGGGAGTATTCAAATCACTTTGACCTTGTTAAAATGTTGCAGTTTAATACAGTGATGCTGATGTCTGGGCTGAGTCTTACTGCTTCCTAGCTGCTGTGCTTCTCTGTATTGTATCTGCGACATAAAAAGGCCATTTACTGATGGCCTTACTGCTGCACCCTCCCCACGCACAGCAGGGCTCTCCTTTCTGTAGGTTGGTTACCCTGAGTGGTGTATTTGTATGTGCCAACAGGCAGCCTCTAATACTGCCAACGCCAGCTTTGAAGGGAGCTTCTAGGAGAAGGCAGGCTTGGAAATAGGGTCTTAGTCCATAAACGGTGTGTTACATCTGGGATCTAATGTGTCATGGGAGAAATATTCTTCAGGTGGACATTGGCGTATCCAAGAGTCCCCTTGTGCCTCCTGGAGAAACAGAGAACCTTGACCAGGGCTTAAAACACAGTTGCCATGCCTGGAAAAGAACCAGCATTTAACTGCTTGCTTGCCTCTTACCTGTGATCAGGAATTGAGAACTGGCTTACAGATAGAGCTCAGAGGGTTGTGGTTAGTGGTGCAGAGTCTAGTTGGAGGTTAGTAACAAGTGGTGTCCCTCAGGGGTCAGTACGGGGCCCAGTCTTGTTCAACATATTCATTGATGATCTGGATGAAGGGATAGAGTGTACCATCAGGAAGTTTGCTGATGACACAAAACTGGGAGGAGTGGCTGACACGCCAGAAGGCTGTGCCGCCATACAGCGAGACCTGGACAGGCTGGAGAGTTGGGCAGAGAGAAACCTGATGAAATTCAACAAGGGTAAGTGTAGGGTGCTGCATCTGGGGAGGAATAACCCCATGCACCAGTACAGGTTGGGGGCTGACCTCCTGGAGAGCAGCTCTGTGGAGAGGGACCTGGGAGTCCTGGTGGACAACAGGATGCCCATGAGCCAGCAATGTGCCCTGGCGGCCAAGAAGGCCAATGGCATCCTGGGGTGCATCAAGAAGAGTGTGGCCAGCAGGTCGAGGGAGGTCATCCTCCCCCTCTACTCTGCCCTGGTGAGGCCGCATCTGGAGTACTGCATCCAGTTCTGGGCTCCCCAGTTCAAGAAGGAATGGGAACTGCTGGAGAGGGTCCAGCAAAGGGCAACGAAGATGATTAGGGGATTGGAACATCTCTCATATGGAGAAAGGCTGAGGGACTTGGGTCTCTTTAGTCTAGAGAAAAGAAGATTGAGGGGGGATCTTATTAATACTTACAAATACTTAAAGGGAGGGTGCCAGGGGGATGGGAGCAGTCTTTTTTCAGTAGTGCCCAGTGATAGGACGAGGGGTAACGGGCACAAACTTGAACATAGGAAGTTCCATCTTAACATGAGAAGGAACTTCTTTACTTTGAGGGTAGTGGAGCACTGGAACAGGCTGCCCAGAGAGGTTGTGGAGTCTCCCACTCTGGAGACATTCAAAACCCGCCTGGACGCTGTCCTGTGCAACCTGTTGTAGGTGACCCTGCTCTGGCAGGGGGTTGGACTAGATGGTCTCCAGAGGTCCCTTCCAACCCTAACCATTCTGTGATTCTGTGAATTTGTTGAGA
This sequence comes from Charadrius vociferus, assembly GCF_000708025.1. Taxonomy (NCBI): domain Eukaryota; kingdom Metazoa; phylum Chordata; class Aves; order Charadriiformes; family Charadriidae; genus Charadrius; species Charadrius vociferus. The sequence goes on along the minus strand of NW_009661375.1, from coordinate 6,029,337 downwards.
TATTAGTGGATATCTCAAAGGCTGGGCATTTTGTCTTCCGTGCAGTGCAGACGAATCCAGTCGCCTGTGTAGTTAATGGGCTGTGTACCTGCTGCTAATCATTTGTAGTTCTTTGAGATTAGCTGAATATTTCATCCCAAAGTACATGCCATTAAAGACTTGTAGTTCTTGGGTATCATAGTCCATGTGACTTCTATTAACTGTTAGGAAATGAAAGCCTCTGTGATGGCAGTACAAATTTACTTGGTTTAGTGATTTAGCACTTCCAGTGCTATCCCAGTCCTCACATGTTATCTGGTGACTTCCCAGACAGGCAGTGGCTGCTGACAGAAAAGCAGGGGAGTAAAAGACAGGGAATGATACCTTTTCAGGCATCATTACAGGCTATGCCAAACATCGATGTGGAGGAGGACAGTGGAAAGGGATAGTCACGCTCTAAGGTTTTCTTCTTGTCTGACATCCCACTGTGTGTATGAGAAGTGCTGGTTAAAAACCTGAAATAATTGTTTTTCATCCTCCTCTTTTAGTCACTCTGAAGATGTGAATTGCACAGGCAAAAGCGAGCTTCTTGCCTGCCAACTTGCTTGAAGAGTTTCTCTTGTTGATTTGCTGCATTTGCTTTTTTTCATGAATGAGAAGAGAGGAAATCTAATGAAAAGTGTTATCAGCTTGTCAAGTTAATTAGTGTCTATTTTAATGCTAGCATTATCATTTGTTACTAATTAATATAACATAAGTAATATGATTACAGCTTTTTTTGTCTTATTTTCAGTGAGAAGCTGGATGGAGAAGCTGAAAGATAAGGTAGGAGGCTCAATGTTTCAATTACTTTAAAAGCAAAACCATTTTTACTTGCAGGAAAAAACTCTTGTCACTGGAGTTCATTATCTCTACAAAGACAATTGAGAAGGGGCTTAAAATTTTCTCTGGGAGGCAATGAACCAGATGCTGCTATTATATATAGTGGTGTAAATCCACAGTACATCCCTGATGAGTAGTAACTAAGAGAAGGAGGGATAACTTCTCTGCACTAGAAAATCACCTTCTCTGCAAACGACCCTAGTTACTTTTTTATATTGCCCTCTAACTTACCTCTACCCCTTTTCTCTAAGTCCTAAGCTTGGTTCTAGACCCAAGTCAAGAGGATCTAGTGATCCTCTCTAGTGAGAGGCTGTGTGCCACGCCACTGCCTCTGGATGAGACCTTTCCTGCCTCCACGTGCCAGAAGAGCTGCAAATTCCTGGAAGGAAAAAGAGCAAACAGAGGAAGACTGAAAAGATAGCAGACCCTCATCTTTTTCTCCCTGGTGTTACAGGCTGCTGGTACATGGAACCAAGCGTTGTGCCAGCCACAGGCAGTGATGGGAAAATACTAACATTTTGAAATGGTTGTGAAGCCTTTCAAATGTTGTGTTGATGCCAGCAAAGCCATGAAGCTAGAAATGAGGTGACAGTAGTGTTTCAAGACAAGAACATTTTGTGACTCAACAGGGCTTGGAAATTCTTGAACAAGATCACAGTCAATAGACAAAAAAAACCCCACCACAAGGAATAATGTCTTGATAGGAAAATCCAGCCCTGAAAATACATCTCTGAGCTTAAGCAGATTGTCACCCAACGAGCCCAGCCTTCCCATGTGATCCCCACCAAATTTCAGCAGTATCTTACCATCAAGTCTGAACAGAGAGATGGGTTCTGGGTATCTGTTTTCCACGACTGGGAAGTGGAAGGGTTTAAGGCGGGTTCCTGCTCAGCCCTCGTTGAGTTGCTTTTCTGCCTACACTAGGAAGGAGGCATGTCTAGTATGAGCGATGCTCATAGCAGAGCACCTTGGCCTGGGATTCAGCCAGAGCGAATGCTGAAAGGACAGAGAATGGTTTTCCCGACAAAGGTAAAAAGCAGACACTAAGTCTGGTTGAGTGCCTGGAGTGAATGTAGCATGCACGGGTCACCTGCTCATGCCAGACGTACCCCAGCCAGCACAGCACGAGTGTGGGGGCATCAGGCATCTTCTCACTGAAGCCGTAGCTTTTAGTTCTTTCCTCTTGGCACCTTGTTGGCTACCTCTGTCCTTCCCCGTTGCAGAGGTGGGGGTGCATGTTCCAGTCTCCAACAGAATTCCTCTGTAGAGCCTGAACCTCTTGCAGGTAGATGTTGGACTGCGTGGCAGTGCCCAGCACAAGCATTGGTATAACAGGGGATCTGCTAGTGTCCACTTAAAAAAGAGACTCAAGCCCTGAGCCATCTCCATTCTTTGGGGAACGGCAGATGTGTGGAGGCAGATCCTTCACCTTGCTCACATTTTCCCTTAGAAAAGCCCAACGAAAACTACTCCCCAACCCCCAACCACATGCTGGTAAAGCAAATCACTCCCAAATAAACCTGCTCACCCATTTTCTTCCTCTTCCTTGTTGAGTTTATCAGCACCAGTCACAATTTGTGCCCCTCTAATTTGCTGTTGGCAGAGCCCTGTCCTCTCTATTTTACCATCCATCCAAAAGAGTATTGTGGCACGTGATGGCCCCATCCCTGAGATGTGTCCTCCTCTGTGCATCAGGGCCACCCTGCTGGGAGCAGGAAGGGTGCGGGGAGTGTGGGACCAGGAGCATGGGTCAGTGACAGATTTATGTCTGGTCTCCTGCAAACACTGTGCAAATGTTGCATTTGGCATGCTGAATAACGGACATGAGGTTCCTTTGAAGTTTTCTGTTACTGTTATCTCAAAGTCCAGTGCAGCCAGGAAGGTCGTGGTCGTGGATTGAGTGTATTAAAAGCATCCCTAGGACCTGTAAAGAAGCAGCACCTTCCCCATGGGCAAGGGCTAAAAATGTGGCTTCGGAGCTACCTGTGAAATGGGGTTTCCTATCAGGGAAGTGCAGAAGCCCTCATGTGTTGGGCTGCGTGACACAGAAGGGCTGGGAGAACAGGTCCCGGATCTGCTTCACTTTGCAGGCTTTTGGGGCAGAAATCATTGGTCCAGCTGTTGGAGGAAGCCTGGAATAGGGCATGGGCTGGCCAGGCGTGATAAAGGCTCATGGATGGGCTAGGGAGTTCATCGTATGAAAACTAGTGATTTCTGATATGGAAATTCAGCTGGGCAGCAGCTAAAAAGCTGTTTCCAGTCTCCCCTCGCCACCCGTGCCAGCAGCAAAGTTCCAGAAATAGAAAAACTCACGCTGCACTAATTAGGTCACCCAATTAAGGCACCTTAATTGCCTTGCAGACATATATAGTCTTTTAGCTATATTCTCACTAACCTCCTTTTTTTTGGAAACTGGGGTGCAGGCACATAGCCCCCCTCCAAGCGCATGTGCTGAGCGGGGCTGGGTTTTCTGGGAGGGCGTTCAGGGGACTTGCCCGATGCCACTGAAGGTCCCTCAAGCCTTGGGATGCAGGCGCAAAGGTGTTACTATTTAAAGCACCGAGCAGGATCTGGAGGGGTTTGGGAGAGCAAAACAGCCCTTGTGAGCATTGTATCTGTCCTAGATGAAAGGAGTTATTTTCATTCTCCAGGTAAGATGCAAAGGCAGGGTAGCACACACTGAATAGCTTTTTTTTCCCCTCCCCACTCAGCGGATTATGGAAAAAAAGCAATTAGGCTGTAATCATGTGTTGTTAAGTTGTGTTGCAGTTTGGGAATGCAGATGAAGGTGAGTGGTTGTAAGCAATGGGCTGGGGCCTGCTAAGAGTTGTCTGGTAGTCCTCTGAATTGTGCGTGTGTCCCTTGGCAGGTGTAAAATCTATTTTGGGGGGTGTAGGTGGCGAAGGGTAAATCTGTAGTGCCACAGAAGAGGACTCTGTTGCTGCAGTGTGAACGAAGGCAGCACTAATGAGGGAGGGAGACAGGCTGTACCTGCCTCCCCTACCCCACTGAGACCCCCCAGCCTGAATTAGCTGAGGATGCTGAAGCAATTTGGCACTTTGAAAGTTGGGTTAACTTTCATTTAAAACAGTAAAATATAAAATAACAAGCGCTTGGGAATATTTTCCAAAGGATTTTAAGTGCTTAAATGTGTAATTTTAAATTAGTCATGCTATCTATATTTTTCTAATGCGCAATGCAAATGTACGGATCATAGCAGTTGAATTAGAGGTGATTTGCATTCACTGCGCTTCCCTTAAGGCCAGCTGAAGGTGTGCGTGCCCTCCCTCTCCATCGTTGTCCTGCTCATGCAAGTGACCCCTTCCCATGCAAAGCAAAAGGATTTGGTTCAAGGATTTTGGAGTACGAAGCCAAGGAGGCGCAGGTTGGGCTGGGCAGGGAGAGGGAAAACTGCTGCTTCTCCCTGTGACATGCGAGCACAGCCTGGCTTTGTATTTCGGCTCCTTCAGAGACCCAGCTCTACATGCTAAGGGCAGCCTCTGTTGTCCCCGTGCTGAGATATGACACTACTGTCCCGGGGCACTTGCTTTGCCATGCCAAGGTGTCTCTGGGAAGCATGGGAGCTGTGTAATACTCTTTGCTGGAGGTATATTTAGCAGTTTGGCCAGGGTAAGACACACTTCATCCATCAGAGCTGGCCAGGAGGATGCTGGATCACTTTCCCACCCACCTCCCACGATGGAGGTGAGATTCCCCGCTTCGCAGCGCAGCCGTTCTCCGAAAACAGCTCCTTGCCTGTTCTGCAGCTCCCCATCTGGTGCCGGGCATCTCGCCTGGTGGCTTTTAGGCACTGGCTCTTCTGCCTGCGCCGCGCTCTCCTCTGCCTGCTCCTGCCGCCCCGAGGGCTGCAGGACGGTGCGGAGATCTGTGGGCAGCGGGGTGCTGAGGCACTCGTCACCACACCACTTGGTCCCGCGCTGCCAGTCTGGATTCATGCTGAAAAGTGTAGCGGCAGCTCTTGGCTCTCCGGAATGAGCTCCATTGCACATGGCCAGACATATACCTGTGTCTTGCTTTACACTGGTGGTACCTGGGGAGCTCAGAGCAGCATTCAGGTCGATGCTACACAGTGGGTAGTGGAGCTGTTTGGGTCGTCACAGGTCTTTGTTGTGGCTCAAGATTGCCTGCCCTTGGCGGCTGAGGTTTTCCATTACACGTGCACTTCTATTGACATTCCACCCGAGCACTTGCAGCTCTGCACCAAAATTCTTCCCTCTCCTAAAGGTGGGCAAACACTGCAGTGTCTCAGCTATCAGAAAGCAGTATCTGTTAGCAAAAGCTGATGGTGACTCAGCCATGGTGGTTACCAGCTTGGTCCTGGAGTGGGACTTGTTGGGGGCTTCCTTAGCGATCCTGGAAGCAGGGCTCATCCTATGCAGGCGGGTGATAGGGACAAATACAACAAACGTTGACAAAAGCAGCATAGGGATACATCTCAGTCCTAAGACTGGTGGAAGATGACTCTGAAAGAATGGTCCTGTGAGTGCTGCTTTGCTTCTCTCTTTTCCCCATAGGCAGGATACATGTCGGGGATGCTGGTTCCCGTAGGAGTCGGAATAGCCGGAGCCCTCTTTATCCTAGGAGCACTCTACAGCATTAAGATTATGAATCGCCGAAGGAGAAATGGCTCAAAGAGACATAAAAGAAAGGTATGGCAACTGCAAAGGAAAACCCCAATCCCACCCACTCTCCTGTTAACCATGTTGGCTGTAAAGCGAGCGCAGCCTGGTTATGGTTATGGTTTGTCTGGGTTGAAGTGCCCGGGACCTCTCAGTTAGAGTATTTGGGGGGATCCGAAAGCTCTTTGTTTCGTTTTCGCATGTGGAGCTCTTCAGTGTTTCTTTTCTTCCCCTAGCAGAGGGAATTTAACAGCATGCAGGACCGAGTCATGCTCTTAGCTGACAGCTCTGAAGATGAATTTTGAATCGAACTGCAGTGCCCTTGCGACAGCCCGTGACTTTTAAAAGGAGGGAGGGGGAGAAAAAGAACAAGCGACTTTCTGCTGCATCACTGCTCTCCGCCGCCCCGAGCCACCGAGCAGTGGTCGGTACCACCCCGGCGAAACGGCATGCTACGCTCTACGTGTACCACGCAGTGATGTTTGTTTTGACACAGTAGTGAGATTTCACATTCGCACTCGGCGCCTCATTCAGATCCACAGCGCGTCTTGTTACAGCTGGAGCTGATCCATATGGATGATTATTTTCCTATTACCCTGGTGTACTGTTTTGGTCCTGGCTGGCAGTAATCTAATCATAACAATAGCTCTCACCTAGCCTGGGAATGGAAATCTTTACTGTGAATGACTTCTGTCCAATTTGTTAATTTTAAATGTTACATTACCTGAGCTAGAGTTCATTAGTGCTAAGATTAGCTGCTCTGCTTAATTAATGAGTTATACACTTGAACTGTATCCCGTGCCACCTGAAAAGTGCCCAAGTACAGTGTTGTTGATACAGTTTGAAGCACATTTCTGCACTCGGGTCCCCGACTCTCACCCCTTCTTCCTTCCTTCAGCTCGGCTCCACGCTTCTTGGAGACACGCAGGAATGGCCACAACACTTGATTCGCAACAAAAATCGTAGTCCATTTTCAACCAGCACTGTCTGTTACAGCACAATAAATACCAGCGCTCACCTACTGACGGATAGTCTTGCATGGATCTCTTAGCTTTTGTTCAGTGTGCAAGTAGGTAGGAGAAGAGGCAGGTCAGGTGTTTCTTCAGGTTCTGCCCCCTGTTTGAAGGACACTAGTTATTGGTTCATCTCTTTCATAAGGCTGCACTCACACAGAGATGAAAGCGGAGCATCTGTCTCCTTTACCCACTGGAAATTGCATTTTCAGCCCCCAAAAGCTGTGTGAACGGCAGCACTTTTGGGAGACCTGGATGGATCTTGTCTCCAGACCACCAAATGCAGAAAGGCACCAAAGTTTGCGGAGCAGGTGGCTGTTGGTGTTCAGAGATTTGTGGCTAATAGTTGGAAAGCAGCGGCAGACGCAGCTGGAGAGATGTCTGCTGTGGGGAGGTGAAATGGTCCTGCTGGGAGCCCTTGGCCACGGGGGGAAAGGTGAGGCTGTAGGACAGATGGCTGCAGAGGGTTGTAGAGGTGAAGCCCGAGGCTGGCACGGGGTGAGGGCAAGCTGCTGTGCTGCCTGGGCTGCTAGCACGGGTTGCAGAGGGAGACAGACAACGTCCGAGATCTTATGGGAACCGAGCGGGGAAAACTAATGTTGCTTTGCACAGAAATGCTGTCAAAATAGCTAGAAAAAGGGCTGCACTACTTTATCTCTGCTTCTTGTTGTGAAATGACATCAGTCTGATATTTATGCAAAACATCCGTGTTTCTGAGGTGGGAATCACTCTTCTGTGGGGAATCATCCTTCATAGAAGGAACAGTGACTGTTGCCAGAGGACACCTGATAAGACAAATAAGGCCAGACTGCATATCTACTGAGATAAAATCCCACTGAGTCTTCAAAGATGTGGAAGGGAGCAGAGTTTGAGGAGGGGCACATGCAGGATTTCATTCCTTATAAAGGTGAAAAGGCCTGTCAGGTTATGAAGAGTAGATGTAGATGATGGTAAGCAAGTGTCTTGTGGGCATGTGAGTGGGTTTGCAAGGTAGAGAGGACATTTAGAAGACCCTCTTGAAGCTCAGTTCTCTCTTGAGAGGGTCAGGGCCTCGTCTGGACATTAAGTCTTCAGATGTGATGTTCAGCTCCAAACAAGCAGTGCTCTTCAGAGCCCAGGTACTTTCCTGTAGGCCTTACCCACACATCTACTGAGTCACCTGGAGAAGGACAGGTGGGACAACCTGTATTAAAAATGCTGCCACTAATGCTAGTCTTCCAGTCGAAGAGCTGTGCGTGGTCCCTCACACATTCATCCTGCTGAGTGCGTGGGAAGCAGGTTGGTGGAGACAGTAAAACATCAACCTGTTGGGGAGTCTTCATACCCTAATCCCTCTGGGACAGGCTTTCCCAGCCGGGGCTCCACAGTGCTTGCATCTTTTTGTTCCTGAAACTTTGACCAGGAGAATTTTTGCCTTGCTAAACGCAGCCCTGCATTTTTAACAGGCACTGACTGGCAGCCCGCTGTTAAGTCCAGGTGCCCCTACCCAAAATAAAAGCCTCTTTCTTCCCTAACAGGTGATCAGTCCAAGCTAAGAAGAAGTTTTCCTTCCAGACTGATCTCTCCTTATTTCCTTCTCATTCCTAAGTCTCTTGGAGCTTGGAGGTGGTCGAGACGTGTTAACAGTCCAGTTGAGTGCTGCTGGCTTGCAGTTTTGGGAATGAGGAAATATTGTCCCTTGGGCTTTTTGATCATTTGTTCCTGGCAAGGCTTGATGAGTGTTGCAAGGTGGAATGACTTTGCTGTTCCAGTTTGCTTGAGATCATCTCCAGAAAGCCTTGTCTTTTAGGTACAGCGCCAGGCAGGCTGGGAACAAGACTACATAGGCAGCTGCAAGATGTTCTTGAAATGCTTTACCCAGGTCCAGCCCGGGAGCCATGGAGAATAAGCAGTGACAAAAGGCATTGGCCTCTCTGCAAGGGGGAATCTGTCTTGGAGCAGAAAGGATGGTAGCTGGGCTGGCTGAGTCCTTTGCGTGCAACTGTAGCCTGAAAGAGAGACCCAAAATAACACTGGAAAAGAGGAGCTGCCGGCGATACGGCAGAACAGAGCAAATGTACCAGCAAGACCCGAGCAGTTGGAGATCAGTGGTGCTTTGTGCAATAACGGCCTGTGAAGGACAGCCTCCTCTTTCCTGTTAATGGTACGGTGCCTGCGCAGTGTGTGATAACGGCACAAGTTGGGTTAAGTAACCGATAAAACGCAGAGTGCATGGGCCAGTCAGGAGGAGGAGAGATGGCTGAGGAGACCAGCTGGCTGCTGGTCTGAGTGTAAGAACTGCAGCTCCGGCAGCACAGGAAGAGCTTAAGGTTGGATTGTTGATTTGATGGATTGGGAAGGCTGGTGGGGAGGTGCCATGGCCTTTCGTTGTGCTAATAAATCCAGAGTTTGGGAAACACCGACTTCATACAGTGGCAATCAGTTTCACTGTCTCTCTTCTCCCTCCCCAGCATAATCAACTTAAGAAATTATAGGCAATGCTGCCAGTCAGAATGATGAAGGTGGTGTTTTAGTGCATCAGCTGGATGCCCTGGTGTCCTCAAGAGCCTGGCTTCACTCAGCGAGGACATGGCGTGGGTGGCTGGGGTGCTGGAAATCGGCAGTGCTGCAAGTGGGGCTGACAAATGGTGGCAAATATTGGAGTGGTTATGGTGGCAAGTAAGGTGGGCAAGCAGGACAGTTGTAGCCAAAAGGGAGGTCCAGCTGAACACACAGTTCAATGTTGGCTCTTGGTCTGTGCTGGAGCCGGCTTTGTGGGATAGAAGAACTGCCCAAAGATTTTGCTTGTGGTCCAGCTTCACTCCCAAGCCTGTGGCTCTGAACACCACCAACCAAGGTGTGTTGGTTGGGAGCTGCTGGTTGGCAGAAGACAACCATTGGCCAACTTTCTGAGCCACTCAGCAGTGCAGAGAGATCCCAACTGATGTCCATTTGAAGTGGAGGTGTTTGTTGAATAGTTGGGTTTGGTCAGGCACGTGCTCCTGAGCCTGCAGGCTCCCCATGTCTTCAGCTTAGTTCTTCTTAGTGTGGAGGTAAGATGGACAGTCAAAACCAGCCCTGGGTCCCAGTGAACCTTGTAGGAGCCTTTGGAGCACAGACAGGGTTTTCTGCAGTGCCCCTGATGTCAGTGCAATTTCTGCAGGTCTTTAAAGCACAAGCATCATTCAGCTCCTTCCCTTCTCATCCAAGGCCAGTAGACTCTGGATTGGGTTCTTAAAAATATTCTCTGCACAACTCCTGGAGTTTGATTCATTTGTTTGAAATTATCAGATTGCAGGCAGGGAGGGGAGGAGGGTTTCAGGTGGGAGCTGAAGCCTCCAGTCTCTTAATGCTGTACTGATTTAATCTGTACCTCTGCATTGCCAAACAAGCGGATTCTTTTGAAACACACAGAACAAGAAAAGCCCAGAAGGGTCGTCCTCATCCTCCGTGCTGGGTGAACTGCGAGCCCCTGACTGTAAAGGTGGGTCGTGACACGGCTAACGCAGCCTTGGCCCCCTGCAAAGCCACGGCTGCGATGGCGACTTTGCTGCAGCAATAATAATCTCTCGACTCAGCACAAGACGAGTCGCTCGCCTCTGTTTTCCTGTGGATGCCCAGCTTGGGATTTCCCAATAGCACAAGCCAGAATTTATTGTAGGCATCACACAACCGCTTTGGCATCTACGGCCCCATATCCGACGGGAGGAACCCGCCTGCCTGACGTGCAGCTCTTGACCTGATGAAATGCACCTACACTCTACAGCTGCTGATTTTTAAAGGTGTCTCTAATGCCAGATGTTCACCCTAGGTGAGGTTACTCTGGACTGCACTGCTTCCATAGAGTGATATTAGCAGTCCTTGTGCTTTCTTGTGGTTTTCTATTTCAGACAAGAACAACTCCTCATACTGTAACTATGGAATGTAGCACTTTGTTTAATTAAAACATTGGGAAATAAAAAGCTGTCCATCATATCTGAATTTAAGCGCCTTGTCTCCCTGATCTGTGGTTCATGGCATTCGCTCTCTTTCAGGTAAAGCTGGGAAGTGATTGCCTGGAAGACTCAAGTGTTGCATTCTCCATGCTGCGTGGTGGGTGCAAGGACTCGGGCTGGGCTTGCAGAGGTGATACAAGCAGTGGGGAGCCTCAGCCTGGGACTTTTTGGGTAGGATTTACCTCGAGGTCGGTGTTGGCCATAGGCTGTGATGAGTAGCACCCCAAATTCCCTCAGCTGGGTTTCCAGTAGCTGTAATGAACCCCAACACTGACATGTTTACACCATTGTTCTTTACATATAGCCCAGTGTCTCTTTGTGCGTACCATGACTTTGTCCTTTCCATTTTGCCCCGCGAGCGAGGGTCTGTTCCCAAATCTTTCAAGACCCCAGTAATATGGCCTTGAGTCTCTGTTGTAGGTGCTACAAATGTTTCATAAAAAAGCAGCCTTATTGCAGGTGAATATCATAGATTCATAGAATCATGCGATAGTTGGGGTTGGAAGGGACCTTTAAAGGTCATCTAGTCACCCCCCCTGCCATGAGCAGGGACATCTTTAACTAGATCGGGTTGCTCAGAGCCCCGTCCAACCTGGCCTGGAATGTTTCCAGGGACGGGGCATCTACCACCTCTCTGGGCAACCTGGGCCAGGGTCTCACCACCCTTGTTGTAAAAAATTTCTTCCGTATATCTAGTCTAAATCTTCCCTCTTTTAGTTTAAAACCATTACCCCTTGTCCTATTGCAACAGGCCCTGCTAAAAATTTTCCCCCATCTTTCTTATAAGCCTCCTTTTAAGTACTGGAAGGCTGCAATAAGGTCTCCCCAGAGCCTTCTCTTCTCCAGGCTGAACACCCCCAACTCTCTTAGCCTCTCCTCACAGCAGAGGTGCTCCAGCCCTCTGACCATTGTTCTGGCCCTCCTCTGGATCCATTCCAACAGGTCTATGTCTTTCCTGTGCTGAGACCGCCTGGATGCAGTACTCCAGGTGGGGTCTCACGAGAGCAGAGTAGAGGGGCAGAATCCCCTCCCTCGCTCTGATGGCCACACTGCTTTTGATACAGCCCAGGATGCGATTGGCTTTCTGGGCTGTGGTCACACATTGCTGGCTCACGTCCAGCTTTTCATCCACCAGTACCCCCAAGTCCTTCTCAGCAGGGCTGCTCTCCATCCCTTCATCCCCCAGCCTGTATGGATACTGGTGGTTGCCCTGACCCAGGTGCAGGACCCTGCCCTTGGCCTTGTTGAACCTCATGAGGTTCACATGGACCCACTTCTCGAGGCTGTCCAGGTCACTCTGGATGGCATCCTGTCCCTCTGACGTGTCAACTGCACCACTCAGCTTGGTGTCATCTGCAAATCTGCTGAGGGTACACTTGATCCCGCTGTCTATGTCATTGATGAAGATATTGAATGGTCCTGGTCTCAATACAGACCCCTGAGGGACATCACTTGTTGAATATTATCACGCATACCTCAATGGACCGGCGATCCAAGCAGAAGAATCAGAAAGACTTGGGAGTGAGTAAGAGGAGCATGGGCTGGGTTTGTAATTGCCTTCCCAGTCCCGTTTGCAGGTGCCCTTGCAGGCGTTGTGTTCCTGCGTGCGAGCACATGGGCTGCGCACGTGTCCCTCCGCTGTATTGCGTCCTGGTGTGGGTGTGTGAGCCAGCGGGGCACACAGCTGGCCCGTGGTGGTGGCTGCCTGCCCCTCTCCAGGCTTCCTCTGGTAATAAGAGCCAGCAAGAACTATCTGTCCAAGTGTGTGTATTTTCTCTAATGAAAAATGGCTTGTTCCAAACAAGAAATTCCCAGGGAGATAGCCAGTTGGGGATTGCATGAACACATTCTTTGCTAATTGGTAGTTGCCAAAAACAATCTGTGTATTCATGAAGCTGTTTGCTGCATTGCTGACTTTTTCCAATGAAAAAACAAAACCTGCAGAAAGAAGATAAACAATGACAATGGGTTTTTTCCATAGGTTTATTTCCTAAGGAAACAACTCTGTGATCATGCTGCCTCGCTGTGAGCCTCTGTTCATCAGCCGGTCTCCTCCTAATGTCCCTGACTCTGCCAGCCATGCCATGGGTTTGTGAAAACAGGGGAGAGGAGAGAGACCATATTAAAAACCCCACAAGAAAAGCATGTGTGGAGCCATTCTGAGGCCCAGAAAACCCACGTAAGCAAAGAAGGTTATATGTGCCCTGGTGGAAGGGACAAGCTGGATGTCCCAGACACCCATCGGGGTTGCTGCTCTGCATGGGTTCCCTGGGGCTGAGCAAAGCACGAGGTCACTCTTGCACAGGGCTCAGTCTAATTCGATTATGAGCAAGCAATCAGCCGTGAGGCAGCGATCCACGCAGAGCAGCGCCGCCAGCCCAGCTTGGGGTTGTTTTAATTGATGTTATTTTGGAAGGACAAACCAAAAGGCATTCCATGCTTGTTCTGGTAGTGAAGCCACCCATAGGTGGTGGTTGCTGCTGTGCCTGAGCCCAGCAGGGTCTGCGCTTGGGTTGATAGCCCGGGGCCAGGAATGAAAATCTCCTTTACTTTGGGGCAAATGTCATCCTCCACCTGCGCAACCCCCAGTGCATACAGGGGGTTTAAGTGCTTTAAGGTCAGACCTTAATGTGCAAAAATTTAGTGCATGAGGACGTTGACTCTCAGCTTACTCAAGGTTTGCAGTGACACACGGAGTGGTTTTCCCTTTTTTTTTCCCCAATGGTGATGCTCTCCCAAGAGCTCGGGAGCAGGACAGCGTCCGCCTGCAAGGAAAGGGTTTGGGTCTGAGCCAGCAGTAGAGTCACCAGAGATGACGGTGGCATTTCCCAGTGGAAACATTTCCACCAGTGAGTCCCTTCTTAATGGTAACTGCTGTCTGCCCCGTGCTCCACTGTATTGACAACAAAATGCCTATATGTGAGCACACTCCATCATTAGCACGCATATATGCTAAGATACATGCACACATAGAAGTTTAACCAGTGGGTTATATATATACAGAACCGCATGGTATTTGCAACACAAATTTTCCACCTGCCAGGCACAGTGGGTTTTTTTGATTTACTCTAAGTCTCTTTGACTTCTGTCTTTTCTCAGTCTGACTCCCTGCAGATTTATCCCATGTCTAGCACAAGGCTTATTGGCTGGAGAAATCTGCTGAAAGAGACGCAAGAGGGATCCAAACCAGGCACGGGCTGAACTTTGGAATTGGAGACAAACCGAAGACGCTGGGGAGGGAAGGGGATGCTGTGACTGCAGTGGGGGCTTTGGGGTCAGAGCATCCAAAGCAGAACCCAAAGGTAGGATGGTGAACATTCGACATCTCCTCCCGGAGTGGTGGATAAGTGCCACGCACTCTGTCCAGCAAAAGGCTTCATAGCATCTGGATGGTGGGGAAAATCTTCCCAGAGCACTTGTAGGAATAGGCTGAGTTACAGTTCTGGTGTCCCTGCTTTTACCATAAATGCAGTAAGAGGAGCACACAAACCATCTTGGCAGATCAGCTGTGATGGATAAGCCAAACCTGCTCGCATCATCTCTTGGGTGCTTCAGCACTGCCTTCACGTATGGAGCTATGAAGCTTCCCCGAAGCATCAAGCCGGGCTCCTGCAGGGGCAGCGGCATGGATATGGGAGGTGGGGGAGTTCAGCATGGGTCATGGGGTGGTTAGTCCTTGATGGGGACGCCCCAAGACAGCCCTGGGAGACACAGGGTGTGAGACAGCTCCACGTCTTGGGAGGAGTTGGTGGACCCTAGTGCTACCTTCTGCTGACACCTACCGTTTCATTCCTGGGCTGAAAGGCCACATTCAGCAGAACCTTGGTGCTGAGGCAGGAATATCCATGGGCAGGTCCATACCTTGTGTTGGCAAGTGCATTTTGGCCGAATCCATGCCCAGGTGAAACAACTCTGACACTGAAAGGTTACCAGAGACCTAAGCAACCTCTGGCATCGCCCAGCCGCTGCTGCAGCTTCAACACAGGGGTCTGTGGAGGGACATGGAGGAAGTTGAACTGCAGCTCCTGAGTGTCCCTTTCCAAAAATGTCCCCGGAAAGATCCTGGATCTTGCACATAGTACAAGAAGAGAAATGTTAACCTCTGCATTGGAGCCAGCATTTGGGAGTGAAGGCTTACCCACCCTTCCTGGCGGTTTCCAGGAGCTCCTGGCAAAGTATTGATTTCAGTATGACAGATAATGAAGGCACT
>NW_009661375.1:5984923-6014627 GCF_000708025.1 Charadrius vociferus | reverse complement strand
AAAACAATTAAAGTTTTACTTCAAATTCAGTGTTTGGGGGCCAACCCTGACACCCAGGGAAGGGTGCCGTGTCCAGCCCAGTGTGACAAGCTCCGTTGCACGGGTGTTTCCGGCTCTTGCTCACAGCATCCTTGTCCTGAAGCCCGTGGGTTTGGCAGGAAATACATCTCCAGCGGTGGGTTAGAAAGGGGTCTGTGCGGTGCCTGGCAAAGCTGCCCAGGCGCTACGGCTGGGGGGGCGTGAGCGAGCATCACCCAGACCAGCACCAGTTCGCTCAAGCAAGATTAATTTTCCAAATCTTACATATAAAATGACTGGAAGGCTAAACTGCAGTCACTGAGACTCTTCACTAATGAATTCATTTCATCCGAAGCAGAGGAAATGGAACCGAACGAGAAAAAGGCTGATGTTAACAGAGGTTCACTGCACATCAGTTTTAATCTTTTTTTTTTTTTTCTTTAATGGAGAACAAATTGGTAATGTGGTAAAAAAGAGAAAAGAAAATCCCTGCAAAAATGTGACTTTATTCATATAAAAGGATATTCAGAAATAAACCAAGAATTTCTGCAGGAAAACTAAAAGAGCTGCTATTACACATGCAAAGTCAGATAATGAAATAATTTACCAGCATCAGGCTGTAATTTGACCTGGGATTTTGCAGTCAAAATATTTAAATCACTGGGTTTAACCATACTTTATATCAGGAAGCTGAAAATCTTTATTTTAAATAATTGATTGACTAGCTGTTTTTTCATTTTTAGCTATTTTCCCAAGGTTCATTCTCACTGGTCAATATGCCCTGTAAAACTCATTGATTTGCCTCTGGAGATTGTCTGCCCATGGAATTGTGCTTTTTTCTTACCATAACTTACTCTGCACTTACGTGCACTTATTTAAGTAATTTCAGGGCTTCTGATATTTATTTTTTTTCAGATTATTTGCACTTCTGCATTTTAATATTAAAAAAAAAGCAAATAACATCCTTCCAATCCACTGGCTGATTGGTTTCGCATTACACTCGGGTCTGGTTAAATCTCACTTGGATACAGACTGAAATTCAACTGAAATACCCAGGAATTGGATTTTTTGTTGTAAGAGCAGAAGTGGGGCTGCCGCAAGTGGGAGCTGTGCTGCTGTGCAAACATTTGGGACCGGTTTGCGGTGACAAACACTTTCCTGTGGGCACAAGGGGCTGTGGGGTTTGCTGGTGGGGTTGTGGTTTGTGAGACTGCAAAACACACCAGCAACCTCGGTCCCTGCGCCCCAGGGGCCATCGGAGCTGCCACCACTTTAGCCCGGTCGGGCGTGAAGAGCTAACTAGAGAGAAGATCGATATTGTATTTGAGGTGCAACCGTGGCCAAGGAGACCTCCATAAAAAGTACTCTGGTCTTGGGATTAAAATGAAAAGGAGGGAGGTAGTAAAATGCATCATTGAGTCAGGGATGGAATGAGAGAAAGCTGCGCTGTGCGTCAGTGCTCGGTACGTGAAAGTTATTTACGGGCAGGAGGGTGTCAGGTCTCCGGCTCCTCTGGATGGTGCCTGTAGGTGGATTGCATCAAAAATAGTGGTGGAAGTTTGTCGAGGTGTTTTGTTCTTGCTGTAAGTGACCAAGGAGTTTCCAAAACTACTATCGCTTATGGGATCTGGCTGTTAGGCAGGAGGTCACTGCCACGGGGCTGGAGGAGGGGGATGTCGCACACCCCTTCATCAAAGAGTGTCTCCCTGCTGCCGGCTCTGCCTCCACTCGCCAGCCCAGGGCCAAAGTTAGCAGTTGGGTCTTCTCACCCCGATCTCATACGGCTTTCACAGCTGTTAGTGCAGGTATCTGTTTGTCCATGTCTTTACGGAAGACACTCCTCTTCATAAGGGACAAGAGAAGCTTTGCTGATGGTTTTCTCCCCCAATATCTGATGCTGCTGAGCATCCCGGTGTGACTGGGAATTGCCTGTCCCATCGAGTATGACAGATCACTTAAAGCAGCCCCTGATGGAAATACAGCTGCAGTATTTGACATCAGGCTCAGCAAATGCTAAATAGGAGCCCACAGGACCTTGTCCCATGGGAGCAAGGGGTCCATGTACCTCTGAGCACAGGCACCGAAAGCAGCCGCTGGCTGGTTGGAGTGTCCATCACTCACCAAACTCCCTACTCAGTTTTATCAACTGTCAGTGCAGGACAAAGCACTTTTTAACATGCAGTGCCAAAAGTAATTGTTTTTTAATGCCAAACTTAATCCAGAGGATGATATTTAATCTCCTCCACAGGGGGTAATGTACTTAGGTGCTAAATGAGTTCCTGAATGTGGCTGCGTTACAGCTCTGGGGTGCTGTTAAGTCAGAGAAAATTACAGGGATGACACATCTGTATGCTTCCATGTCAGACATTTCGCCATGCTGATGAACGAGCTGTGCTCCCCACGTAACGCTGGAGCGATGCACCGACTACCCGATCTCTGCAGAGGGACCTTTGGGCCGAGCTCATAGGGCAGAGCTGCTCCTCCAGGATGGTGGAGACACAAGAGTGGCTGGGGCTGGTCCTGCAGGGTGGGCAACAGAGAGTGGAGATGGTGCTGGTGTGGCTATCAGTGCAAAGATCAGTGGTGCTGGATCTGGAGGCACGGAGAGGGACGAGGACAGGACAAATTTTGGGAAGTGTGGGCACATGCTGGTGCTATGGAGAGGTTCAGTCTCTGCCAGGGGCTAGGGGACTGAGACAGGAGGACCAGTAATGCAGGAGGCTGGAGGGGACATCCAGGATCAGCCCAAGAAGCTGAGGGCACCCAGCATCTCAGCAGCTGACCAAAAGTTGGAAAAATCAGGTCAAAAATGATGAACTCCAATGAATACTGTGGCTGGGTGACAAATGGTCTTTCCATAGGCAGTTGAAAAGGAAGAGGAAGCTGATTAAACCCCAACCTCTCACGTCACCCGAGTGGAAGCAGAAAGCTGGATCCGTCTATGGTGATGCCCTGGGAAGCATCATCACATGAGTGTCACCTTCACCATCCCTGTAACCTTCACAAAATCGGCAGTGAAGCATTGGTGAGGTCTTTGAGCAGGGTAAGGCTGTGGGACCTTATGGTGGCCCTGATGTTGCATGGATGGAGACTGGCTCATGCGTGGAGACCACATCTTCTTAGTGGCACAGACGTTGCTGTGCTTCTAACTTCTCCATATGGTTTGACAAAAGAATAACTCTGGGATGTGCAGGGGTGACTTTTCATGTCTAGCTCTAAGTCAAAGGTGACTTTTGTAATTTGTAATTGCGTTTTTCTTCTGTAAAAAAAAAAAAAAGCCCAACAGAAATAACCCAAGTCCATCCTTATTTCCAGCAAAGCAGGGGAGAGGGCAGTGAACTGTTAAAGGCTCAATAGCAGCAGATGAGCTAGAGAAGACATTCCTCTAAAATTGAAACTGGAGAACGTGATTTCAAAGCATTAAAAATAAAAGGCTAATAAAGGGATTTGTCTGCATGCAAGCTGTACAGCATCTATTAAAAAGGACTATTTAATTGGAAATTTGTTTTGCAGTCAGCCTACTGAACTTCAAAATACATGCTGTTGCCCTGAAAAAAATGATCACACCTGGGTGTAGGAAGGAGACGAGGGAGTGGGAACACTAACCAGAAGATACATAGGGTTTTTGGATGGCAGAGCACAGACTTTGAGGAGACAGGAAAGAAGAAAAACACCTTGTTATTTAACATTTACCTTATAACAACACAAAGTGCTCTGAACCAGGCTGGGGCTTGCAGTGCTGGATAACATCTACAGGCATGCGATCGCTCAGACTACTTGAAGTGTAAGGTCAGATCTGCAAATGTGCCATGGCCCAGAGAGGACTTTAAGCATGTATGGTTTGGGAAATTCGTATGGGTCAAACATTATTAGAGCCTGAGAGTCTGCACAGTGACTCTCTCCTAGATACCCCAGGCTGACAGAAATCTGGAGCTAAAATCTTAGAGTGAATTGCTTGCGAGGTCCACTGCCATAGCAGACCCCAAGCCCTTAAAGTGGCGCGCACAGAGCTGCACCTGGGAAAACCAGAGCTTTGGAATTTTCTGCAGAAATGGAACCTCAGCTGACACTATGGAAATAAACTATTAGTGCAATTTTATGGAGTAAATATATGATCTGAAAAACGGAGAAGTTGGAGGAAGGGCTCTTGCTTGCCTGACCATCCTTGAGGTGACACTCATATGGGCACTACTTGCAAGACAAACTTGAAGCAATGTATGTAATTTTGGATGTAGTCAACGGTAAATAAATATATACATCATCCAGAACTGGTACAGTAGACAGCCTAGATTTCACAAGTGAACCTACGCACTGGAAACACTGCCAAATCCCACTGATTAATTAAAGTCTGCATCCAGCAAAACCCAGGACATCATAATGGAGCTGGCTGGACCTGCAGCATTTTAGGCAGTGATGGAAACATTTGCACAACCATGTAACTACAAGGGGCACTGCAAGTGCAAAGGGCACAAAGCCAAACACAACGTAGCAGAGTGCTATTGTACAGCCACATAACTGTGTGGTGGAGCTAACACTTGGGATGGGCCAAGCCAGCTTGTGCCCAGATTCTTTGTATTTTGATTTAATAGATGAGGGGGACACGTCCTCGGCAGTACAAGTGCCTGACAGTGATTTGCTTCATGGCTGAGCATCCTGGCAGGTCTTGCACTGCATGGGAGGAGGGAAAGCCGTTTTGAGATGGAGAGTTGGCCAAGGGGTATTTCTGCTTCTAGGAGAGCAACAGGGTGTGATGGACCGAGCCCTGGCTGGGATGCTGGACACAGTTCCCATGCTGCAAGGTTGCTGTATGATCCACTAGCAAATTAATTTCATCAGCCTTGGTTTCCCCTTTTTAAGAGGGCAAATGGCTCTGTTGAAATGCGCATGGCCCTCTGCCCATGACAGTCACTGTTGCAGGGACTGGTGTTTTTCCTCAGTGGAAGTGCAGTGTCAGAAGACAAAAGGGTTTTCTCTGCCGTTTGATTCTTCCTCTCTGATATATTGAAGTGTCCAATGAACAAATTGAGCACCGATTTTTTTTTTTTTTTTTTCTTCTAAAGCTAATAACCAGTGCATCACAGAGAGCAAGAGGTGCAGAAAGCAGCACCTTCAGTCCCACACCTTCCGTACAGCGCTTCCGTCTCTGGAAGGAGCTAAAAGAAATAGATGAGACCTGGGCACAGCAGAGTGGGTGATAATTTGTCCAAGCCCCTTTGCCCATCTGGCTCCATTGTGCAGATCATTTAGCATGAAGAAAGCAATTTTTTGCCTTTGATACTGAAAGCAGTGAGGAGGGTAATTGGTGCCTGGAAGGTGCGGTAGCTATCGAGCAATCTCAGCCCTCGCAGACCTCTGATGTACTGTAAAACTCAGAGGGGAGTTACAATTACTACCCATTGCCCTGGACAATGATTTATCTTGTAGTCACATGAAAGCAAAATCTCTCTGATCTGTTTTCTCCCACCATGTACCTGATCAGGATGTGTCATATCTCAGATGAAAGGGACTTTCTTTTCAAATGCCGCAAGGAAAACCTGTGTGTGACACTCGATTATTTTGCCCTTTAAAATAAGAGCCCTGATGAGAAGGGAGTTGTGGCGGTGCTAGTGTCCTGAGAAATTGGATGCTGAAGTGGAAACCTGGAATGCCTAATAAAGGACCACAAAGCAAATGGTTTAATGGATCTTTTTAAAGCTCCTTTTGAGGGAGGATGATGATTCAGTAGCTGAGGGCTGACCCAGGACACAGGAGATGACACTTCATGTTGCTGCAGATGCAATAGGAAAATGAGATGTTCAATAAAAGAGAACAAATTCAGTAGACTGGGTGGTGGCCTGAGTTATAGTAAAGCCCTGGGAGCAACCACCCATGGAGGGTGCTGCATGCATGACAGCTCGATGATCAAATGCACCCACCTGTGGCGGATGGCATTTGGGATGCCAGAGTTTGGGAACTACCACGCGAGCTCAGAGCCCTTCACCATCCCCTCCTGGTCCATTCAGCCCAATGTGCCCTGATCAGTGACTGGCACTTCAAGGTGAGGTCTGGGGAGCCCTTATGGGTGAAATGAGCCAAATGGGGAACTTCTGCCTTGGTCTGGGATTGGTTTTATCTTGGTTCAGATGCCTCCTCAAAGAGCTGGCCCCGGAATTGCAGCTTGGGAGCAGGCAGCAGTCTCCACTGCATGTTATCTCCAAGCCATAATAGCATTAATCCTCTGGAAATAGCCAAGATGTTCTAAATTTGACATTTTTACCTTCTTTTCATAAAATATAATAGCACATCACAGGCATAGGCTGCATGAGAAACCCTCCCAGCAAGCGGCTGTTCCACTGATGGGGAGGATCGTGCTTGTGATGTCTCTTTGTCTGATGCTCCCCTCCGACTCCTCTCTATTAACAGATGCTTTTCAAGGGAAAAAGAGGGGCTGTATATAACTCAATCTCCCACCGCTTCAAGGCAAGCAAGACCCCTTTCTTTGCTTACGAAGCATGTTGGAAGTGCAAGTCACAGACTTACCGAGTCTCACATAGGGAGCAGGGAGAGCAGACGTGCCTCTCGCTTCTCCACCTTGCTCTTTGGCAGCTCCCAGCTGGGCATCCCCACTCTGCTGCAGATGCAGTCGACCTGGGATCCACCATGGTGTTGAGGTAGTGGGGAGGTGGTGGCCACAGGACCCCTTCATGAAACAGCTTTGGGTGGTGACATGGTATCCTCCAGGACGTCTTGTGGGGGAGGAAAAACTGGAGAGGTCTTGGCTGAATTCAGGGAAAAAACATCTAGAATTGGGTGGGTAAATTGGTGGATAAATCCACCAGAGTAAGTGGATAAATTAAGTCTCAGTTGGCTCAGCCCCATTATTTGGTTGCAGCCCATCAGCTGCCACCCATTTTGGGCCCTTTTGCTGGTAACCAGCACCCAACAAGGAGACATGCCTAAAGTTGGGTCCTTTGCCCAGCATGTGGAAGCTGAAATCAGTCAATTGATTTCGATCTGCCTTCGAAGGCCTTCTTGGGCTCAAAACTACAGGGAGACAAACTGCTCAGGCCAGCATCTGCTGCAGTTGTTGGCTTTTCACTGAAGAAGGGTGGGAGCTCCAGTCACACTGACATGTTCAGGTGATGATCATAACTGGAAAGTGATGGTCTCTGCTTGAGAGATGCTTGAGACTATCTGTGGGATGTAGGACTGGGGAAAGGTCCCAGGAGAAAGGAAGGGTGTTGGCCCAGTCTGGACTAGAGCATTTGAGACATTAATTATAAGGGAACGTCCCCCTCTTAGGTAGGAGAAAAAAAAAAGCGAGTTTCTTTGAGCGATTTTTGCCTCCAAATAATTTCATTGAAGAGGGCTGAATGGAAGAACTTCATTCAGAGACTGGGCTAAAAATACTGTTTCCTTAACTCCTTACATGCATAGATCAACATTTTGTGTCCAGTCATACCCAACCTCTCCTGTGTCCTGTGACCACTGGTAGGTGTGCCAGGGCGTTTTCTGCTTTTGCCTCAGCTCCCCCCTGCTCCCGGATGGGAGATAAACAGATGTGCCCTAAATCAGCACTTCTCAGTGCTCACTCCGCCCCCTCCTCCCCAAATTGTCCTTTCTTCTCTACAGGATGATGCTATGATAGCACACAAGAGCTTCAGCTGTGGACCTGGACACCTTTAGTGTTATTGAGGCCATGAGTGCTGGATCCTGGCATGTTTTAGGGCACAGAAAACACCCCGGTTCTGAATATAGATCAGAAAAGGCTGCTGAGGAGCTGGGGGCAGCTTGTCTTGATCAGCAATGCTCTGTTGCTCTCCTGTAGAGGCTCTCATTTGGGATAGGGACAGTGCAGCAGGATGTCACCAAACGCTGTTGTGGCTCAGGGCAACCACAGACCCTGTTCACACTGTCCTTGCAGCACATCTGTCCATTTGTGGTGGCTCTTGGTGAGGCTGGAGCCTGAATCCTTACTTTAATAGTTTATTTAAAAGCACTGAGCCCTTAAAAAAATAATGGCTGCAAGTGCAATAAGACTATTGCTTGATACAAACAAAAAGAGGCATATAACTGCCTGTAAAGGACATGATGTCCACCAGTCCACCAGCTTTAGAGTCGATAGATCAAATGCTGCTGTGACCTACTCTGCTCTGACAGCTGAACAGTTTCCTGAGAGCATGTGTATTAATTTTTTAAAATGAATATGGTTGTGCCTCCTCTGAAGGCAATTGGATTTTTGCCATAGCTTTTGACAGAAGTAAGATGTTCTCTGCCCACAACTCCTTGCAGAAAGCGCGTAATCCACAAGGTGCGATGTGGATGGTGGGGATGATGCTCTGGGCAGAACTGGCTATTAGCATAGGCCTGAGCCTGAGACAGGGCAGTGTGTTGCCTGTGGTCTCTGTGGGATGACAGATAATTTCTACATTAGCTGTTTGTCTCTGCGGTCCATGAAGCTGATGCCATTTATCCAGCAGTCCTGGGCTCTCCTCCATAATTCCCAGGTGCTGGACTGTCACTGGTGTCCCCTCTGATTCCCCTGAGCATCACAGCTTCAGCTGGGGGAGATGCTGACAGCAACCCAGCCAGAAGCAGGCGTGGATTTACTGCGGGGCCCCCCTCCTGTCCTGCCCATTCCCACCTCCCAAGAGAGCACTCCCAGCAGTGGCAGTGCACTGCCTTTTCCCATCCCCTCAGGTGGTTTCCACGTCTGGCTTTGAAAAGTCAAATGGACACCAGCTGATGGCTGCTTTGGTACCCTCCAGCACACATGTGTAGCTGCATCTTGGACCCAATCCCAGAAGCATTGTCCCTTAGGAAAAAAACAAACCAAAGCTCACCACAACTAAGGCTTCTCAATTCACAAGTTATTAATCAGCACAACTTCATCAGCTGTGATGGAGCTGACCCAATTTACACTAGCCAAGATCCAGCTGGGTATTATTGTCCCAACTGCTTTATGGGCAGATTGTTCTGCCTTCATACCAGCAAGCCCACTACCCTCTGAGCTATCTCTTTACTTTCAGCTGGGTTATTTGTGCAGGAAGGTTATGCTTGGGGTGGGTTAGAGGAGTGTAGGTTGTTCCATATACCACCACAGGTCTCGTGTACCACAGATGGGTTCATGGATTTGTTCACGGAAGTTTTCTATGGAAAAGAGTCTCAGCAGCACTTGGTTACACAAGAGGATGCTCACAGAAGTGCGTGGCTTCCCAGCTAACACAGCCAGTGCTTGTTCCTCCATGAAGCGGAGTTATAGCTGAATGCCGCTTCACGAAAGCCTTGCTGTCAGCAGAGAGCATGGAGATGCTCCATGCTGTGTGTTGTGTGTGCAAACCCTATGCTCCTCTGGATTAGCGCCGTGACAGAGCAGCACAGCACTAGCAGGGCGAAGGAGACTGCATTGCCCAGCTTGGGCAATAACCACACGTGAGTGTGGTCACGCCTTGAGCTATAGTGCAGCTCTGCTGATAAATTCAGGAGAGGATCCTATTTTAATTTTATTTTGCGCTTGTGCTCACTCCTGTCATGAGTTCAAGCTCTTCTAGCAAACACAAGAGCAAGAGACATCTCTGAGAAGATGTTGAAACCAGTTCAAGTTCTCAGCTGCTCACAGGACTGCAGGAACTGCTGCTCTCAGAAGCCTTCTAAGTATCAGGAGAGTCACCACAATGCCCTGAGCAGCAGCACAGGCTTTCTCTGAAGCCAGTAAGTAGCAACGTTTCATGACTTTATTTAGATATATCTATGAAACATCTTTGTGCTAAAGAGGATGCACCCAGCTTTTCATAATTTTCAGGGAATTTTTGGCCAGCCTCTAGATGATACATGGGAGAAATATTGAAGGCACAAATTGTTGGGCTATGAAAGGACTTTCTGGCTTCATAGTAACCAAATTTTTTAATGAGAAGCTTTCCTTCTTGTTTTTAATTTTCTTTTTAATATAGGACTGAGAATTTTGCGCTAGGCCCATGCAAACTTGCCAGCAATGAAGACCGAAAAGAGCCATAACAAATGAGAGGGCAAGTAGCTCCTTCCGTATTTAGCCAAAGCTGTCGCTCCCCAGGCTGCCGGCACCGCTCTGCAGCGAAATGAAGCATTCACCAAACATCTAGTCTGGTTCCTAATCTGAGAGGTTATTGGTGGTAGCTGGTGATATGTTACTGGGGAAGCTGTGGCATAGCAGCACTGCTAAATATTACAGATGGCACTCCATCAATGAAGCTGCAGCTCTGCATCAAAAATTAATATCCTCCTAAGCTGTCAGGATCCATGCACGCATGTGTTGGCACAGTGATTTAATAAAATAGCCAGCTTAACTAGGTGTACTTAGGGGATGATCCAAAACCTGTTTGATTCATGTAACCCCTTCTCTTGCATGCACATGAATCATCTCTGCTAGCACTTCCAAGTGGCCATTGGCTCAAGCGGTTATGACCGGCAGTGAGAGGAAGGTCACCTGTGAATCTCTGTAGCTGGGTACAGAGCTCAGTTAATGCGGTTTAAATCAGAATGTCTCATGTGTGAGCCCCGGGGGCGCCTCAGTGATTAAGATACTATTTCTATTAAACATTAAAGGCTGCTCTGCTTAAAGATTTTACCTGAGATGCACTCTGAAGAACAATCCCGGGTGACAAACTTCTGTTTCACTCAGCGTAAGTAGGCTTTGCGTTACTAACCATTTCTGTTGCCATTACTGTTCGTGGCAAATGTGCCAATCCACCCTGCCTGCGCCTTTGAATAAGTGCTGCTTAGGGTGGCAGCAAAACAAAGTTGACTCCCTGTTTTCTAAAGTTAATAGTGTGTTTCATAGAGACCTTCCTTGGTTGTGATCAGACCCCTAGTGAACATCTCCATGGCCATCACTGCAGTGGCTGGCTTGGGATCAAGGAGGATCTATCGTGCCTGGGAATGCTTCAAACCACTTTGGTCCAGGTTTTATATCATCTGCACAGCTTCCAGGGTCGGTCTGGTTTCTCCTGAGAACAGAGGAGCATCTCCAACACTGCCAGCTACAAGTCTCTGTTGGAGCACCTCAAATGGAGGCAATGGATCCGTCACTGCTGTGAGTTTGGGATAGGGAATTATCTGGGTGAGAAAAAAAACATCAGCTAACCTGAGAGAACTGAGTTTGTAGATTTTTCATAGAACATAGAACCATCTAGGTTGGAAGGGACCTTGAAAATCATTGAGTCCAACCATCAACCTGACACTGCCAAACCCACCACAAAACCATGTCCCTCAGCACTACATCTGCCCGTCTGTTAAACACCTCCAGGGATGGTGACTCCACCACGTCCCTGGCCCCCTGCCTTGGACCTATTGCTAATTCATGGATTCCTTGTTGATGGTCATGACAGGAGGAAAGGAGGGGAGGGGGAAAGGATGATAGGGTTTGATTCTGCTAAGGGAAGCAAGCTCATGCCTCCTTGAGTGGTATAAACAGAGCAAGAAAGGGTGAAGGGTTCAGCTCAAGCACTAAGAGTGATTCAACAGGACAATTCAGGTGAATAAGGACTACTCTGGGCTGTCCTGGAGGATGCTCTGCATTACCTGAATTGGAGCCACGTCCTGTGGATTGTAAACATACTTCATATTCAAGGTCCACGCCTTCCCCATTGCTCTCACCACTAGTCTGTGCCATGCTTGTGGTGCTGGAAGTACTTGCTGGAGGGTGACCCATAGCAGCTCTGCTCACTGTGGGCCCTGGTTTGGGGCATGAGCAACCCCTGGTCTCTGTGGGTGAAATGAAACGTCCATTTTGCACAGGGAGCTCAGTCAACATGTGCGTTTTCCAAATGCACAGGGCATGGAGACTAGAAACATTTGGTTCACGTCTCTAGAAAAGCAACTGGTGCAGACTTTCTCCCTAAATGAGGTTTCATAATACGAATGGTTAGTGGGCTCTGGAGAGATTTTTTTTTTTTTTTTTCCTGGATGATTGCTGAATAGACCTAAGAGGAAACTGTGGGGAGGTGGATCTTTGATCAATATTTCCAACGAAAATGCAGTGCTGGAATCAAAGCGTCTCAAGCAAACGCTTTTACTCCAGCTCCTCAAATTCTCATCACACAGTTCTCAAAGGTTACCCTGTCTGCTCGGTGATTAACAGCTCCTCTCTGTAATTGCCTTGGGTGGAGACTGAGTTTAAAATGCTCCTGCTGTGGGAATTTTCGCTTTAGTACTTTCCCTGATTTATGACTGGAGACGGGTACGAAAAGAAACCCAAACCCGCTCTCTCAGAGTGCCGCTGCCTTGCAGGGCTGGCGGTGCAGCAGGGGCTCATCCCGGCCCTCGCCAGCCCTGCCCTGGGCATAGCGAGAGGCTGCTGCATCCTTGTCCTTGGAGTCTCCTCTCGCTCTGTGTCAGACAGATCACTGCTCCCTGTGACAGAGATGCAGCTCACAGTGAGGACCTGGGAAGCTGCCAGGGAGATGGCAGTGTTGGCCTCAGCATACTTGCCCATAACGAGAGCCGTTGCTTGTCTACCATCCATGGAGAACCATGAGCTGTTTCCAAGCACTGTATGTGACAGTCCTTGCCCATGCACCAGCACTGACTTCTCTCCAGCTGGAGGTACCATTCGTTTTTGTCGGGGAGGCAGACAGTGGCAGCTCTTCAGACAGGGCTTGCTCCAAGTGGTTCACTGGCTGGTATCTTAAAACAGTGTTCCTCTGCTTTCAAGTGTGTGCTCTTGCTTTCTGCAGTTTTAAAGGTCCTGGGTTGTCTCCCCACCTTTGTATGAACTGCAGTTTCTCCAGGTTTCTGTGGGGCAAGGGAGCCGGGACACACCAGGGCTGCTTTGGAAATACAAGGGGGTCTTATGAATGGTCGCCAGTGTCTCAGTATCTTTTGTAACCATAGCCTGAGACTTCCACTTAAAGACACTTCTGACTACCTGGGATAACGTGATCTTGAACAGAAGGAAGAAGAGGATTATATTTTCCAGGGGAACTTACGGAAAAATTCATTTTAGCCAGGGTTGGGAATGGTTGGGCTGTCAGGAGTACCAGAGTGCTCACCTACCAGCACTCTCGTCAGTGTTGAGCTACGTCCAAGGTGAGAGAACCAAATTGGTCTGTGGCTGTGAGGGCAGTTAATTCAATTGAACTGTATTTTGAGGTTGCCTTGAAGTCGCTGTTGTGGTTGGAGGTGTGCTGGGAGCAGGGTCCTCCTGGCGGGGCTGAGACAGAGTGTGTTTTTCCATCCCTGTGGTGGGGAAGGGAGGCTGCAAAGAATGACAAGTCGTTGAGCAAATGTGTTGTAATTTCAAATCACCGCTCCGGAGCCTAAACTTGATTATCATAGTAAGGCAGAGCAAGCAGCAATTTTTTACACAAGATTGTTTTCTGTAAGCTGCAATAATCTTGATGCTTTTTTCTTTAGAACGATTGGAGACACAGTCTTCTCTTGTGCTGGGATTTTACCATAATAACTTCACCGAGTTTGTAGCATTACTCATGATTGCTTTAGGTTAGGTAAAAAGAGAGCTGGCTGCAGCACTACCAACACATTTCCATTAAGCAGCCTTAGGTCTCCAGTCAATTCATAATGGAAAGTAATGTCATTATCCGCATTTTACGGATGGAGAAACCGAGTCACATTTTGGTGAAAATCTTGTTAAAGATCATTTGGCAGGGTGGAAAAGGTCCAGTGGTCTAGCTACAGCACTGCAACAGTTAATATGTGTATAAAGATCAAGAATATCAAAATGATAGATTAGTAAGAAGTAGTATTTCTGAACTGAAATTCAAGGAGCCATAGCAGTTAAAATCAGTCAAAGATCAGCTTTATTCCATAGTAACTGGAACAGACATAAAATTGCAAACAGGTTTTTAGAAACATTGTCCGGGGGTGGTTACGTGCTGTGATGATTGATGGATTGAATTCTTAATACTCCCTTTGGGTTTACTATAAGCTGCTCACACTTATTATAGATCTACTATATTTAATTTTGTTACCAAGTTAATTGTATTTTCCCTAAGAGCTCCAGCAGCCTGCTGTGTATTACTGTGTCTTTGCCAATGAACTGCTCCACTTACTGGCTAATAACTGACTGTAAGAATTTCTTTTATTAATGCAGTCTCCTTAAATGTTTCTGATAACATGGTCTGAATAAGTATTCTTCTGGCTTCTCTTTCAGTTTGCTTTACTCGGAGCATAGCAATATTTTGAGTTACTTAAAGGTTTAGTGCCCCTTTGTCATATTTACTATCAGTATCTGAACTGTAAATATAAAAATTACTAGTTTGTGAAAGCCACTGTAATTGCTCCCAAATCTCCCTCAGTGCAAATAAATCTTGAAACAAAGGCTTGGAAAGATTGGCTTTGTCAAACCGCACTTAGCACTTAGCTAGGGAATAAGTGCGAGACGTCTTTATTTTTTTTTTAATTTTTATTTTTAGGCCTCTATTAGACCATCAGCAATGCATTTTTCAACATTTCCAATTGTCGAAGCATTTTATTCACAACTTCAATGTAGTATTTATACTAAGCACTCCTGATATACAAATAGTATGTATGCTGTGAGTAGCTTGAGATGCTGAAGGTGTACCTACAATGCTCCCTGGCATAGCAAAGAGTGCACAATTGCTTGGTAAGAAGAGAGCGTTGGGGTCCCATTTGAGGAGTCCAGCCTGTTGCCTTAAGTACCTCGTTCAACTGTGACTAATGGTTTCAGTATAGATTCGTTTTCTTGTGGTAGTAGAAATTTTGATGCTGATTGTGGAGAGACTCACAAACTCCCTCCATGCACTTTGCTATAATATAGCTCTTTCCTTTCTTATTACTTATGTTTTCCATCATTCCCCAAACAGCGCTGGGATGTTTTCTTTCATTTAAACACTAAATTCTTGAACTCTGCACAGACAGTTTCTGTGGTGGATTTAATTTGGCAGAGTCACTGTTGGAGAAGCAAGAGGAGCAATAAACTGGTGCTGGCCACCCTCCATATGGAATTACTCTTCCCTTCTCTTCAAAGAAGTAGTTGCCATTTTCATGTCTATTCACAAACAATTTCTAGATAAAGTCTTTTAGTTCAGATCAGAAACACACCAAAGTCAGAGTCCAGTAAATGTTTACCTATTCGTACGTTAGAACTCCAAGAGAAGAGACTGGCCAAGAGTCATACCCCAGTGCTGGCGGTCAGGATGCTCTGCTTTGGTCGCGGGAGATGGGAGTGTAAGTCCCCACATCACACCAGGGAGATGATTTCCATGTCCAAGCCCAATTAAGTATCCTCTTGCCTACTTCTGGTATGGAGTTTATTCTCTGTTGGGAGCAACAGATTAATCCCAGGCAGGGAAAGGTCATGTCCTAATATCCTACATGGATTGTGGTTTATCTTTGACCAGGCCAGTTGCTTAGTCCCTTTAATTCAACCCCCTCTTTCCGTTTTCTCTTCTGACCGGTGGAGGTCCTTTGATTTGTCCGTACATGAAGGGTACTGCAAAGCCATTAAGTGAAGCTTGCTCAGATCATGGATGCAGCCATATGATGTTGGCTAATTGAGGTGGGCAAAGCACCGAACTAATGTCTCTGTCCTGCTTCCAAGACCCAAGCTCTCTCAGGCTCTGCACAGCTTTGCACTGTACATCTGGTTCTGAGCATTCCATCTCTCAGCATCAGCTCTCCCTTTGCGCTGTGTAGTGACCCTTGGAGCTCCACACCATAAGGAGGACTTTGTGTGGTGGCATCATGGCTAGGAGTCAGGTAGTGATTAGTCTTTGAGGATCCCGCCCCCTGACTCAGTCCAGGGAGCTGCTGGAGCAGAGGCAAGACTCACTGGCTCATTGTAGCAAAGAAAACTGTCTGGTTGTGTTACATTTTCTGGCACGATCCTGTGATCTTTCCTCTTCTTGTCACGCCATCTTTCAGGTACGGAGCACAGCTTCACATCTGTGCCTCACTGTCTGCATATCACCCGGTGAAGACAAAACAGAGAGCAGCTCCTGCTGGTGGTATGACAAAGAAGCTTTGATCACTCAGACAAAATCAGGGTTAAAATGGAGCTCAAAGGCCCCTTCTCCTCCCCTTCTGCGGAGGTACTGTCTCCACCAGGGCTGTGGCTGTCTGGTAGTTGAGGCTGTTGTGCTTTCGGCTGCTGGGTTTGATCCCCTTACGCTGCCGTTCGTCTGTGGCTTGTGGGGCACATCCTGTGGCCAGCAGACTGGAACTGACTGTCTCTGGCTGCTGATGTTCATGCTGCTGCGTGGATCGGCTGCGAGGAGCCTCGGTGGCAGTTGGCACAAGCAAATTTCTTCTTGGGCAATACAAAGTGTCAGCTAGACAAGGATCCTGGCTGGAGCTGGCCTGGAGATCCAGTGGTCTTGCCTGTCTTCACATCCCCTGTTCACGTAGCATCACCTGTTGCTGCCCAGGCTGCTGGAGTAGATACCTTACTCCTATAATGACTTATAATGGGTAACCAGAAATGAATAGAAATCATTCTCTGCTCATGCTGCTGGCAATCTCTGCCTTCTAACAGCCCAAACTATTCACTTTTGAATATAGCGGGGTGGAGTGGCTGCCTCCCTTTACTGTAGGATTGAGCTATGAATAGAGGGTTCACAAATTATGGGATACCTCTGGATAAAAAATATTGGACATGTTTATAGAGGAAATGTGGAATTTTCTTTTTTTTTTTTTTTTATAGGTAGCTAGCAGTGGTATTTTGTACTTGTATCACCTCTAACACATTAGGGAGTGTTTGCCTACAGGGAAAACTGATTAACCTTTGTTGCGCCATGCTTCAGGCCATTTGAAAGGATCTGCAGACCTACAAGCTATTTACAAAGGGGGAATAAACTTTTAAGGGAGTTGATTAAACTGAGGCTTTTTTTTATTTTTTTTTTTCCCCATGGTGGGAGTAACTGTCTCCTTGGACAAGTCACTTTGGTATTGCCCATCAGGAGAAACCTCAGGGAGACAGGGTATCATCCTAAGAACATGCACAAGCTCTGGCAGCCTGTGAGGCTGGAGGTGGAAATGGCTGGAGGAAGTTTTCTGGCCTCCGCCGTGCACTATAAATGCAGCTTTGTTCTACAGCTGAGGAAGCCTGAGGCAAGAAGAGTTGAAATTTGGCCTAAAGTCACTCTGGCAGCTGCATGTTTCCCCCGAGTCACAAGTCGTGGAAATGACTGTGTTGCTTGCAGAGATTTTTGTTTGGAAATTTGTTTGTTTAATCTTCCTTCAAGTGCCTATTAGGATATGCTCCTGAAAGGTAAGCATCTATTAAGGGTGTCATCAAGGCTCCTTCTCTTCAGGGTGATAAAAATGCAGAGCAAGTGCAAATGGTAAATAACGTATCTTTAGATGCTAATGAGGTGGTAAAATGTTAGATGACATTCAAAGGTAGGAAATACGGAGGAATATATTGTTACAAAACATTGATAAGGACAAGCTCTAAGATAGCTGCTTCCATCCAGAAAAGAGATCTTCAAACTGTGGCAACATCTTTGAAAAGACTTCCAGACTCAGCAGTGCTCACAAATGAAAATAGCATGGGAAGGATTACTAGGCAGGAATAAATAACAAATTGGAAACTATCCCTTGGCTTTTTCTGCAGACCCACAGCGTGTCTGCAGTTACACTGTGTGCAGTGCTGCTCCCCCATCTCAAAAAGGACAGAAGTACAGAAAAGGTGCAGGGAAGGACATCAGAGATGATCAAAGATATGGAACAACTTCTGTATGAAGAAAAGCAGAATAAATGACTCTTCAGCTCAGAACAGAGATTAGCAGGGAGAGAATAAGATGGAGGTTTGTAAAAGCCGAAGTAGCATGGAGAAGATTTATGGGAGGAGTTGAACATTGTTTCTCATAATGAGGAGTCTAAGGGGCGCTAACAAGTGATCAAGTGGGAGGTTTTAAAGTAACAAAACAAATTTCCTCTAATAATACGCATTTTAATGTGAGGAACTTGTTGCAAGATATTGCTTATAGAGAAGCCTACAGACATTCCAAAAAATCAGGGAGGAAAAGGCCTTTTAGATATAGTTCAGCAATCACATGGAAAAATGGCATGCCATGCCACCTGTCTGAGGCATTTGGGCTAGGCTGGGGTGAAGCACCCTCTGGAACTGGTTATCTTTCTCCATTGATGACAGCGGGAATGTAAAGGTTCAGTTTAGGCTAGATGGTGTACATTTTGGACAGCTAAAGTAAGGTGTGATAACTCTTTTCACCCTTTCTGACAACTCCTCCTTGGAACTGACTTGCACAAGATTTGTAGGAAGATAAGTTCTTTCAGGTACAAGGTGATAAGCCCAACTTGTGATCAAGTCAGCAAAAAGCCAACTTCTCTGGCTCATTGCTGGAAAAGCACAGGATTAGCAGTTGGTGTCCTGAAAAGAATCAGACCCAGAAGGGAGCGGAGCAAGACGGGGAGGCTCAGAGTGGAGAAGGGGCAGGAGGAGAGACCATACAGACCTCTGGTACACAACTGGCAAGACCTCAGCACACAACCAGCACCAATCACCGCATGTACTGAAAGGGAACTCTAAGTGCTGAAAGCCATGAATGTTCCCTCAGCTGTGATAATAATTCTGCGTATTACAGATTCAGTTGGGCTTGTTTTGGTGTTTTAGTAATCTCTTAAGTCACATTTTGAGGCTACTTTCCAAAGTGGTTTCCTGTGTTGGTGCCTTGTTTTTGTTTGTTTGTTTGTTTTTAACAGTCATGATGTGCCTGTGTTTGTAGCATATCATTTTTGCCTCTGGTTTTCCTCCTGTATCTCACCAAGCAATGCTGTTGTGGAGCAAATGCTTGCTCAGGTGAAGAGGATGGTATGTTCACTAAGCAGCGGGCTGCAGTTCTGCTAAGGAGACTGAGACTTGCTCCAGGAAAGCAAAACCTTTGTTAGCATTTCATTGCCAAGCGTGCCATGGCAAGGCAACCAAAGAATGAGGAGGAATGATGGGCAAGTTTCTTATCCCACGTTTTTTTCATGCGGTTAGTCATTATCAGTGATTTGTTTTGTGAGGTCCACTCAGCTGGGTCTGATTTGGAGATGTCTTGAGCTCTCCAAGCTACAGCTGAAGCCACTGGGAGCTGTGCTTTGAACATATAAAGTGCTAAAACACAGCTAAATATCTGGAAAATCAGTGCCTTTGTCTCTGCACCTACTTCACTGTGTGTAAAATGAGGGCAGCGAGGCCTTTTGACGTTAGCCGTGTGTTGTGAAGATGAAGTCAACAAAGTGACTTTTGCACTTTGTTTGCAAAACTCCCAGTTTCTCCTGTGATGAGTGTCCCAGAAAAGTCCCACAGGGAATTATTCATGTTCTATTCAGTGCAGAGGTTTGGTGCTGTGCAGAAAATAGGGTCTCAGCTCTCACACAGGCTAATGAGTGTGGGGAAAAATAGTGACTTGGTGTCTTGTCCCCACTGTGTCAGCACCTCAGGAGGTAAGAGACTTGCAGGAAAAATAATGCGCAGTCATTTCATGGAATATGGGCTTGAATCGAGGGGCATAAGTAAAACCTAGCTCTGAGGTTCTGCTATGTATTAAGACTAAGAGACGTGAGAGGGGATGTGTATGGCAGGAAGAATGAGGATGGGTCTGTGCCCAAGTGAAGGGGTAAGGAGAGGATGAGGAGGAAGAGCCACCCTTTGAACTAGGCATTAATAGTAGAGCTTTTGGATGTGGGGCAGGTGTACAGGGAAAGGTGGCTTGCCGGAGTCATTTCATAACAGCCAGTTTGGTATGGGGCACGATTTTAACAGGCAATTAAAACCCATCCAGCACAATCCCGATGGCACAGACAACCTTCAGTCTGGCACTTCTGAACTTTTTAGTGCTTGACTTTGTAACCTTAACGTTAATGGTCTCTGTTTTCCACGTAATAAATTGAGAGGTAGCAACAGAAGTTTCAGATACACATGACATCTCCTTGAAATGGAAACATTTGATTTATACCACAATCAAATAGCTAGCAGGGAGGTAATTTATTACAAACAAAGGAAAATGACTGGAAGGC
Organism: Charadrius vociferus; assembly: GCF_000708025.1. Classification (NCBI taxonomy): domain Eukaryota; kingdom Metazoa; phylum Chordata; class Aves; order Charadriiformes; family Charadriidae; genus Charadrius; species Charadrius vociferus. The sequence continues at coordinate 5,994,650 of NW_009661375.1, read as the reverse complement.
CTTATTCTTCACACCAAATGCTAGGAAATGGTTATTATGGCTCTAAATTTCAATAGTATAATAGTCGCAGCCCTGGGATTAGTAAATTTATTTCTTTTAGAGATTATGCTAGCAAATGTGTCAGTTCTATGTTATACTTCAAACCGAAATGTGGCTGTGACAGGAGAAGGTTTCCTACCCTGCAGTGTAACTTCTGCCAAATACCATTGGGCTATCATATATAAAAAAATAAAATAAAATAAAAAGCCTTTCTACTGAGCCAGTGCTCTGTGGCACTCTTTCAAGTAGATATCAGTGCCACCCCAAGTACCATTTTTGTCACTGAAAACTGATGCTGCCAGCAGTGTTTGATATGAATTGAGCAGTTCTTTTTGGGTAAAGAAAAATACTGGGTTTGCATAAAGATAAAGATTCAAATAGTGCAAGAGGGAGCAGCAAAAAATTAATCACCGCTAGACACTGAAAACATTGTTCACGGCAAGTTGTGGTACTTTGGAAAACAGAAAAAAAGTGCTACAATTTAAAAAGAATATATTTAGCTAAAGACATTAACAGCTGGCTCTGTTCCTGATGAAAGATTTAATAATTTATGTGATGAATAGCAAATAGGTTTGATGTTATCTGGGTCAGTATTTCAATATGACAGTTCATTCTGGCTGCAGAATATGTTGGTCTATGCTGATATTTGACAAGCCTCATTAGACACACAAGCCAAACTCTGATCACATAAACACCAAAGACCATATAGACAGTATTTAAATTACTTAAATGCAATATGAGGGATTGATAAAGGAAGAACCATATTGGCATTTTCCTTCTAGCCCTATAGGTCACATTCGATTATATCTTGCGTAATAAAACTGAAGTAACTGGAATGGGGTATTGTGATAAAGAGGGAGAAAGGAAATTATTTTTTAACAAAACAGCATCCAGGACTGATTCCCTGGTGCTCTCTGTTGTGGGAGGCTTTTTAGGTACAGAGAGGCTACAGGCAGAGCTGATGGTCCAACCTGTGAAGAAGACTTGGCTACAATATCCTCTAGAAATGCTGTTTCAGGGGCATCTTTTAACAGTTTTATGATCCCTGGGGCTCTTGAGGATGGGAGTAATCCTCTGGCACACTAGTATCTAGAGATGCACGCCTGGTCCAGGTCTCTGGAAGAGACATCCCCACCTGTGCTTAGTGGTAACAGGCAAAGCACCTCATTTTCTACCTGATTTTAAAGAGATATGTGGCATTTGACAAACATGGGATAAGAGCTTGTATTATAAATAAGAGTATCAGGCTGAAAGGACTGTCCAGTGCGTGTTAGCAGTCTGGAAAGCTCTTTAAATACAATGTCAATGAGCAGGGGAGAATGTGATGTGTACGCTGGGATCCTGCCTCTAATGGCTTCAGCACTAAAATGAAACAAGCAGCAGGCTGGGTGATCTTGAAGGAAGAGATGTGGTGGTACATGTGAATTTTGAAATGCATGTGGAAGCAGGAAAAAATACCAGCAGAAAAGTTTGGGTAGCAGCAGATACACAGAAATGGACACAAAAATAAATCCCCAAATAGCAGAGCTCAAGCAGGAAGTTCAGAAGCAGCCATAAAACATGCAGTGCCATCTGGGATCAACCTGGATTTAACTAGAAAACTGTTTGCAAAAGAGATCTGTTGTCCCCCTGAGCTTTCTCCTTGGACTTAGTGACAGATTTCCAAACAGCAGAGCTGGGTTAGGTGTTGGAAAATAGAGCGCTTGAACAGCTTTGCCTTTGGTACAAAGTAATGGCTGAAAAATTATACCAGCAGAGGGAGTGGGACACCGAGTTTCTTTTTCCTACATATGTATTTAATCCAAGGAGATTCCAGAGAGAAACCAGATGTTAAAAACCAGACTTTGCCCGCTGATCCTTTAGAGAAAGTGTTGCTTGATGTAAGTTTTCTCCCATGGCTATGAAGTAGCTGCAAAGGCAGAAAAAGAAAGTCTCTAAATATGCACTGCAGCAAATATAAAGGAAAAATCTCACCATGTTTTCAGGGTACTGGCCAGGTTTACTTTATATCCTGTGATGAGAGATCCCAGATTTGGGGCACATGACAGAAACAGGAGTGAATACTCTGGGTAACAGGGCTGCAATCTGTGAGGAGACCTGGATAAAGAGGCTGGGTCAAGGTCATTGCATTCTTTGGGGGAAGGTGGCCGGGCTCCTTTGGCAGGGTCTTTGCGTGTGATGCGGTGCTGCTGCAGGGACTGCATATGCAGCATCGGCAGAAGATCACAAGTCCTACACATCCATTTGGGCAGAAAGGAATTCACAGTGCTGGGCTACAAACGTGGCAGGTATGAGCCCAAAGAGGAGGGTGCGTGGAGCTCCAGCCAGATCTGTCACACGGCAAAGGTGCAAAACCGCGACAAACCTGACTGGAAGAAATCCAGGGAATCTGGATTTGTGAGGTCCTTCTGGAGAGGGGTCAGGGATGTCAACGCTGCTTGGCGATATGACAAAGTCAGCGTGCTGAGGCTGGGCAGCGAACAGCAATTGCAATCTGCTTGACTTAGCCCAGCACGGTAAACAGATGGAAAGAAAAGGATAAAAATCAACCTCACCTTCACAGCCAGTTCGCGCCATAAAAACCTCATTCTCCAAAGCAAAAAGGCTCAGCTTGCAGTGGTAGTCCTCCAAAGGGTGATGTACCCAGGCTCCTGAGGCTTCCAGGGAAAGCAGAGCACAGCTAGAGCTACTGTCCCAAGCCTGGGAGGCCTTGCTTTCTCCACGTCATTTATCTTTCTGATGGGCCAGCACGTTTTCAAGGGAGATATGGACACACACATGCATTTACTCAGCCTGGGTGCTCGCCGTTGGCCTTCATTGAGTTGTGCTGCCCTGTACCCTCCCAGGTGCAATTCAGGTAATTCAGAGCATACAGTCAGCAAATACATCAACCTTGGGACAATGTGACAGCCTGCTCTTCTGCCTCTGGGAGGTATACGTGGCTCAGGATTAAACATCCCTGCCTTTAGAAGCATAAGGATGAGTTTTTTTCCTCAGGTCAAGTCACACAGTGGTGAATCTGAGGGCTTGATTCGCACAGAACTTCAGAGCTATTTGGGATGCGCTGTGAAAAACTTCATGGCTTCTAGTTGGCAGTGCAGACACATACCATCTCCTCACGTCCTCTGTTATGCCTGCCAGTGCTCTGCAGCTATCTCAGATGCCCCATGGCATCTTAAACGACACCAGATGTTGTTGATGTTCAGGTTAATGAATAGAGCCCTAACTCACCTTGAGAAGTGGAGAGGACTTGCACTAAGAAGCCTTCTGGAGTGAAAGTGCAACCTGTGTGATGGAAGACTGGGCAGAGAAGGTCCTTGGGAAGGAGCTGCGAGCTTTTCTCTTGAGAGATGGGACTGGAGAGTCCTAGGGGCATACATGGCTCTATCATCCAGCTGCTCATTCCCGAGCAGGAGATGATCAGTAAGGCTACTGCGCTCTTGAGGCACCAGATACACATTCAGTCTAGGACATCAGGAGCTGAGCCTCCATCCTTCTGTAGCATATTGATCTGAAGGACCTGTGAAGGCCAGGGGACAGGACTAATTTTATTGCTGGGGCTAAGTCACATTGCTTGTTTTAATTTCCATGCTTTGGGGAGTGAGTCCAGAGAGGAGATCACTTTCTCAAGCAGCACATGATATGTCAAAAGGAAGGAGGTAGAGGAGAAGCTCTTTCTTTTTGGCTTAACTGGCAAGAGTGCAGAGCAGCCTAAAGGAATCAATCTGCTGTAGGCAGGGAGAAGTGTGGGAAGGAAAAGCTGAGGATAGACTGGACAGCTGCTGCTCAGGTAATACCTTATGTGCCATTGGGAGTTTTAAGGGGTTATAGAACTGATCTGAAGACACCAAAATCTTTACAGATGATCAGGCCTCATTCCATCAGCATCTCTTCGGTGCATACAGAAAGCAAATCTCTGCCACCAGGAGGTAGTAGAGATTTTTGAGCTTTTCATGCCACTTTTCATGAACTCTATCTCTTGAAAATGCCATCTGGCAAACTTCATAGGTGCAGATGTATTGAAAGAGCCAGGACTTTATTATCTGCAAGAAAGCTACTTTATAAAACTGTCCCAGCGTTGCAGATTTTTTGTGTGTGTTACATGGAGTGTTGCTCATTGTGGGTCTTGCTGTTCTTCCTGCTGATGTCAAAAGCAATTGAAAAACTGGCATAGATGATTGCAGGGCAGAGGCGGTTTCTGACACTGCGTCATGAGCTCAGTATTGTCCTGACCGTCAGCCACCCGGACACTTCCATGTCAGTGCATCAGCCTGATCACTTTTGAATGACACCAGCCTCCAAATCCAGGGACACGGAGAAGCACACAAAACCTTACCAGATGCTCAAGAAGTCAGTGTGGGTCCCACCACAGCTGATTCCTGAGTCACAGTGTAGAACTCCCAATTCCTCCTTGCCTCCCAAATGCCGAAGACTCTTCAGAGATCAAATTCTGGTTTGAATGGGAAGGGCAGGCGTTAGCAGGAAAGTGGTTCCTCGGAAATACCATCATAGATTTATTCCAAAAATTACCTTGTTTTATCTACAAATAATTATGTCCTTTCCCTATCCCTACCTCTGCAGTCAGACTGGAATCTGTAAGTCCAGCCAGACTTTGTCCACCCCAATTCTCACTGCTCCCAAGAAAGATCTTGCCGCTGGTCTACATGGTCATAGTTCTATTAAAAACAGCACAAGAACCTGGTTGTGGCCATTCATCAATCGAAGACTTTGCTGAAGGAGTGGGAGCTGAAAAAGTAGAGTAATGGGTATAAACCAGTCCATCAGCTGCTGTAAATGAGCATAATTCTAGCCATCAAAGAAGGAAGGCAAAAGGCACGGCCTTTACTTCGCAAAAATGGGTCTCAGCCCATCTTAAGAGATGGAGAACACAGTAGCCATGTGCTATTTGCACTTGTATGGAGTTTTGTAACTGTTATTCTTTTTTTATTATTATTATTATTTCCATTGAGAATGAGCAGAGGTGCCTTGTGTGACCCTTAGGGAACAAATACCCGCAACAACCAGTTGCAATTTGGACAGAGGCTCTTCACTGTCTGTTTCCCCTTTCTTTGAAACAGGCATCAATAAATTGGCAGTGCTACTGCTAGATAAATACTTCCAGGAAACGTTTGAGAGCACGGACTCAAAGGAATAACTACCTCCCTTCACTATTTGGAAACAAAAATGATGTGTGCCCTGAAAGCTCCTTTTTTGCTAGCTTTAGTTAGAATAAATGTACAGAGCTGGGGGCATGCATTTTTATACATCTTGGGGACAAATGCTAACTACCCCTTTCCCTCCCAAGTGCCCAAAGTAGATCAGAGCATGCACATATTCACACAAATTGCTTTGTGGCATGGAGACTGCTTAAAGCTGTGCTGCTGTCTGTACTACAGATGCACAGTAAGGAAAACTGTGCACAAATCCTTTCTTCAGGCACTGGTCGTGTCCCCCCCCCCCCCCCCCCCCCCCCCATCCTGCTACAGGCTCGGAGCGCGGGTGAGCTTTCAGGGCCGGGGGTAGGCTCTTCCCCTTCCAGGAGTGACAACCACAGCCTGGTTTGGGATCAAGAAGGCATTTGTTTCTAGCTCAGATCATCACTCTTCCAGTCTCTGCATAGATACATTTCACTTGCTGGCCTCCTCCTTTTTCAAAATTTCTGTTTCTTTCTATTCTTTTCTTTCCTGTTCATGACCATTTCTCTTCCTTGTTTTTCAATTTTCCTTTTGTTATTTTTCTGGCACCTTTCTCCTTCATCCTTAATAGCATCTTCGTGTCTTAGTTTCAGAAAGAATTGATTGTTTCTTCTTCTGCCTCCCTTCAATGAAATCAACTGGCATTAAAAAAGCTGCCCAGCTCATTGCCAAATCAAAACCTTTTAATATCTGGTGATGCTCTGAAATATTTTGGAACCAGGCTTCAAATTTTGTTCCAAACTGGAATCTCCCCAGTTTTCAAACAGAGGGGAAAAGCTCTTAAAACTGAGCTGCCAGCTTCAGGCATCTTTACACTAAATGGTTTCATATTGCCAATGAGTCCTTTTTGACCTTGATGTCAATGGAGAGACTAGTCCATCCTTCATCCCTGGTGTGTGTGAGGCAGTGCGCGCAGGAACTGGCTATGTTCCAGTGACTTCCATGGGTACCACTTAAGAGGACAACTGGAGGAACTTTAAATGCTACAGACTTTCTTTTCCCTACCTATGGGTCCAGCTTCTGCATGTTTGTGCCAGTTTTACACCAGCATGACTTGTCTGAGAGGAGAACTGGGCCCATAACATGCAAAATAATTTTATCCAAATGACATGGCAGAAAGTCCTATTTGCCATGCCTTTTCAAAGATTCTTGCTAAGTTGCAGTCCAAGTCAAAGTGACACATTCCTGTTAAAAAACCCCAATAGTATATTGGGATGAAAACAATTAATTTGGAATTACCACCTTGTAATTATTTTTTTCACTTAAAAAAAGTCACTCGGTATTAAACATTCCTCACTCTGTCAGTTTTGTTTTTGTTTTTCTCACATGTTCACAGGCTCAAAGGTAAACTGCATTCAGAAAGAAACGGGCACTGTTTTTTACAGCTCACTACTGGTAATAGCTTAGGTGAGAACCTCCTCAAAGCGATGAGGCAGCAGGATTGGCAGTAACCTCTGCTCATGGTCAGAGATCACACCTTTCTCTTATCTCAGGTGGACTCGGGAGATGCGTGGAGGAGGATGAAGTAGTGAAGGAACAGGACAGGGAACTGCCATGGGAAACAGGAGAACTGGATTGTAATCCTCTAAGCTTGTGCTTGATCTGCTTTAGGATCTCAAGCAACCACTTCAACCCTAAGCATTTTCACTACTCCTCTCACCCTGTCTCTTTCCATAACCCCCTTGGGCCGTTTGTCCAACGTGGGGACTTACTGAGTTATCAGCGTTGGGTCTTTAGGGTACCTTGCAGCATAAATAAGGAACCAAAAAGGAGGAAACAGTGCCTCTTGCCTCATGGAGAAAGAATGAGAGCCGATGTGGTGAGAAACGGGCAGGTAAGGAAAGGTGTGCTGCTTCAGGCTCTACTCACGTGAGGACACTCGCTGTTTCATGACAGCACCAGCCGGTGGGATTTGAAAGGCAGCTGTGAGATATACACAGACTCTTGTTCCTTTCTATTTGAGGCTGCCTGGGAAAGCTGCGAGCAGCAAAAAAAGACACTGGTACTGTCTGTCTGCAGAATCAGCAAGATGATCAGGAGACATTTACATTGTTCTCTCACTCGAGAGGTTATTTTTGCAAACATATGGCCTGGAGTTAAATAAGTTTTTTTCGAAAAACTGTGGCCAAATCCTGTGGCCATTAATGGTGTAAGCCTCTTTCTTTCTCTAGAGAAAGATGCCCATCTGTAGAGTCTGGAGGAAATTCAACCTTTCCAACAAGCTCCAGGTTAAATTGATGCTTTTGAAGTTCTTTTCTGGATCAACCCTTAGATTTTAGTCACAGAGTGGTAAATATACAAATTTATCTGCAAAATCACTTTAGCATATTTATGCAACCAGCAACTTTGATGGGCCTCTTAACTTGAAAAGATGAAACAAATAAGTCCCCATGTGCCCCTAATCAGTAAGTGTCTTTTTCTTGGTAATAAATGATAGTTCATACATCTTACTCAGCTGGGCTTCCTCTGCACTCCTTTAACCATAACTTGCAAAAAGCCTAATTGCAGAAAAAGCAATCTGCCTGATTTTTCTTAAAAGAAAAATTGTCAGCATAGTAAGAATTCAGAAACAATACGAAGCTGCAATTCGTTATAAGCTTTCAAAGAGACAGAGGGTACCACTGTGCATCTATGGCATAGAGCGGTGTTGGAAGGGAACCATAGTCAGGAGCAATTTCAAGAATGGCTTTGCTTATATTATCATCTAGCGATGTTTAAACATGCACAGCATGTCCTTGAAAGCCTAGGGATAAAAGGAAGAGAAGAGATGAAAAATTAAGCTAGAACTAAGGTGTTTGGAAAGAATTTGAAGCTTAGAGTTGTTTCTGGGCATATTAGTTTAACCTTCAAATGAACCAGTTATTTCTTTCTTTCTCTGCAAAGTGACACTTTCAAGTCCCGAAATTTGACTTTGAAGCCGAGATCAATGCTGGTAATGTTCTCATAACACCAACTCCCACTGGAGGTGGAATTGGGAAGGGGAGGAATTCAGAGATTCCACACAACACACCAGGCAGTGATTTTTTGCATCAACTGTGCTTTCCTAACTAGGACAGAGAATTTTAATCTTGCAGAAGGGGTTAGAGCCTTACCAGCTCCTACTGACCCAGCACCTCTTAAAGCCAAGTAATATATGGTCTGGCTCTCGGCTGCTTCTGTCCCACTGTTTGTGAAATCCTGGAGGGGTGCAGGCTGCTTATAACACTCCACAGATCAGAAGTAAAAAGAAAATGGCTGTTGTCAGTTGGTGCAAATTCACCATGTAGGAGTCTGTGCTTCTGTTGGACAAACATGAAAACAAAAATCTATAAATTGAAAAACATTAAAAGTCACTAATCTTGTTTCACAGCCTAAAAGGGGATGAAGAAGTTGTGAAATGAGCTATGCCTTGAATTCCTGAGTTATCACTGATTTGTAACTACCATTAGTATCACCTAGCAATGTGGTAGGAGACAAGAAATCAAGATCAAAAGAGTATTTAATATCCTAAGTGCATATATTATATCTGCATTCACACACATGAAAACGTTGATCTTCAAAGCACCGTACAAACGCTAACCAGCTAATGACTCCCCAACGCAAAGCCACAGCCATGGCTATTTTTAATACATCTATTATTTGTTGGTGCTCATAAAAGGCTGTTTTGTGCCATCAGCTGATTTAGCCAAGCACGGAAGGAAGAAGAAGGAATGTGAACAAAGGAGGAAGCAAGGGAAATGAAATGCCTCGACCAGATCCCCCATGCACCAGTTAAAGGAATTGGCTGGACCGAAAAGGAGTAGGTGATGATAAAGTATGACAGAGCCACAAAACAATGAAAAGGCTGGGAAAAAGTGAGTTGTTTACTACATAGAAATACATCTTGGAGGAAAACAGTCTAATAATCTCAGTCTAGCAGAGAGAAGCATAACAAGGACCAGTAGCAGGAAAAGTCAAATAATTCAAAGCCTGATTGTTACCAATGAGTTACAAAGCCAAACGGTGAATTTCTCACCTCTTTTCTCCAAATGAAGGCAAGGATTTAGAGGACATCCTATGGATCGATTGGAGCTGGAGCAGGTGTACAACCCGCCTGGGTGGCAGAGGGCAGATATCCCTTCTCCTCCTATGAACTTTCCCGGATCATGGGACAGCAGAGCTGCCACTGCTGAGGCGGCGTGCCTCCGAGCGACGCCGAGAGAGAGCCACGGGCTCCTCTGGCGGGACATGGACAGCCCAACAGCGGTGAAAGCTTCCTCCCTTCGAGTCCTCTGTCCTTTCTCTGACACCCGTGGGAGCCCCCCGGGGGGGACAGATCTGAGGCTGCACCTCTGTGGTCCACAGGAACCATTTCAGGAGTTCAAGGCCAGGTTGGATGGGGCTTTGAGCAACCTGGTCCGGTGGGAGGTGTCCCTGCCAAGGGCAGGGGGGTCGGAACTGGATGATCTTCAAGGTCCCTTCCAACCCAAACCATTCTATGGTTCTATGACACCTTCCTCGCCCGTGCCAACCCC
>NW_009661375.1:5977051-5983780 GCF_000708025.1 Charadrius vociferus | reverse complement strand
CCCCCCTCCCCGGGGCGGCCGCCTCGCCGTGAAGCTCCCGGGTTATTTTTCTTCCTCACTAAACTAATTAGATTCTTCCAGAAAAGTGGGGGAAGTCACCGAAGGGGGGAATCCCTTCGTGCCGTTTTAGTACGAGGCACTTGTGGTTTAGGGGTTTTGCTGTTGGTTTGGGTGTTGTGGGTTTGGTTTTTTTATTTTTGTTTTGTTTTGCTTTTCTTCCTTAAAAGAAGCGGCTGAAATTAAAAGCAGTTGGTCCTCGCAGAACTTCAGGGTTTTTGCTTTTGAAGTTTGTAATTAGGAGCAGCGGGTTTCCAGCCGGCTGGGAGAACGGCGGCGGGTTTCTCTGAAATTGTGGCGGTCCCAGTGCTCTGTAGAGCTATTTAATGGGGGAAGTTGGGCTAATGAAAGAAATGATACATTTTTACCACCGAGGAGATGGATGCATTAGGGTTTTATTGTCTAATAGTTACTTTGCAGTTTGCAAAAGCAGCGACATGCCACAGCTTAAAAGACAAAAGGCGGATGGAGGCAAAGGGGGGGGGGGGGGGGGGGAAGGGCAAAAAAAAAAACAACCCCAAACCCTCTTAGGTGAGGTGAGCACTGAAGAGCAGACTTTCTTCTGCATATTTAAACTCCCCTTGGAATCAAAGGAGGTGAACTGCTTTCCAGAGCAGACAGTGCAGTGCTCTCCAGCTCTAATACTACAATAAACCAAAACACAATTAATAAACTGCTGATATCAGATAAGCATGTCTGTGGGCTTTTTATGACAGAGGGAGGAAAGCCATGCATTGAAACCAATAAAAAATAAAAAAAAAAAAAGAGAGAATAATTCCTTTGTGTAATGGTCAGCTGAAAAAGCAAATGGTCAAGCCCAGTGGGTTTACTCAGGTGTTACTGGTAGCATGCTAACAACTGGTGGGTGTTATGCTCATTTGGTGAGGTCAGTTGCTTTGTCTGTAGTCAGAGGAGTTGGAAGATGCTCAGAGCAATCCGGAGGAATGGGTGCATGACAGTCTAGGGGCTATTTAAGTCTGAGCCAGGTGGGATCTGTATCCCAAATTCTGCAGCGGCTCCAGAGGATCTCTACAGTGTGATTTACCAGAGAAGGATGAGGATACTGGCTTAATACTTTGTCGCAAGTTTGCTTCAGTGGCAGAATGCAATTTTTCAGTCTGCAGCAACACTCCCACTCTCTATCAAAATGCAGACCTGAATTCAGCGTTGGCAATGCAAGTGGCTCTGTGCGAGTGCATCAGGGAGGCCAGGAGAGGACTACCCAAACAAAGAAAAGCTTTCTTAGTCCAGGACCAGGTTCTGCAGGTGCTACAAATTTTATCTGCTTAGAATTAGATAAAGCATGTCAGGAGAGGCCAAGGCTTTCGAAAGTGCTGACTCTTGGGATTTTATTGCAAATCTCCTAGGATTTTGTACCTCTGACAACTGGGTGCTGAGGCAAAACAAAAGTGATTAGTATCTCAGGTTTTGCTGTTTGAAGAAAATAAGCAAAATTTGTGGTCATCATACTTAAAGAGGAAAACTGGAAGTGTATAACCCAGAGGTATCCCAATGCTTAAATGCTCTTGGGTAAATGTACATCTTCTAAGCTGTGAACTCTTTTTAAACCAGACTCATAAGTTTTTGAACTATCACCATTATTTTTGGAGTGCTTGCACTTGGCTAATAACTACCTTATCCTCGTGGCTCTGTGTTTTGGGTTTATAACGTGCTTTAATGTGTTAGGATTTTCATGAAGATGCTCTGCCCCTACCTGGGGAAAATACAGGCATCTTGAACATACAGACTCTTGGCACTGAGGCAGTGAGAGTCACTCTTGGAGGTCCTGACTTGCAGTTCTTACTCTGTTCCTGTGTCTAGGCTGAAGTATCGCCTTCAAGTAGTGTTGCTTCAAAGTGCTGTTGACAGTTCTTCTCTTGGTTAATTGTTCGGTACAACTACAGTACTATCAAAATGCTTCCCACTCAAGGTGGGAGGTTTGTACTACTAACTATTAAGGTATTTGATATCTTGGTTTGTTTTGGTGAGGGTGTGACTTTTGTCACTGCTGTCCAAATTCAGTTTTAGTGCAACTGAACAGCGCCGGTGCCTTTTACTGCGGAGCAGTGTGCTGGTGGCATGCAATGCGCTCAGCATTTTGGGTAGGTTGTGTCCCTACCCTCCCCAGTGGTGTATGAGCCATTGTACTGTCTTGTGCCTGAACCTGCAGCATGTGCAGTCATCTGCTTATGCTGTCACCTTGCTCCTGCCTGGGTCTGAAGGACGCCTGAGGAAGAAGGCAGCTTGAGGATGAGCTGTTGTCCTCAGGATGGCTTTGTGCTGTCTGCTGCTTGGGTACCCCTCAGGTCTGATCAGAGAGCTGGCTGGGTACCAGGTGGGGATGTTATTTGGATGATGACAGCCTGCTGATAGTCACCACCTTCCTTGAGGCTCCTCTTTGTCCCCAGCCTGCTGTGCCCAGCTAAGGACAGGGAAGTTTCTCTTGATGAGGAAAGGTGAAGGCAGGAGGTGGGTCGCTGCTGTTCTGCTCACTCTTGGGGGAGTCCTGGAAAATGACAAAAAAAAGCCCAAGGCTCTGTGAATTGTGCTGTTGATTTACATCCCTCCCTCAGTGGATCAGCATGTATTCCATGCTTTAACAGGAGGTCATGCCTAGGTTTCTGTGTGTGAAGGCTAAAGACTGCTCACAAGTCGTCATGAAACCTAATGTCAGAGGATGGTAATGTTCAAGAACTGTTATTACAAGGAACTGCAGTATTTTCTAGTGACTTTTGCTTCATCTTCTATATTTGTGCGCACTAACCTACTTCAGAGTTGGGAGTGTGCATACGATGATTCTTTTGTTAATTTTTAGTCAGGCACTTTTATAATTTTACATATCCTTAAAAAAAGCTGTTAGAGAAGGAAAATACCTTATTTATTTCTCTGTAAGTCATCTGATCAAGCAGAAGCATGTATTTTGGTCTGGTATTTGCACCTGTGTATATTGCAAAACCCACCCCCATATCCTGCATAATAAGTCATAGGAGCTGGAGCAAGATATGATTCCTTCCACCCTTCCATCCCCCCTGTTCCTTAGATGGAAAGGGCTCTTGCTGATCCTAGTCATCCTCTACCTTTGGATGCGTGGCTTGATCCCTCAATTCCTGCATTTAAAATGTACAGAGTATGTATGAGGTCTTCTGTGGGAAAGAAGAGGGGCTGTGTCTCTCTTCCGGTGAATTTTTTCAAAGTTACTCCATAATTTCCCCGGGCATGGTGCTGGTGTACATCAGATGCTCCAGCCTTTGACCTGGGGCTGCAGGTGGTGCTCCCAAGTTTGTGACCCCTTGGCTTCATGTTTCAGCGTGTGGATTTTCATTTGGTCTGATCCAGCTATTCCATCTACACAAACTGCGGGAAACCCTGTTCCCTCTCCTGATCTTTGCCATAACTTCTCATTCTTCTCTCATTCTTTTGCTGGTAATACCATCACGTTTGGTGTCTCCAGTCTTAAGAGTATGTATGTTTTTTGTTTCTTTTTTGATTCTTTCCAACTGCCACCCCATCTGCCTTTCATCTCAGTACTGAAAGCTTTTTTACTTTCACACTACAAAGTTCCTCTCTTTCAAGTCTGTCCTAACACCTTTTCTGTGCCTTCTACTGAATTAAAACTGCTCCAGCCAAAGTTTCTCTTATCTAATCTTAAACTTCACCAAGTCGAGCAGTTTCTGCCTGCGTAATGTCTTTTTGCTGGAGCTCTTTTCACCATCGACAAAGTTTTGTGTCTTGTCCTGGCTCTCAGCATCGCAGGTCTGTGTTTCTGTAATGCTGTTTTCTCAGGCCTGGACAAGAGCAGCATAACCCTACTGAAAATGCAGTGGCTGCACTTGTTCTCCTAGCTCTTCACGTGGGCCATCACCTTCTCTTTTTCATCATGCATGGAGAGCTTCTCGTAATATGTAAAGCTTATTTCTACCCTTCTGGGGTCTCTCATTCAGATCTGGAGGGTTTGATTCCTACCGCAGCAGGCCGTGAATGCCAACAATCAGCAGGCTGATTTACACTTCTGAATATTTGTACATTGTCCCGTGCTGCTTCGAGCTCCCCTTCTCCTCTCCTTCAGGCTTGCCTTGAGTTGTGTAAGCTCCTAGAAGCGGAGGGTGGTGTCTCATGTCTGTGCCCGGTGGGGCCGTCGGCTGTGTTCCTGGGCACACAGCGTGATTTTGGGTGACCACCCCTCTGGCGTAGCTGCGTGGTCAGACCTGTCTGCCATGGAGCTGGAAAGCCCTTACAGCGGTGTGTGTCCTTAGCGGTGTTTGGCACTTGGGAAGAAATGCTGACCTGGTCCTTAGTGTTAGCACAGCCGCTGTAGAGAATCAGCTTTGTGTTTTCTCACTTCCCTAGAACAGCTCAAGCGAGGCTTTGCGGTTTAATTTGGCAAGTTAAGCCTCAAGTTAGCAATGAATTTAAGCATCTGCTTAAGTCTGAACTTGCACTAAGCCACTGGGCTTTGACAATGTGTTTAAAGTTAAGTCCATCCTTAATTGCTTTGCTTAATAAGGCTGGGATAACAGGCATGCTGAGCCAGCACCAGTGACTTGTCAATTCATCTCTCCGAGCAGAGTAAAAGGTTGTGGAGGGGAGATTTAACTCTGAAACATTGGAGGGAATTTTCTTCTGGTTATTACAGCAGCTGTGCCAGCAGCTCTGCTGCAGTACGAATCACATGGCAAACCCAGATCATCTCCGTGCTTACTGAACACCATGCCCTCCTGGTGGCTTGTCACTTCCAGCGAGAGGAACAAAGTCTCAGTCTGTTTGCTGGAGGCACCCAGCTGCTTCTCCAGCAGTTCGCAGAGCCCTCGGTTTCTCCGTGCAGAGCACACGCAATGGGGGAGACTGGGAAAGGAGCAGCCAAGGAGAGGTGCCTTGAAATATTTGATGAATGAGGCTGGTTTCATTGAGTTGTGTTTGAGGGGGTCTGGGAGAGAGGTGGTGGTGTCTGAATGAACCTCTGTGTGAGTTGAAGTCTTGGGGCTGCTTCAGCTTGTACCAGTTGTGGCAGCTGCCCCTGTGCCACCTGATAGCGTTTGGGTTGTAAGGACTCCAGATGCAGGCCTGGGCTGGAATAAGCTTTATTTCAAAGCCCTTCCTTTCCGTACTGGACAGGGATTTTCCACAGGAGAGTTGTTCCTCGCCCTTCTTTTAGAGAGGGTGTGCTGCAATGGGGGCTGGATTGCAAACTGTAGATATAACAATCTTTTTCCCCACCAGCTCTGGGGGCACAAGTGGATGTCACAGGACAGGATGCATAGGATGTTGTAGTTGCTTCTCCTTGCAGGCTTGTCTCTCTGTTCAGGCAAGGAAAAAAAAAATATAAATGCATGGCTGTGTATCAGCATTGGTAGCAATAACTTATGAAGTAATTTTTTTCAGCAAAACAGATTTTACAAATACTCCTTTGCCCACTAATTTTGGCAAGACCGGGTATGTATTCTTTAATGGAGTAGGGCCAGGCTTTGTGCAGATTTCTCTTTGTGCTGGAAGGGACAGTAAGGAAGCATTGTACTGGAAACGGGAGTGTGAGACCTCCCCTTCACTTGGGGACTCAAAGCGTTTTGGAGGATGAGGGCTCTCATTAGCTGGCAGGAGAGGGAACTGGTTCGGTCCTTGTCTTTTCATCAGGGACTGATTCGGTCTCTTTGGGTCAAATCCCTGGGGAGCTGAGCCATGAAACTGTGATACCTGAGTATGCCGTGGCGTATGGATACAGTTCTGAACAACTGTGGGCAGGAGGGATGAATTTAAATCAGCAAGGACACCATGGGGACCAGGGTGATGGGGAGCACACCCTTGCAAGAAGGGACCGACAGAGCTTGGCTTGTGTAGGCTGGCCAAAATGGGAACATGGCTGCTGCTCCAAATACATCTTGGGAGGATGAACAGGGAGATGTAGGAAAGAAGAGTTATTTAAACCGAAACGGCGTGTTGGCGCACCGACAAATGGGTATGAACAGGCCATGAATAAATTAAGGCTGGAAATTAGCAGAAGGCTGAAATTAATGGCCAAAAAGTCTCTCCCAGTCTTATGTATCTAAATAAGAATTATTTCCCAAGCTTTAAACATGCCTCATAAAGATGTCTGCCAAGATTTTGAGAAAAATTACTCCTATTTGGCAGGGGAAATTGAGACAGTAAGGTGGGGGGGAGGGATGTTAATTTGCCAGAAACTGCACACAACAAGCCATAATGTTTGATGGAGCGATCTCTTCCTCTGCTGGTGATTGCACAGCAGGTCTTGTGCTGAATCTAGCCTGGTGCTAAGGTTGGTAGAGGTGCTTTCAGTATCTTGGTGGCTTTCCATGTGTATTCTGTGCCAGCTTTTCAGTTCTTCTACCTTCTCGTGCTCATTTGCTCCAGCCCTTCTCGCAGAACCTCCGGGCGATGCCTGGGCTGTGCCTTGTGCTCCCGAGTGGCACAGCTCTCCGGCAGCCTCCTGCTTCGCCTCGCTCGCACCAATTTACCTGAGGTGGCTTTAAGCTTGGTCAGACTGGAGTCATCATGGCAACATGGAGCTGCATGCTGCCTTCTCTCCTTGTTTTTCCTAAGAGAGTTGCTGCTGCATATAGCTCATTAAGAAATGACCTGGGTATGCCATGAGCTCCTGGCACTTTTCTGGAGTGCACAGAAGAGGTATCCCTCATTTTGACTGTCCTTCCAGCACTCTTT
>NW_009661375.1:5894540-5976942 GCF_000708025.1 Charadrius vociferus | reverse complement strand
CCCTTACATTGTCTTCTTCATCCACTCAGGCAGGCAGCTGCATATCTGGTCTTGGTTAAATGTGGTAAAATAATATTCCAAAGTGACAGATGGTTCTGAGCAAACTTTTATCCTTCCAATGGCTTGTATTCCTTTTTTTATTAGCGGTTTTAAAAGTTTGCAATTATTTCTGTTGCACATTTGGAAATTGATGGGCCTTTGCTCAGCTACCTGCATGGGAATTCACCCATGAAAGTGAATTTGCAGCTTGCTGTTTGTTCAACAACTGGCGGCAGGAATTTTTCACACAAACCTGCTGCTGGATGATCACAATAATGAATAATGAAAATGTCTGCAAAAAAAGTCACTGTCTCTTTGTGGCAAATGTGCAAATAGGGTGGGGGTGGTGGAAAGTGAAGTGCTTAACTGGCTGGTTAAATTATTCACCAAAAGTAAGTGGACCAGTACTACTTAGTGAGACTGAATATCTTTTTTTCTTGCATTAAGGTGAAGTGGGACTCCCTGGTGGCCCTACGAATTTGGGCTGGCCCTCTGCAGAATGGCAGATTTCACTGCACGGAGGTGGAATTTGTAACGTTATGCCTAGCTAATACCCAGGGTATGGCTTACACGGCGATGGCAGAGCTGTAAGTGAGAGCACCCCAGGCACTTTGAGTGGCGACTGAATTTATTCAAAAGCACGCGGTATGTGTTCAAGACACAGGCTGTCGGTGTATCTGCCACACAAAGACATTTTTGTTATTACTTTAAAACCGTATTGATTCTTCCTAGACTTTCCTTGCAAATACTCTTGATAAAATGGACTTGCCCTTTCCTGCATTCAGCTGGGCTGACCTGGACATGGGGTAGCAGGGTGAGGGAGCGAGAAAGGTGTCTCTGGTGTCCTTTTGTAGAGACAAGGAAGGAGAAACTGATTTGTTCCTGTTCTGGTTTCCTTATGAGCCAAGGCAAGGCAGCAGGATTCAGATCTAGGGTGGAAGATGATGTTTCCTGCTGTTTCTGGCAATCTTAAAGCTGTTCCTTGCCTCAAAGCTGTCCAGTCTTATTTTGTCTGATGCAAGAAGAGCTTCCATGTCTGTTTTGAGTCTCATTTAAGTTTCCAATTAAATTTTTGGGGAGGAGGCGGGGATAGGCAAGCACCAGCATGCAGTTCATGGGTCAGTATGACTCCACCAAAACAGTTCCACCAAATCCCCTTCTAGACCAGTCATAGACCTGGTAGTGATCTTTCCATCCAGAGTGAGAAAGATATTGTAGCTTGAGGCCAACCTGGCAACTCTTCCAGTTTTATTCCTTCCTGTTTCAGGCATTTTGTGCTTGTGTCATGACTGGGAAGGGGCTGGGGACGGCACTGAAGTAGTATTGCTTGAGCAAATGACTGCTGAAGCAATATATACGGTACAGCTGTCTCTCCTCCTGCAGAGCCTTAGTCTTCTGGGGGACGTTTTTGGTGAGGGCTAACACACACCTTTATTATTAATTGGATCGTTGGAGATGCTGTGCACCTTGCTAAAGAATAGTTTCCTGTTGGGAACACAACTGTGCAGGTCCATTCCAGCTAATGGGCATCATATAGGGTTTGAGCAACCTAATCTAGTGGGAGGTGTCCCTGCCCATGGCAGGGGCTGTTGGAACTAGATGATCTTTAACGTCCCTTCCAACCTAAACCATTCTATGATTCATTCTACCTGAATGTCTAAGGACAATACTGAAACCATGTGTTGCTGTGCCTCTGTAACATAAGCATGAAACAGCGCTGGAACACATGTTCTCTGTCAGAGTGCTCTGAGACAGAAAAGTTGATTGTATTAGTTTGCACGATGTGGTTTATATTTGGCATCTTGAAGTAAGATGGCATAGTTATAGTGCAGTAGTTATGACCCTTTTCTTTTATATGTCTAAATCCTGGGACTTCTTAATGCTTTCTTAGACGAAGCTTGCCATGTGGAGTTTGCAGCCCTGGAATTGTGTGGGTGCAGATTGGGGTTTTTCTCTGCAGTACCAGAAATAACCTGTTGTGTGATACGTTACAGGGGCTAAAATTTGTAGCAGCTTGTATGCAAGTGGGATGCTTTGCAGTGCTCTACCAGAGGAAATTCTTCAGTGCTGACAGCATGGATGGCAGGAAGGTGAACTCTTCTTGGTGTTTCTGTACCACGGTTTGGGCTTCTACCTGAGGATGATTAGCTCTACATGTGAGAAAGCACTTATTCAATTCTTGGTACCAACACAAAGAGCAGGTGGAAAATGATCAAACTTAGCTTTTACTGGGAAGATGAAAAAGAACAACACATTTGATGAAGCTTCCTAATTTTCTATCAATTCTTGCTTCTTTCCAGGGTGGGAAAGTGGAAAAAAGTGAGGAATTAGATAAGAAAACTTTAAACATTTTGCGAACATTTCTTCTGAGGAAAAAAAATTCAGACTGATGAAGTGTCTAGAATATCACTAAAGAAGTGCTGCTTTCCACATGCATTGAAAAAAGAACCTTGGAAGAAGGCACAAAAGACATTTTTCAACTGAAAAACATAGTTGAGCTGTTGTTGGTGTTCTAAGCCATATGTGTCCTGTCAAGGTGATTCATCCAGTACAAGGCCTGCCTTCTGTCACTCTTCTTGGGGGACGTTTTGGCAATGGGCATGGCTTTTTCTGTGGTTGTGTGCCACAAAGCGTAACGCTTGCAGGGACCATTGGATTGACATCGGTGTGCAGTTAAATACACAACTGTCGCCCGACCTATTGTCTTTGTGGAGGTGTGTGTCCAGGAATAAGCCTTCTGAAGGCCATCTGCTCTCAGATGCAGACCTCACTGGTTGTTCGGAGGGTTGATTTATAAGGCTGAGGTTTTTATGTCACCTGTAGATGCGCTGTGGCAGGCAAAAGCAGTGCAGAGGCTGCTTAGCTGGGCTTTCCAATGCCTCCTGTTTGTTTCAACACGTTCAGTGTTAGAAAGGAGGTTAATTAGATCAAATTAGAGCAACTCTATTTCTAGCTAGGGTCTGCGCGGTGTCTTTGTGCACATCTGCTTTGAAGTGAATCCAGAGTAACTGTTTTGAGCATCCTTGTGAAGGCAGGCATCCTCAGCTATGGGCTTAGAGAAGTTGGTGAGAAGAAAAGATGTCTGTACGTGGGCAGACTCTAAGTTTAAGCAAGTTCTCCAGATATTCACACTGTGCACAGATGCAGCAGCGACTCTTCTGAGAGCCAAAGTTTCTAAGGCAGACACCTGGAAATACCACTCTGGTGAGTGTGTACATGTGACTTAGATGCAGTGCTCTCAAATTTTGTGTGCATAACTTTTAAAGGCACTTCTTTGAAAATGTGCCTCTTAATTATTATTGGTATAAAACGTTTATACAGTGTAGTGAAGTTTGATAGCACATTGTGGAGATAAGACATTCCTTACAGTTTACTTCTTTAAGGAGCACACAAAGTGGGAGCTCTTCATTCCCCTACATTGGATAAATATGAGGGTAGAAGAAATCCAGCACTATCACCGTGCACTTTAGTAACAGATGTTGGTTTTGGTCTTTTATTTGGGGTCTCAGAGTTGCCATACAAATAATAGTAAGGGGCAGACCTCAGTTGTCTGGGTTCAGATTTACTTCAATTCCAAAGCTGCTCCCAGATGTGGGATGTTCACAACTGAGGATGTTTGTTTTACTTGTAGACAAAAGTTGAGGCCCTTTTTTAGGATTTTCTGGTGAAGACAAATCTGGAGAACAGCATCAAGGTTCTGATAGTTTCCTCCCCTCCCCTGGTGAAGCGGTCCTAATGATGTGTTACCTGGCAAAAGATCACCTTAGAGCAGGAGAACCCTCTAGTGGCTTAATGACCGTTGGCTTCCATATGCTTCCTGTGGGTGATGGGTGGTGTGTAGCTGGGTAAAACAAGTCATGCCATTTTGTTCAAGTTCCCCAAGTTTTTCTGGTTCCCTACTTGGGACTGTGGACAGGCACTGTAGTTTAGATTAGCCCGAATTGCCAAATACCCTTTATGCACACAAAGAGAAGATTTCTAGGTCTTCATTTGAGGGTTATGGTTATCTCCTGTCACATCCAGGTATTCAGAAGCAGGTCTCTGGAAGCCAGCGGGAATAACACAGTATGGTTTGAACCGATTATGTAGATACTGGGTCTTCTGCTGCGTTTATGCTATTCAGAAGCAGGTCTCTGGAAGCCAGTGGGAATAACACAGTATGGTTTTCCCTGTGTACTTCCGTGGCTTAAACCATTCTCCTTGGTCCTGACTTTCCCTTTTCATCATGTCAGCCTCCCTTCTCTCCCTGTGTCTGTGGCATCAGACTGGGCTGGTTGAAGGAAAGATCTGAAAGGAAATATATTTGGTGCCTTTGATGTGCAGAGCCTTTTTTTATAGTCTATGAACAAAAATTGTGTCTGTGTATTCCCAAACTGAAGAATACATGATTGCTGTTCCCAGCCTCCCTCCGAGAGCAGGCTTTGACATCATTCCTACTCTATAATTTATGGTATTTTTGTAGCAGTCTGTTAAGGTCTGGAAGAGAGTAAAAGGGATGATTTAGAAAGGAAAGAATAGCCCTGTGCTTTGTGGTAGGTCTGTGAGTGAGCAGGTTCCTGCTCTTTGGAGTTGCTACTGGGTCTGTCTTTTATTGTGGAATCATTTTTTAGAGATGATATTGTTTTGCCTAATGTAAGCACTTGCTCCTTGTCAAAGGCATCTTTGTATGCCCTGTTAGAACTTTGCACCTCATTCCTGGGTGTTTTAAAAGCAGATTACAGAATGTCTTGTAACTTGTCATCTGTTGATTTTTAATTTTTTTTTAACCTGGTTTCTTAAGGAAACAAGGCTTATGTGAACATCATATCTCTGGCCCTACTCCCTCCCCCTGTAACTTTTGAATCTATTGGCCAAATCCAAGCAAACTTAACAGGAGTCAGAGAGTGTGAAAGCCATGGAGCCCTGATGGACCTTATAAAAAAAACAGGTGGCCAGCCTGAAGAAGGGGCTCCTCATGGTTCTACAGTGGGAAAGTTGTAGAATTAGCTTACTCCTGAAGATGAGGTGTACTGCATAAAATATTTGGGGTCTTAGCGAAGATGCATCCAGTTAACATCCAGCTTCAGACGGTGGTTAGTAGGAGATATGTAGAGAAGAGTGTAAGGCAGGTTCCTGGTGTACTTCCACCCTTCATTGATCTGTGCCTTGGGAAGTTCTTGGTATATGTACATTTTAGTAGCTTTTGATGGATATTTCTTCCATGAATTTGTCTAACTGCTTTTCAGACACCAGAGAATCTGACTAAAAGATGCAATTCTGTAGGAAAGCGGCTTTGTCCATTTTGCTGTTGCGGATTTGCTTGTCTGTTGTTGCTGGTTCTTTGGATACAATTCTTTGGCTGATGAACGAGGGTAACTCCTGTGAAGTCTTCAAGTCAGGTGCCCTCCACCCCCCAATGTATGTGGAGACAGAGGAGGAGAAAGAAGACGAAGCATTGGCCTGTTTGATGTGAATAAGCATCCTGTGAAGCTAACACATCTTTTGTGTCATAATTCCTTCCAGCATACGGATAACATAGTAGCCTGGGAGGAGAGACATTGGCTTCATACTGTTTGGCTGCTTCTTCAGGCTGTACAGGGATGCCAGGAGTCTCACAGGGTACACCTGCCTTTGTTTGGGACTTTAAGATGATGTAGTAAAAGCAAAAAAAAGTTTATAGAGGACAGTTTCAGGTTTTGGTCTGAAATTCAATGAATAAAAGATTAATTTCAGAACCACAGCTATTGGTAAAGGTCTGTAGACCATCGCTGATAATGGTTGCGAACCCGTTGCAGCTTTAAAAAATGGAGAGAATGTAGTTGTTTTATTAAGGCTACAGAAAATGTTATAAAATATTCATGATGATCATCTCTTCTTATTTGAAATAATAAATCCAAGGTTAATTTTGTACTTGCAGAAAACCAGTGGCTTTCTACTGGCCCTCTATTTCTTTGCTGATGAAATGTAGAGATGATATTTTATCTACTTTGCAAGGGTGTTATTAGGCTCACAAATATGTCATGGCACCCAGAGAAGGAAAAGTAAGCTTCCCTCCTGCAGGTTAGTGAGAGAGTGGCTTCTGCAGTCGTGTCAGACACCTTGGCTCCTTAAGAGCCCAGGGAAAGAAAACATTGCTGCACAAGAGGACTTATATAAAGCATAAAAGTTTGAATGTTAGCAAATGTAATGCTCAGTGTAACTCTTAGCTTTAAAAAAGGCAATAAAGAAATGCCACCAGTTCTGTTTGTTTATTTTAAAGGCTAAGTTCCTAGAAGTTATTTTTGTCGCCTGCACCATCCATTGTGTTGCCAGTTATGACGTTTCTGACCTGTCTTGAAAATTAGATTTTGACATTGTGGTGACCACACTGAACGAGGAAAAATACCCCATAGGATTTAAAGCAACGTTCCAATGGTTGCATTTTGTTATTCTGCTGTATGTGTTTTTGTTATTTGGTTTTTTGGTGTTTTTTTTTTTTCCCCAAAGAAATGGATACTGGTTTTTAATACCACCAGGCAGGGACAACGTGAAGCCTTTTTAGTCACTGCTGCTGCACAAAGTATTGTAAAGTCTGACATCCCTTTGAAGAACTGTTCTTAGCCACTGCTGCTATTTTTATTTTTGAGTTGTTCTCTGCTAGAATATTATTTTTTTCTTATTTTGTCCTTGCATGCCCTGAATTTTCGAAATACTTTCAGATCGGCTTACAACAAATCAATCGAGCTCTTTCCTCCTTCTGTTGTTCCCCCACTCTTATTAACTTTTACTGGACTGTGCCTTCCAACATCTAGTTGAAGGATAGTGTGTTGTGTTTTTTTTCTTTTTTTTTTTTCCTTGAACTCGAAACATGGTCTTTAGAGAAATATCTGCCAGAAGCACTGACCTACAAAATCTATTAGGCTCTCCCCACTGATGTGAAACTTATTTATGTAATGCTGCTGGATTGGAGGATTCTGCTCTGCTTTGGAGGTAAAATACGAAGCTCAGTCTTGCTTTCATAAGCATAAGTGCAAAGAAGTGGCTGATAATGAGGTAGTGTTTGCAAACCTACAGAAGGTAGCTTATGAAGTTCTCTTCTGTTTATAACTTAAGGGTTTGCAGAGATTCCTTGAGGGCAGAGACCATTTCAGCAGGTTTAACGTACACGTGCTGGCAGGCAAGTACTCTGTGCTGGCTCTTGACCTGTGGGATCATGGTAGGAGAAACCAGGCTGAGAGCCCTTATAAGAGAGCTCTGAGAAGGCAGATGCTGAAAGTTCAGTGAAACTAATTTAGTTATCCCATTTCTGTGCTGTTTAAACATAAACTGCCTAACAAGGGCAGTTGGGGGCTACATGCATAGAGTTTGGTTTTGCTGTGCTGCTCTCAGTCCTTGCAGTGCCAGGAGAGGGCTGGGTTGGAGCTATCTAGTGATCCTGTGCTGATGGGAACTGGGAAGGGACTGTTGCAGTTGCCTGGCAAATTAGAGATGACTTTCTCTGCTTTGGCGGAGGCAGCAGAGAAGCTTAGATAGCTTGAGAAAAAGGTTAGTCCCAAGGCATTTTCTAATCGGTTCAGCTTCGATCATTTTCCTCTGCTAAGATCACATACTGGAGCAGAGTCTGTGGTGGCTCCTAGAGGGGTCCTGTGACTGCTGGCGAGTTACAGTGCTCGCAGTGAATGAGTTTGCTTTGTTGGCAGAGCCAAAGGCTCTAGGGCGACTGGCTTTAGCTTCTTGCCATGTGTGTTTATCCTTTGGGTAAGGTGAGTTCTGCTCATGTTGTGAGCCATGTGGATGTCGGGCAACTCCCAGTTAGAAACCGTGGTGCCACGGCAGCTCTGCACTGTCCTAGCTCTAATAAGTCCTGTTGTGTGTGGTGGTCTCTGAATGGGACCACAGCTTGCTGATGTCTACCTGTAAAAGACTATGGGGATGTACTCATCATTTAAGTACTGCTCTGGGAGAGCAGGATACAGAAAGAAGAGGTTAAGGAGCAGGCGTGTCAGCATTTATTGGTTTCTTCGTTGAATTTTGTAGACGGGTTCTTGTTACTAGCCAGAAGGAAAAAAGTTGTAGGTTAACTGTGATCATAAGTAACTTGTCAGTTGTAGTGTGGCAGAGAGGGGTGTTGAGAACAGGGGAAGTCATTTGCAGGGCATGTCCGAGAGAGAAATGTTTCTTCCCTCCATTTCTGAACACAGTAATAATTTAATGTAAGGACACTCATGATGATTAGTCTTATTACAAAGACAGAAATATAAACAGGTGATTGGAAGCACATCAGTAGATGATTTGATAGATTTTGTCAATTATTTTGTAGTCTTTTGATTTTGATTATTACAGACATAATTAGCAGCTTGGTCACACGCTATATATTCTTCATAAATGTGCCCTAAATGTGAAGTGTGGTTCAGTATCAGAAGCTTAACTTCTTGCCCTCTGAAAGATCTCCCAGTGGTGGAGATGCAAAGGCATTTATGTCTGCTCCATCATAAAAGTGCAAGAAGCAGGGGAAATAAAATGTTGTGTGTTTGGAGTGGATCAGATGAGAAGGGCAAACAGCCCATAAATTTGAACTTGCACTTGCCTGGCATTGATGTGTGAGATGAGCAGAGAAGAAAGTTCTGAGCTTTCCTCTTCAACCAATTTTGGGGATTTTGGCCATGGTGAAAGTTCACTCAAATTTTATGTCCTGTTGGATGAGTGAAGTTAAAGCATAGCGGTGCCTGTAGTCTTCACTACATAAGGTTGTGAAGTGGCTAATACCATATCCAGCTGCTTTTCAACACTTGGTCTGAGTGAGCAAGGAGCTGCTGAGAGCTGGATTAATTGAGAATGCAGCCTTTGGTGCAAATCTGGACCAAGGCTGACCTTGGCTTCTCTGGGTTGGTGAAAAGATGCCTTAATCCTTCTGCCACAGGATCTATTCTTACAGCATTCCCTTTGACTTCTTTGCAAGTCGTCATATTTATCTTTTTGAAGAGATCTGAAAGCTGTAAATCCCTTCAGTGCCATCCCCCAGGGAGCGTTGGTGTTTCTGAAGTGGGCTGGGGGATGTGTCCCAGACACATTAATAAAGCTCCACATCATGAACTATCAGAAGGAGCTAACAGAATATATTACGCCTGCTCTTTCTCTGACCTTCCATAATTGCCTCTGATTATTCTATTACAACAGAACATTTTAAAGTAATTGTGGGGATTGGATGCAAGTGTAAAACCATAAAGGTAGTCCTAAAACTTTACAAAATCATGGACAGGCATCCAAATTGTGAGTCAGTCTGCTATGATCTTTCTCAAGTGGGATGTTACCCAGGCTGAATAATGATTTGTTCCTCAAATGAAGTTACACGGCGAAGACTGGCAGAACCTGACATGGTCTTTGATGCTTTTGTCATTGATCCAGATTCCAGAGTCAGAGGAAGTTTTGTCTGATTACAGTGTTTGGGATTTGGCCACTTTTAAATAATTTTTTTATGAGCTCCAAGGCTTGAGCGGTGGTCATCTAATAAGAAATTGCAATCTAGTGAGATTGCAGAACTGTCAGAGATATGGAGAAATAACTAGTGTCTTAATGAGCAGGGTCACCTGTATTGTTCTTAATGGATACACATCTAATCCATTTTTCAAACATCAGTGGTGGAGTTTGCCCATCATTCCAGTCAGTCTGTTCCAGTGCTTCACTTGCCGTTATTCCCTCATGACTAAATCCTTCTCGGTGTAGCTCAGACCTAATACTAGTTCTAGTCACCTTGTGACTGGTCTCTTCCTCTGCAGCAATATCCTATAGATCTCAGGACCTTTTTTCCTCTTTTCCGTCATCTTTACTAAACAAACCACATTATTGCACTCATTTTCTATAGTCATACTTTCTAGAAATTTGCCCATCTTCTTCTTCTTCTGGACTCTATCCAGTGAGCCTAGACCTTTCTTAAAATCCAGATTCTCAAACTGGACACAGGTCTTCAGTTGAGGTCTTACAGTTCAGCCTTGCAGAGAACTACTTCACGTCCTAGTGTACAATGGATTATCCATCTGGCTTCTGTGTCTGAATTTTTGGCAACATTATAGCAAATGATGTAGCTTCAGCTTGAGGTTCCCTCTAAACTCCCAGTCCTCTTCTAGAAAACTGCAGCTGTTCCCTGAACTGTGTCTGTACAGCTGATTTTCCACTTAGGTGGGAATAACCTTTCACTTTTGAAAAGAGTTATTTTTCCGGGTTATTTCTCCACATTGTTAAAATCATTGCGGTTCTTCCTCCAATGTACTTGCAGTCTTGCTGTTTAATATAATTTTAGAGATAAGGATTATGAAAATAACCAATGTTAAAAGGACCCTCACTTAGCATCCTTCTGTTTGACAGTGAGCTGCTGATAGCAGCCCCAGGTTTGGCTCTTGAGCGCTTTTCCATCCAGGGAAATCGTTTCCCTGTCTCGTTGTGCTGGGCAGTATCAGCAGCTATACTGGTGTCAAGATCTGTAATGTCTCCTGTCCTTTGCTATTCACAAACCCCTTATTCTGTCATAGAAAGAAATGACATTAGTCTGATGGGATTTAGTCTTGACGAACCCTCTGACTGTCATTTTGCTGGTTTTCTTACCTGTAGCCTGTTTGATTATTTGATCTGGTATTTTTACGGGAACAGAAGACACAGGCTGCCTGTTATATCCAGCTGCTCGTATTTCTATCTTATTCAAGTTTGTGCTTTTCCACTTTTCCAGATTTTTTTGCCTACCTAGAGTTGTCAAAGGTCCTTGTAACATTTTTAAACTAAGTTCTCAGAACTGTGACCAGTCCTTTTTGCCTGGATATACCAGACCAAATGGTTGATATGAAATGCATCCTTCTAGATACAGAAATTCCAGACAGACCTTGGTTCAGTGCCACCTCGTTACTCTTCAGAATTTACTGTTCCACAGAACAGTGCCTGCTGAGGCATGTTTAAGAGACAGTACTTCATTACTCTATTAAGAACTTAAAATTTATATGTTAAGATGAAATTCTAATTTTCCCCTATGTTTATGAGATGATCAAGGCTAGAGCTGGGGAGATAATGAGGCAAAATTTTTGGCAAAGTTATCAATGACTTTGAAACGAACTTTGTAACTTATCTTGTGATCTTTCTCTCCAGTATTTTGCCAGTGTTTTGCAAGTGAAGTCATCTCGGCATGTTGTTCACAGATGGTGACATTGTTAGATGTGGTACATGGGAAGCAAAGGTTCAGGTGCCATTTGGAGTTAGATTTAAGTACTTTGTAGACATCACCCTGACCTTTGCACAGGTTGGAAAATTCACCTACATAACAAATTGTAGGAGGCCAAATGAATAGTGAAGCAGAAACTGTTTAAATACCGGAAGAAATCTGTTTAATCGTCCTGATAACCTAATACATTGTAGGAGTGTTTAGGAGATTGTTTGAGATTGTCCAGATCAGGCCATCTAGCCTACTGCCTTTTGACCTGTGGCCCTGGAAATTCAGGAATATCCACTAAAATAGCAGATGGGTCCACCAGCCAAACATCTCCCACTTTATCACTGCATGAAAAGGCTGCTGAGTTGGACCAAGCGTTGCAGCTGTATCCATAGGAGGCCTGATGGGTAAAAGGGCTGGAATTCAAAACTAACATCTAGCCCATGGCTGGAAAATCTGAATAATCTGTAAGTTGTCTGTAAAGGACATCTTCTGAACAGGGAGCAGTGACTAGGGTAAGGCTAGAGCAGGTTGCATAGCATATATTAGTTCCCACCTTGGGTAGGAGAATGTGCTTTCCATGTCCTAGCTCACCAGAAATGGTCTCTGGGAGGAAGTGTCTCCCTACAGCCACACAGGGGAAAGGACCCAACAAGCTGAACTCTTCATCACTTGCCACATACCAAGCCCTGGCTGGATAGGTCATGAGCATACTGGTTTCTGAAAATTCCCGAAAATAATATTTTGAGCGGATAAACATTAGTGTGTCTCTTGTTAATGTGACTCTTGCTAATATTTTAAAGATATTCTCCCCCCCCACCATGAAGGGTATGTCTCCTGTGAAGGGTTGTACTCCTGGTGGCCTAACTTTGGTTCAAGCATCAAAGTCCTTATACAACTCAAAGGGAATGATGACTCATCTGTCTTAAAACTACTATTCCTGTATCTTTGGATGCTGTAGCAGTGTGTGCTGTATGGGATATTTTTTGGTCAAATTGTTAGCCATTTTTTTCTCTTTTAAGTAACTTTAAAAGCTAGGAATCTGTCTTTTTAGAGCTAAGAGCTTCGTGTAGTTGTGGGGCTCCTGGAACTGGCATCTGAGAAATACTTGTGTATAGCTGGACTCTTAATCCAGCGTGGCAGATCACAAAATCTTCCACGCTTCGACCAGAAGTCTGTTTAGCATGGGATCCTCATGTGGCAGAGCCAGTGGGAGATGCTGTAGGAAAAGAAACAGGACATGAATGAAGTGACCCTTTTCTGTCATCCCCTCATAACGTCAGGCCATCAGTCACTTTCAGAACCAAAACTTTGAACTTTTTTTTGCTTTTGGCCTCTGTGACAACCTCTGGCAATGAGTGCCCCAATCTTCGTTTGCATTGTGGGGAGAAGCTGCCTTAAGTCAGCTGCTCGCTGACTGTCTTCTCCAGAACCATGTCATTTTTGCATTAACTTGAGCCCCGAAGCTTGAGGTTTGCATGTTGGTGACAAACCCTTTGTGACTTTCCCATTTGCTGGAGCTGGTGGGCATGGAGCATTTGCAGCGTCATGCGGAATGGAGAAAAAGCTAATGAAAAGAAAAATCCTGCTCTCTGTCACATGGCTAGAGAGAGGTACGGATTTGCTGGCCGAGTTGTTTGTGGGTTGGTTATTCAGCTGTAATTAGGGTTCAGGAGCTGGAGTCCTGACTCAGGCCAAACTATTGAAATTAATGGGCATGTTGCCTTGAGTCAGGGCTGCAGAAGTCAGCCCCTTGGTCTTGTTTTCCTGGCACAGCATTTTGTCTCGTTCGAATCTGCTTGCAAATAAACTGTACTTACTGGTGCATAAAGTGAGTTAATTTTGATCTTGGCTTGTACTTATTTGCAGGTACTCATCTAGCAGCACTATGCCTGTAATTGTTTTTCTTCCCTTCTTCAGTGATAATTTCTGCAGATCCGAACTTGCAAACTAGAAGGAATCAAACTGGGAGAGGAGATCGCTTGGGATATGTTCAGGTTTTGTTTGTTGCTTTGTGGAGTACGTTTGTTTGAGTTTTTTATAGCAAAACAAACAGCTGACTAATAATCTTAAATGTTATATATCCTTTCAAAGTGAAAGCAGCACTGTTAATTTAGTGATCACAGGAAGACAGAACTGTTGTGTGAAATTGGAGAAGATTGTATCTTTGTTATTTTCTTTTATCTGGAAAAGCAAGGAAGCCTACTCTATTAGTTTTTCTGGAGCAGCAATATGTTCTTATCTTAAACATGCCATGTAACATTAATAATTAATCACAAGGATTAAAAATAGAAATATAGGGTAGTAATCTTCCATCTAGATTAATCCTCTCCTCTCTCCTCTAGATTAATAAAAGTACAGCATTACGTTAGTATATACCTTGTGTGAGTGAGATCAAAATTAGATCACTGAATATTTAGGTGTTCTGTCCATGTTTGACAATTCTTATGTCTTGATGCTTTTCAGAAGACTGCTGGAGTCTATTTATAGCACAGATTTTGAGCATCTAACACATAAGCTCCTGTGGACAGTCGAGGTAGTTTGTAAATGCAGAATACTCAGAGTTTGCTCAAGTTGAAAATGCTTTTTTAATACTTCCTTGTTAAGCTGTCACATTCCCCTCCAAGATGTGAAATGTGGCCGTTTGTGAGCTTGGGTTCAGTCTGAACTAACTGTACAAATAACTCCTTTACAGCATAGGAGTTTATTTCAGGTTTAAACTGGTGTAACCAGGATCAGAGTCCTGCCCAGCTCCTTGGATACCCAAATTCTACAGAAGCAGAGATCAATGTTGAGCGCTTTACGGTAACTTGGAATTGCAATTGCCTTTGAACAAAAGTATAGTCTGATACCCGTACAGTTTTTTTTCTTTTGTTACTGTTCTACTTCAGAGGAGTGTAATAAAATCACTTTGGTGCATTTGTTTGCTGGGAGGGTTTTGAGTGACTCAAATGTAACACAGAAGTTATACTAGCTCTTGCAATTCTTGTGGACTTACAGATGAACCTCCTAGGGGGGCTAGTAAGGGGAAATGGAAAATACTGTGCGCTCTTCCATCTCTGTAGATGGCTATTAAGGATTTTACTCCTCTCATTAATCTGCCATACATTATAGAAAACATGCTAAAAAAATATATACCAGCTATATATGTTCTCCTCTGTGGGATTTCCCTACTAGTCTGTGAAGACCTAGTTTACCCAGATCTAATGCATCTGAATTTCCAACTGTGTCTGGTTGGAAAGCACATGGGAGAAGAGGTTTTGATAGCCCTTCAAATGAACAAGTAGTGGAGCCTCCTAGATATCACTGATCCTCTGAGATCTTTTTGAATTTTTGTGAGGACTGCTTTACCTTGGAACTCTTCTCAAGGAATTATCTTCTCTCTAGAATTTCATCTCCAGAAGTCTCCTTCATATGTGTTCTTTGTGTTCTACTGAGAGGAACCATAAAAGCAGAACTTTAAAATGCCTTTGTTGTAAACTCTGATCAACCTTTACCACTTCTGGTGCTTACCTGCTGCAGGTATCCATGGTACCATCAGAGAAAACCAATCCTACACCAGGATTGGAAATTTCCTGGCAGAAGTGCAAGCTGAGAAGGGCATCCAAAGTTGTTGGGTTTCACCTGGCAGTATCACAAGCAACCATGTTTATACAATACTTCCTTTGGAGGCATTCTGCTCACTGTGAATCATGAGCTTTGGTTGTCTGCTACCACCAGTGGCATCCTTAGATTTCAGCGACATTTAAACCAGGGAGCTGCTTGTCTGGTCGGACTCCCTCGACTGAGTTTGCCTGGTGGCTGGATCAGCTGGCGCTGTGTGTGTGTTCTTAAAGCCTTGTGACTGATAGATGTTTTTAAGGCCAGAAGGGACAGTTAAGGTTGCCTGATCTGACCTTCTTTATTTTTGTATTACATTATATACAAATATACATTATTATATAGTCTAATATTTAATATATAAACCAAAGCATATATGTAACACAATTTTAATGCATGTGTATTAAACCCAAAGTATAACAGTCAGTTAATTTTCCTTTAAGTTATGAGAAATCCTTGGAGAGTCAGTGCAGTCCCTGGCTGTAGCTGGACACAGAGTCTCTGGATCCTGGCAAGGGAACATGAAGATTTATGCCTCAAGCTTGCTGTGAACTCGGACACTGTGCCTACCTCCCAGGCTCCCATGTTTGGACATAAATTGGTCAGTTCCTGCTTAGGGGAAAGTCATTTCAAGCTCAAAGTGAGTATTTATAGATATCAATCAATGAAAAAGGGAGTACAATTATTTTTACTCGTGTGAGCAAACACAAGCTGTTTTATAGCGTACAGGCGTGTGCTAACACCTTATCCTTGGTATGTGTCCTAGCTCAAACATATGTCAGCGGAGTTTGCCCAGAAGTCACCTGCTTTTAGCAATTAGATTTGACCATAATTATGTGCTCTAGTTAACAGGCTGTAGCTCTCAATGAAGTTTTGGTTTGTCATATTCTAAAAACAAAAAGGGACCAGCCTTGATGAGAAAATCTGGTTACTTTTACCAGTGTAATTCAAGAATAAAGGTGGCAATCAGGGGAGATCTTTCCACCTGTTTTACCCCAGTGGAAGCCCACAGATTTTACTGGAATTGTTGAAGATTTATCCTGGTGCAATTGAGAAAATCTGGTGTTGCTTGTTTTTTTTTTTCCTAAACACACCTTTTGTGTTTCAGTCAATTCATTATATCCGGAGCATGAAATCATTAAAACAGATAGAAACATAAAATCCTGGAAAGCCAACCTGCATGGTTGATTTTCATCTGTAATTTCATTGACCTTGGCCAATACAAGTTCTTCTGTCATCCTCAGTTACTTCAGCTTTTCCTCCCCTTAATCCTATCTAGTGTTTGTAGGAGGGATGTTTGTGTATGTGTGGTCGTGGATGCTCAGCAACTGTGGATGTCCCAACAGAACTTAGAATGGTGATGGGTGGCTGGCCATGGGAATGGAAAAATCTGTCTGTTGGGTTTTTATTCGAATATCTGATCACAATGAAAAAAACATAACCCCCACACCAAAACTGAGGAGGATTTCTGATGTTTTTCCTCTGGCTGTTCTCTTTGATCAATATAAATCCAGGCTTGTAAGAGTATTTTATCATGTATTTTTGCCTGGTTTTCCTATTGCATTTCACATCATCCAGGATAACAATAATGCAAGAATAACTCCAAGTATCCAGCTGTTTGTTTGTAGTAGAAATTATTGTGTGGTACAAAATTAAATAGCTCTTAATGTAAGAGACTGATTTGTATAAACACTTGGAGAGAAAGGATGGAGTGATGAAAAAGAAATTAACTTATTATGATAAAATTAAAAAATAGGACTAAAAATGCTTTATAGTTTTGCAGCACAGTAAGCTTTTTTTCTAACACTGCTAATATGAATTGTTTAGGGGTTTTATAAAGAGGACTCCATTTACTTCATGCTGCCTGATTAGAAGTTTTGGCCTTTTATACGTTTCAAGTTGTATGTTTGCCAAGCACTCCTATTATTTCAATCAATTTAAATTTGCAAGACTGATGATCCTGACAGAAGCCATTGGCACATCATGTGATCCTGGAAGCTAAAAATACCATTCTCTATGGGGTTTACTTATTTCATGCTTCAAAGCCGAAGAAATGTTCATTTTAAGTGAGGAAAAAAAGAAGTTTGCACTTTGTGTGATACCGATAACTTACTGAAGGAAAAATAGCTCGTGCTTTTCATGGAGTTTTGGGTATGTTTTGTTGTTGCAGTAATGAATTGTTATTTGTTTTATAGAAGTGCCTGAAGACTCCAGTTGGAATTAGGGCCTCATCCTGCAATTCACACACGCAGAGCATGAGACTATGTCTGCTTACAAAAGAGCATCCCCTCTATAGAGGCACGAGAGGGTGAGTCTAGGAAGGAGGATGGGGCACAGTCACAAACCTGTCATCAGCAGGGAGGGGAACAGGACCAGCTCTCACATACTGGTTGCTTAATCCATGCTGCCAAACTTAGAATCTTTGTTAACTAAATGGTGTTCCCCTGCCTCAGATGTGATGGCTGAGAGATAGCTACAAGAATTGCATTAAATCTGCCCTGAACTGTGACTTTTCACTTTAGAGGTTTGGGGTTACCTGTGCATGTGTGCAAGTGAATAGTAGTGGGGTGCCTGAATTTAGACGGTTGAAGTCTTTTCTCGCAGCAGCTCTGTGCTTGCCTTCCTGATCATGATACAAAACGCTACTGAGAACCTTAAAATCTGCCTTTTGTTGCTTAGCGCTCATTCAAAGCTAAGGAACCTGAAGAAACTCAGTGCTCCATAGTCTTGTTCTGTCTGACCGCCCTTGCATTGGGATTAACCTTTGCAGCAGCTACAAGCTACAATCTTGTATTTTGAGAACCTCTAAAGTTGTACCTTAAGTCTTGCTGCCCCAGCTGGAGGTAAACATAACAGTGAACCCCAGCAGCCTGTTGGAAAGGTGATAGAGGCAAACTCTTCACCATAATACAAACGATATGATAAGAGACGGTGTCCTTCAAGTTGCAGCTTGGGAGGTTCATTTTGGGAATTGTCACTAGAGGGTAGTGCCGTACTGGAGCGGGCTGTCCCAGGGAACGGCAGAAGCTCCATCAAGATGCAGCTGGATAAGGCCATGGCTGACCTGATCTAATATTGGCTTTGGTACCACTATGAGTAAGAGGTTAGTGGGATGGGACCTTTGAATGTCTCCAACATTTCTATGTCTGTGTTGCAGATCAGTTGCTTTTTATAAATAACTGATTATCGAGCAGTGTTTAATTAGTGCCTAGTACTGTAGATTTCCAGCAGTATCACTGCTGTTGCTGAGAGATACTGTGTTTTTGGTGTGGTGTTTTTTTTTTTCTAATTTCACCTGCTTCTTTCTGCACAAGGAACTGGGCAGCAAGGCAGAAGAGATGCTACTATATCAAGAATATATTCTGTTGTCTTAGCTTTTGCACCTGACTTTGTGCGAGCACGTACTTGTATCCAGAACAGTAGGATTCAGAATGAAGCCCTTTTTCCTCCGTCCTTCACATTTGGAGAGCTGAGCTTGACTTCACTCTTCATACTTGGAGTATTTTCTTACTTGTATTTCTTGTTATTCCATACGTATTTGTGCCCTGTCCTGAGATGAGGAGTTTGAGATAGGATGAGCTGTTTTCAGCACCTTACATCTAACCTCTCAGAGTGGTGTAATGCGGTAAAGCTTGCATGATGGAAGCACTGCTTTTGATTTGCTTGTATGAGAGCTGCCTTAACAGTGCTAAATGCCGCAGTGTATTACATTGGAGCTCCACACTGGTTAAATCTTATAGGGTCTGTAGTCCTTGGGCGGAAGAGTTGCCTGCTTGCTGTTGTATCCAGCCTCTGCTGTGACTGAAGCAGTATGTAACATGTGGAGTTTATTGGCTCTTCAGCAGCAACCACAAGAAACTTCTTGTAGCTTTTGAAAGGTATTTCCATTTTGTCATTCTGGGCTGTTTTGTGACACTGGTGTGTTAGCTTAGTTCTGATAGACCCAGGAAAACTTAAGGATGATGTGACAAAGATGAGAAAGTTGGAGGTAAAGTCTAATGCAAGGATCTAGAGGGTTACTTAGAGAATTATGTTGTATAGTGAAACATTTGACTCAGCATGATTGTCCTGGCAGGGACTTAATGTAATTTGCAAGTGGTAAGAGTTCTCTAATGGGATGAACAAACACTTGAAGGAAGAACAAACAAAAATTTGCACTTTGGGCACAAGCAGGTGTTCTCAGTCCTGCTCTCTTTTCTTTTAGAGGCTTTTCTGCGCAAACAGCATCTCAGGGTTGCTGGAAAATCTGGAGATGGTTTGCTCTTTGTATGTAAATGTATTCTCTTCTTACAAACAGCACGACAATGAAAAAGGAAAAAAGAGTTTTTTTAGATGGCCTGAGGAGAATCTTCCTTGCAAAGTCTAATAAGGATCAAATTAGAGCAAATAAGATTTGATTAGCTCCAGAAAGGCCAGCTTCATAGGACTAATCCTTGGCTTCCCCCCGCCCCCTCCCTTGAACTAGTTAGTCATCAGCCAAGGGTAGGATTGCTTTCATCTGCTGGAGGCAGGAAACAAATGAACTGATGTACTGAGCAAAATACTGTCATCCTTCCTTCCATACTCATATCTCTGGTGTGGAGCAAAAGAAGTTAAAACCTTGTAACATTTGTTTAGGTATGGCCCTTGGAGATGAAGAGTCTCACTACGATAGGTGCAAACTGTGCTAATTAAATCCAACATCCATCCTCCAGTGAAGCTTATTCACTTTCCATCTAACCACTCATTAAGTCTGTACTTTTATAGAATCATAGAGGCGTATAGGATGAAAGGGACATTTAAGATCAAGTCCAGCCATCAACCTAGCACTGCCACGTCCACCACTAAACCGCGTCTGTCCCCAGGCATCATTTCTGCCTGTCTTTTAAGTACCTCCAGGGGTGGTGACTCTACTACTTCCCTGTGCAGCCTGTTCCAATGCCCAATAACCCTTCTGTGAAGAAATTTTTGCCAATATCCAATCTAAACCTCTCCTGATGCAACTTGAGGCTCTTTCCTCTTGTCCTATCGTCTGTTACTTGGGAGAAGAGACCAACCCCCACCTCGCTACAACCTCCTTTAACGTAGTTGTAGAGAGTGATAAGGTCTCCCCTCAGCCTCCTTTTCTCCAGGCTAAACCACCCCAGTTCCCTCAGCTGCTCCTCATGAGACTTGTGCTCTAGACCCTTCACTGGCTTTCTTGCACTTCTGGACATGCACCAGCACCTCTGCTAAATATAAGTCTGAGCTTGCTCAAGAGACCATGTCTGCTGCCACTACGGGTAATATGCAAGCTGGTGTGAGGAGGAGGCACCTATTGTGTGATCTCCAGTAGTGGAACAGGAATGTGCCTTGTCTGGGTGCATCGTTCAAGGATGGTGTTCCTCAAGTTGACCACCAGTTGTTCCGGGAGGTCTAGGATAACTCCTGGAAAGGGTTTTAGGTCAGCTGAATAAAGAACTATGAGTACTTGGGAACTTCCACAGCAAGAGGTTGTGTTTTTAGGGCTAGAGGTGTGTGTGGTGTTGTGTGGGTTATTTTTTTGTTTGTTTTTTACTTTAAAAATTTGTTGGGTACCTTTGACAATGATCTGTCTCTTGAAATCCAGTGTAGGATGAAACTGGACAAAGGGAAGTACATAGATTTTTAACTATTTTTGCCCAGCTTTTTTGCAGAACTTTGGCTTAGTTTATCAGTAAAAGAAGCTTTTCCTGTCTTTCTGTGTTCTATTATTATTTTGTCTGTAAGAAGTCTTTGATGGTGAAAGGAGGTATTAAGTAAAAGTAAGCCATTCCTAATTCTAGCAGCAGAGCCTGCTCCTTCCTTTATAACACAGACGCAGCAACTGGATAAGAGAACCTCATAGAAATAAACGGGCTCATTTAACATTCTGGCAATTTGAAGCAGACAAAGTTGATATTAAATTTACTTTGTCCCCTAAAAATCAACTTGGTGAGACATGCCCTTCAGGGATAAGTTCCTCTAATCATAAATAAAACATGCACTTTCCAAGAAAGGCAAAGGAAGGAAACAGAACTGAAAGATTCAGCAGTAAATTAAAACTGTTGCTTTGGTATTCTGTGATGCTTTTCTCCTTAACAGCATTGCTGTCAATTCTGGTTGATTCAGGCAAAGGTTCTATTTTGATCTCCTCCCATCTAACTTCCTTGAATTTTGCTTTGTACCAGTGTGAAATGATTTGGAGTGTATTAATTAGATTTTTTTTTTTTTCTTTCACCTCTGAGTATTTAATTAGTTTTGTAAGGGTGCAAGAAAGAATATTCAAATTTGGGATCAGATTGTCTACTAGTTACAGTAACTTCTCTTGCATTGTATTACTGTAGCTGTTGGATTTCTGGCTCTCAAACATCTTTATTGTAGAGTAAAAAATATGTGAAGCAGGAATCAATGCCTTATATAATTAATCAACCTTTCTTGGTGTGAGGTTCTTAAGCTTTTGCTGGAATGCTAATAAAATGTTTGTTTATCAAAGATGAATTCTTTTTTTCTTTAGGAAGATTCTTTAACTGCTGGATGTAGATAATCTCCATAGACTGTAAAACAGATGCTAAGATCAATACAAACCTTTGTGATTTGCCCAGCTAAGCTGGTAAAAACTGGGCACATTTTCTAGAAAATAACCAAATTTGGAGGAGTTATTCTTGTCTTGCAATTAAATGAAATAAAATGCATTTTATAAAAGCATTGCTGTTCCGTTGGTGGGAACTTCATGGTTATGTTCTGAAGAGGCTGACTCAGATCTGCAGTCATGTATGTTGATCCAAGAACACCACCTCTCTTGATGAATTTGGTTTGGTATTGAGCATTTGAGAAATGGAAGAGAGACTAGCAGCAGTGAACAGTGATTATAAATACTCCTGTGTGGCCTGGAATATATTTCAGAGACTGCTTTCCTCAGACCTCTTGCAGTGTTCTGCCTGGCTAGCGGTAACCAAGCTGCTTCCTCTGATGTGGCCAGATGTCCACTCAGCAGATGATGCTTGTCTCGAGGATCTGCACTGATTTCAGGATGGTGGGAACCCTTTAGCTGATTATGCTCTGAAGTGAAGGCAAAGAGGAAAGCTGTATCTCTTTGTTTCTGTGTTCACCTTCCTGTTGATAATACAAATCTGAGCTGGGTTTTGGCGTGGTGTATGGCACAACAGCTGATCTTCATACCTGAATGATAGGAACATGTTTCTGGTGGATAGCAATTGCACAGGTAAAAGCAAATTCCTCTTACTGAATTCCATGGAGTTTGGCAGAATTTGCCTGTCAGTGCCAGCAGAGAATTGCTCCCAAGACTTAAGTCCTCAGACTGCGTAGGCATTCAAGTCGATGGGAACTTCCCAGTCTGTGCTTCTCATTCTTTGGGCCTCTTATTTCCAAGGAAATACACAGCAGCATCAAGACTTCTGCAGAATTGCATGTCTAAATCACAGATGCCTTGTGAAACGGCTTGCTTAATGGAATGAGCACTGCTATAATCCTAAGTAATCACCAATATGCTGTCATCTCAGGGGAGGAAAAAAAAGAATCCGTGAAATCATTTTTTATTAAAACAGTAATGAAGTAGATTGCCTGGTGTGTGCATCGCTGGATTAGTAACATTGGGTTGGAGCAGAAGCCGTTATTTTTGACTGAACTGTTTGATTTTAATGAACAGCAAAATTATATCCATGTTTGATTACTCGGAGGTGTAGTAATGGAGCAGGTGAGAGCACACTCCTCGTTTTACTTG
The DNA here is from genome assembly GCF_000708025.1 of Charadrius vociferus. Classification (NCBI taxonomy): domain Eukaryota; kingdom Metazoa; phylum Chordata; class Aves; order Charadriiformes; family Charadriidae; genus Charadrius; species Charadrius vociferus. The sequence goes on along the minus strand of NW_009661375.1, from coordinate 5,954,434 downwards.
TAAGAAGGATATTTTTTCTGACGCTTTATATCTCCATCTTGTTGACACAACACAATAGCACAATAATCCAGGGTCTTCATGGAACATTTAGTAATTTTGATCCTTAGGTAATTTCACTAAATGTTTTACTGAAGCACGGATAATTTTGCAGAGGGTAATAGTGTTTTCCAGTGGTCCATTCAGCAGGCTTTGCTCTGGTCCTGCCACTGTAAATATGACTTCTAGTTTCCTGCTTTTGACTGACAGTAAAACAAATGCATGTCCCATTTTGCTTGGGATACTTTTCATTGCGTGATGAAGGGCACAGTGCTGCTGCCTGTGGAGAGTGGGATGTGCTGGATTTAATGGACTGAGGGACTCTGGTGCACTCAGAAGTGTCGCAGGTGACTTTAGGACCTTTCCCGTGCTCACAAGCATGGCTGAGTCATTTGTACCTTGTATCCCACAGAGTTGACACTCTTCTGTGCCAGCTCAATCTCACTTCCCTGCAGTGGTAACTCCTGTCCAGGTCTACCCTTGGGGTTTTTCTAGAGCAAATCAGAGCATCTTGACTTGAGGCTAACACCAACTTTTTAGCCGTTACCCACCTCTGCATTGAGGAGAGAGGAGCACAGGGGCCAGACGGCAACTTGCACAATTCAAATGGAGAGAAGTTTCAGACTGAGGGAGTCCAGCCATGTCTACACATGGAAATGTGTCAACCTCTGGATCTCCATGTGGTTTTTAGCCTCCTGTGGCTGTTTGTTGGTGCTGTTTGGTACCCAGTGTTGCTCAGGACAGCTGTGCATCACTCCTGCATTTGTCTGCGGTGCACAGGCTGCATGCCAACTCTGCAGAGGAGGTGGGCTTGGTAAACTAAATCCGCTGTGCAAATAATCTTCCCTCTCGTTTGGCTTGTTCAGTCTTCTTAGTGGAGGCTTTCGCGCTCTGAAGTGAGTCCAGTGATATAGCACAAGTGCTAAAGGCTACTGAAAGAGCAGGTGCAATCTGATGGAGACTTTGTCAGGCAGAGGACAAGCTATCAGGTTTGCACACCAGCTTTGCGCTTGCTGGGTCACATTTACCATGCTTGAGTAGGGCAGTGCAGTCTCCTGACTCCTTGGGGTGAAATGGAGCTTACTGCTTCTCTCCAAAGCTCTCCTGCCAGCAGAGCCACTGCGTCCTCCACCTACGGCAATCTTGAATGTCGTGTGGTAGTGTTGCCCAAATACCAGGGTTCTGCCTGTGAGAGGGGTTCGGCATCTGGCCATGCTTCTTAGTTACCTGAATACTTAAACAGAGTCAGCCCAAGGGAATTTAGAAACATTTGTGCTCTTGCTAGGCTTGTTCCTAAACCACCTAGACACTTCAGAATTCTTCAGCTGATCTTGTGACTGAAATACTTCAATTCAGGTTTTGGATATTTTGCTATGTTTGGAAAACTCAGTACATTAGCTGCAGGTTTACAGCTCCTGTTGTTGCTGTGCAGAATAAGCATATTCCCATTGTGTCACACTAAGGCAGGCAGAAAGTGGGGGAGAGGAGTTGGAGAACTACGGCAGTCTAAACCCAACTTCCCGATTTATTTTAATCTGCCGTCACATTGCTGAAGTATCCTCATTCTGCTCATATGGCTTTTACTCGGTATGATTGGCAGAGCAGAGTTAGGGTTGTGATACTGCACAAAACTGCACATCTATCACAGGTTTGGATTTGCAATCTTAACTCAGAAGTTCCAATGCTCTTTTTGTATCTGATCCTGTAGTGAATATGAGTGTATAGTGAACATTGCCCTGAAACTGAGGAATGTGTTTTATTTAGATAAGCTGATGGTAGTGATCACATCCTACTTTTAGGTGGCAAAAATGTTAAAACTCGACTGTCCTCTGCTTTGACTTTAATTTATTGATGTGTACTCTCAAGTTATCTTGATGTCTTCCCCCCCCTGCCCCGAATGTTCACATAAGAAAGACCACACAGCCTGAGCCAAGTTCAAATTATTACTTTTTTTTTCTTTTGTTATTGGTATTCTTTCCTTAGTGCAAGAGCAATCAGAAGCTGGCTCTACTTGGTTGTTATCCATCACTATTTAGAGGCATTGGTTTGCCACTGGAAGGTGTCTGTATTGTTGACTGAATGCGACTACTCGTCCCCCTTTCCAGCCCATATCAGGCATATATTTTTATCAATGTTCTGGGCAACAAGCAATGCAGTGAGAAGAGCAGCCAACTGAGGCAGGACAGATTTTAGGTGTGAGCAGTGGCTTTATCACATAACACCCAGCTGGGAATTTTCCAGCTGACAGATGCCAGAAGATGGCGATTTGTTAGAGAGATGGCATTCTAGTGGGAATGCTTCATCTGAACTGACAAATGAGGAATACCTTTCAGGTCAACGAAGAAATTCTGATCAAAGGGAATAACCAGTACCCCAGTGCTAGGACTGTGCTGCTGGAGCGTGGGGCTCAAACTCCTTGTTTTCAGGAATTTTCAAGAAGGATAGATGTAAAATCCTACCTCTGGGTTGGAGCAACCTGCTGCATCAGTGCAGGCTGGGTAGGTAGTAGCTTGTCAGGGCAGGACCCGGGGTTCCCGGGGAGCAACATGTTGAACATAAGCCAGGGTGTGCTCTTGTGGTGTTGAAAGCTAATAGCATACTGGTCTGCATTAGCAAGCTGAGGGAAGTGATTAATTCCTTCATCTCGGCACTTGTGAGGCCACATCTGGACTGCTCTGTTCTGCACCCTGGTTTGAGAAGAGTTTGGAGATCTCCAGATTAGAGAGAATGCAGTGAAGGCCACCAAGGTGGTCAGGGGGCCAGGGCACAGCATGTAGTTGTGGTCTCCAGTTAGTTAAAGATGTGCTAAATGAAGTTGGAGTCAGACTCTTTTCAGAGCTGCATAGCAGAAGGACAGGAGGTAATGGGTGTATGTTGCAACAAGGAAAACTTGATTGGATATCGAGGGGGTCGGGGGGGGGAAATCCACTATGAGAGCAGGTAAGTGCTGAAATAGGGGTCAGTTGGGGAATCTCCATCCTTGGAGACATTCAAAACTGGACTGCATGAGGCCCTGGGCAACCTCACCTAACTGTGATGTGCAGTCCTTGCCTGAGCAGAAGGTTGGACAAACAGATGGAGCTCACCTCCAGCCTCAGTTATTCTGTCATTGTAATTTAAGTATTGATCTTCCAAGTCCTGCTGAGTGCTCCCAGTTTTGGGGTGATGGCTGTTGTGGGGTGAGGTTGTCTCTCTCCTATGGGAGCAGGGGGAGCCTGCTTTTCTACTCCAGTGGTTGAACTGCCTGTTAAGGAAGAGATGGGCCCTTCTGGGCTGCTGGAGTGCAGGACGGGCTCCCTGCTCCGAAACAGCAGGGCCTCTCCCCCTGTTTTGTCATGATAAATGTTGTAGGCTCTCAACTTTCTCTCTCTGTGGGAAAAACCTTAATGTGATTCTGGGCAGCTCTTGTGTTTCCAGGATGCCCTGTAGGCCGTGACATCAGCCTTGGCTATGGAGGAGAGGAGAGACTGGAGTTGTGGGTAGGAAAGGGTGATGAACTGATAATCATGGGCCCTCTGCATGCAGATGGCTTGTGCCCAGAGGAAAAATGTGGCTGCGGCTGAACCACGTGCTCTCTGTGACCTGCAGTCATCACCTGGACAGCTTGTAGGGCTCTTGTAGGGGAAGGGAGAAGCCTCATCATAAAGGTGTATGCTGCTCTGAGACATTCTGCAAGTTAGTGGGAATAAACTTGGTGCTCACACCGGGCCTGAAATTGGAAGAAATCTTTCCATCAAGTGTTTTGATGTGGGAAAGTATAGTGATCTGGAGGAGACGGAGTGTACCTCCCAGCTTGACAGCCTTTGCGAGGCTTGTCTTCAGCAAAAGCTGTGATCTTTTGCTTTTTCAGCGAATGAGAATCACATCCCAGCTGTTGGAGAGTAAAATTGAAACTGGGCCTGTCATCTAGATCCAGTATCACAATTTCTGTGTCATGTCAAGGTCACTCCAGTGCCTTTCTGAAAGCAGATGGACGATGACCTCTAAGGCTGAGTCAAGTATGTGGTCTGCCCTCAAAGACTGAAAGCAATGGCCTCGTTTAGTACAGGACAGAGGACTGAGATCATGTACGATGTCTGCCTTCAGAACATTAAAAGGAAAGGAATGAACTGTTCTCAGTGTTCCTCGAAGGCAAGGACAAGAAGTATTTGGGTTGAGACTGCAACAAGAGTTGCTTAGCAGGTCAGTGCTTCAGCAGGTGCTTCAGCAACTTCAGGTCAGTGCTTCAGCAGGTCAGTGCTCAGAGGTACAGGGATGGATCTCTGAGTCGTGGTTTTCCAGACCAGTCTAGATGAACCTCTGGTTATGTTTGGTCATGTCTTGGACCAGGAGAGGATAAAGTGGGACCCACCCACATTTCTATACATGTTTTGGTTGTTTTACCTACGTTGGAGCAGAATACATTGAAAGCAGTGACTACTATGCTACCACTACACGTTAGTTGTCTTCCCTAAAATCCACGGAGCTGATTCACCTGCTTGAAGGACTCCTTATTTCAGAGGCGTAAAGAAGTTAGGAGCATTCAGACATCCCTCTCTGCCTTCACGGCATGAAGCACAAGATGGAAGTGGACAGGAGGCAGGGCCACGACCACCCCTTCTGTATCGTTCCTTCTCCAGCTTTGCAGCTGTCCAGGTGAAAACAGCATGGCTCCTGCTGCCCTCAAGAAAACCCTTGTTGGGCACAAGGGCATCCATCACAAGACAGCTTGGCAGCTCCTGAGGCGGCATGGTTGTGAAAAATGTGGACGGGAGAACAAGTTGTTCCACTCCAGGTCTCTGAAGTGGATTTGTGATGTTGGCACAAAAGCCAGCTCTGTCCTGAAATCAATCTGCTGCTTCACAGAAAGTGAAGGTGCCAGGGCTGCTTTCTGCCATTGGGATTTTCAAGACAGGATAGTTCATAGATGGAATCATAGGGATGTTCATTGTCTGCCCTGGGCAGTGGTTGATCCAGGTGACCTTTGTAGCTAGAAGGTCCTGTCCCTTTTCCTGCTGCAGCGTTGCTTGAATAATTTTGGTGTCCTGTCTGAGGAGTTTCCTTTCTAATATTTTTTTTTTTTTTTTCCCCTACAGTGGTGTTTGCCTTTGCATCACCTCCCCTCCGTGCCACGTTTTGGGGTAAAGTCATGAGAAGCTTTTTTCCTGTTTCTGTTGCAGTTGATGCTGGTACTGTAAGGAGCCCAAGGGATGCAAGAAAATGAGATAGGATATAAAAACGCACCTTTATGTAATGTATCTCACTTTCCCATTCTGGGTGGAGATCACTGGTGTGCCTGATCTGAGGGGGAGAGGTTATCCATGTTCTGCTCAGTGATGCTCTCTTCTCCTTCCCTTTACTCTTTATTTTCAGCACGTTCCCAATGGAGTTATGCCGTATTGTTTTGTCTTGTGTCACTCAGCACCATTTTACTGCAGTCATCTAACATGTAAATCCCACAAATGAAATATGTCACCAGGAAGCAAAACCAGCTGATACTTTTGTTCGGAAACTGCTATTTTCTTCTTTTAACCCCCAAGACTTTAAATTCTCAAGTACTGACCCTCACATAGAAGTTGTAAATAAGGCAGCTCTGGGTTTTCTAGGCTGACCTCTTTGAGGTGCAGCACTTGGAGGGTAGTGTTTGTTCAAAAGGGAGTCTCGCCTCTATTTTGCTGTGCCTGATTTATGGTAGACTTTGCAAGCCAAGTTCAACTTGGATTAGAAAGGCACGCCGTGAAAATTCATGAAGAATGCAGCCTTTTGAGGCAAGTTAGAAATAAATGTCCTATATATTAATGTTAGTTCCTACCTTTAACTGTGAAATCAGTGTGGTTGTTCCATAATTTAAAGGTAATAAAATTAAATACATATGTAAAGGTGCATCTGTGTGGTATAGACCTTGCTTACAGCTGTAGCAGGCAATGGAGGATCTTCGTAGAGCCTCTTTGGCTCTGGTCTGTACCTGAATTCACTGTGAGCACACATATATGAAGGAACGTGATAATTGCTCAGGTCGGTCAATATTTTGAGCCCAGCCTTGTGTGTCTGAAAGTGGCTGCAATTTGGATTCATCAAAGCAGGAGTGCCAGAATAATTGCTACCACAAAGGAAGAGTTCTCTCAGCCTCCCCTGCTGGTTAGGGGCTGGTTTGTATTATGGTGCATCAGCCTCTGCGAGGAACACACTATCTTTGATCTCTCTCATTGATCTCAGTTTAAATTAGTGCTCTGACAGACAAGAAAGAGGCTGTTCCTTTAAAAAAAAAAAAAAAAAAATGCTCTTTGACTTTGTGAGTTGTTTGGTGATGAGGGCATAGACTAACAGGCCAAAAATAAATAAATTGTAGTAGTAGTAGTAGACCTGACAAATCAGTTTGTCAGTATGTGGAGTGGCTTTATGGCTCAGAATAGGGAAAGGCAGCTCTCTGAATTGCTGTCAGGTTGCTGGAATAGAGTACCTACTTAGGCGGGCAAAACAGCTCATTGTAATGCTTGAATAGACTGTTATTTAAAGGCTTGTGAGTCTCATTCTATATACAGCAACATTTCAGTGGGTAAAAAGACTACATTTATATTGCTATTTTATTAAAATTTATGCTGGCGCAGCAGTACTGGAGCTCCAGTGGAAGCTGAGTTGGCTCTTTCATTCAAAGTCACGGTTCTGCCTGCTTATAACTTAGTAAAAAATTACCTGTGGAGACAAGGTGTCTTGTTCCTGATCTCAGCCCGCCGGGGTGTTTGTTCTTTTAAATGCTTCATAACTGTTCTCTACTGTTGTGGATTTTTAAGTGATGGGGCTGGCAGAAGGTGTTTTCCTGGCTATGCTTTCCTTACTTTTAGGGTTTGATGCTGTATTATTTTCCTTGGCTAATTCTCCGCTATTACGGAGACTGCGGACATGGCTTCAACTCTTCCTGTAGAAAAGAGGGGAGCTTCTCAGCCTCTGCACCAGGTGGGAAGGGGCAGGGAGGCACAAGGACGTGAAAGGCTTTGCCTCCCCTGTGCAGGTTAGTCAGCAGCAGAGCTCGAGGGCAGCTGAATCCCTGGCTGCTGCTCAGTGCCCTGGACCACACTCCATCCTCAGTTAATTAACTCCCCTTTGTAGATCTAATGGGGGAAGGCTGAAGTCATCTCCGTTAGCTCTTGGCCCCATGGCGGTCGCTTGGCCTCTTGCCTTTGTGCTGGCGTCCCCTGCAATGTGCCAGGCTCATACTAAATAGGAGTTTTTCTCATTTGTCCCACACTTCTAATAAAAAGCAAAAATAATAATAATAAAAAACCACATAGTTGGAAATAAAGATGACCTCGTTTTACTTAAACGCGATGCAGTGTGGATTGAATTGCATCTAACACGTGTTTGCTTGCCATTGGTGATCTGTGTTCTTGTAGCCTCTTTGCTCAGGGGATTGTATATTTTGAATTTGTTGTTGTAAGTGCCTCATTGAGGAACTATTGTTGGACATACTGTTTTTCTAGCTGGGAAGAAATTTCTGGGCTTTTGAGTTTGTGCTGGGGTTTGGTGGTTGGGTTTTTTTTTGGGCGGGGGGGCTTCCTCTTTAGAATTTATTTCCATTTTTCCTTATCATCTGTTTGGAAAAACTGAGCCACACACCCATTCACTGAGGTGCCTTCTGTATACGTGCTGGGGTAGTTTGGACGTGGCAGCCTTGGCCCAGGTCATGCCAGGGCACGGCTTTGTAAGGTGTCCTCAGAGACAAGAGCCAGCTGTGTCTTCACTGTTCTTTTGATGTTTGAGCCTGGCAAAGCTGTGCTAGCCTGGCTTTGAACCCATATTGAAATTCTGGCCCAGTGCCACTTTGAAAACCCTGTCACAAGTGTTCACGTTTGGAATGCTGTAGCCTCAGAGGTCTCCTGACTTCTGGTCCTAGAGCAAAGTCGTTCCACCAGAGGATCTGGTAAAGAGATGTCCTTCACCAGTGCTGATGCTTCAGCAGAATTTGCTTTCCTGTCCCATGACTTCCCCATTTAATTTCATTTTCATCTTAATGGATGCAAAAGTCACCTCTGAAGTCCTTTTCCCATATAATATTCCATGCTAGATAGTTACAGCCTGTCTGCTCGAAGGCCCTCTTGTAGTTCTATCTCTGTCAATCCTCCTCTGCTTTGCATCTTAAAGTCACCTTTACTATGGCTGGCCACATGTGCCTGATTTGCTTCACCTCAGAAGCAAATGGGTGAGCAGTCCTCAAATCTGAAGTGCCTCAGGAGGTTCAAGGATGGTGTGCTTTGCATCGGAGGAGCAGACCAGCTGCTGGTCAGTGGTGGATGGGAAGTAGGACTTCTGTGGGGTGAAAATATCTTGGAAGGTCTCGAAAGATGAATGCAGGAAAAGAGTTGCTTCAGTTCTGCCTTCTGTGAGAGCTAAAATGTAGCTGTCCTCATTTTGTTTACTTGTGGCTTTATCATCCCGGATACGGTCAAAAAGAGAGACTAAAATGAGCAACTTGTTCTCTTTTTTTTTTTTTTTTCCCCCCTCCACAGTTGATAAACTTATCAACAGGATTGTGACCCGAGACTTGAAGATGTCTGGCTTCTTTCACTTCTTCTGTTCTTGCTTCTTAATGAGCAGAGAGTCTCTTTCAGGGTGTTTGTATGACACTGATTGTTGAGGTGGAAGCAGGTTGGCAGGGCTGGTGTGTCGCGCTCACAGCACGCTTGTTCCTGTGCTCTCGCCTGTATTGCTACAGTGTTGTCATGCTCTAGGGTGGGGGTTTTTAGGATTTGATTAAGAATGTGTCAAAGCGGTTATGTTTGGATTTTCTGTCTTGTCTGTATTGTTCATGCAAGGTCTCACTTAGCTTTTCATGGTGCTATACTAGCTGTAGACTCTGTTCCCTTCCCACCTCCATTATTTAGGGCTTGATACAGCAAAGCTCCTAAGCCCGCAGTTTATTCTGAGCCTGTGGATGATTTCATTGAGAGCAGAGTTTAGGTCTCTGTTCCAATTTTTGTTGTGATTATTTTCAGTGATGATCAGGGAGCCAAAGTAAGACAGGTAGAACCACAGACACGAGCTTGAGGTTTTTTAATTGCTTCCATCTCTGCAGCGAAGAAGCCAGTGGAAAGATCCTGTGAAGTGATGCAAACACAAAGCAGATGCTCCTTGGTCTGGATGGGTTCCAGATGTGTGTCTTTATGAGAAATATGGTGGGGGGGGGGGGGGGTGCTGGTGGTTCCACAGAGGGGCAGTGTCTCTGCTGGTGACAGGTCTGAGAATGGCACTGCCAGTGAGCAGCTCCTTCTGTCAGTCATCCAGCTGGTTCTGTAATGCTAATGAAGTACATGGCTTTACCCGAGGCCTGTCTGGTTTGATGACTAAGCCGTTACAAGTATGAGGCAGAGAAATGCTGAGAAATTTTCTGCTTTGGAAGGGAATATTGTTGCTTGGTTGATTTGAAAGCCAATTTATGGCATCAGGTCAAAGACAGTTGCTTCTGCTGCTTCCCAATTAGAAGACTTATTTATTGATGGATGGCTGAGGTAAGGAAGTGAAAAATCTTGATTTGCTTTTCCTCCTAGACGAGTTGGCTTGCTATCGAAGTGGTCATTTCTCTTCTCTGATTAGGTCCTCGTTTATCTTAGGAGTGTGATGATACCAGTAATCATTGTGGCTGTTCTGATCCTGTGGAGATACCATCTATCAAAACTGGCCTCTGCTACTTCAGTGACTCATTGTCCTTCTGGGATGTTCTGAGGATGTGCCGTGGAGCAAGCTCTGTCATCCTGTGAAAGACACCTCTGAAGTCCCTGTCCCCTATAATATTGAGGGATTACACTTTGGATGGATGAAGTGATTTGCCCAAGGTTCCCCAGGCAATCTGGGGCAGGGCAGGGATTCAAACTTGTCTCTTAACACCTTTTGGATCATTCTTCCTTCTGTGGGCGGAGCCTGCTATGACTGAAATGTAAGAACTCATGCAGGAAAAATGATTCTTTCTTGTAATTTCTGTCCCTCTTCGAGGTGGTGGTATCATGTAATCAAATGAAATTTTATGTTTGGATTACTTGATGAAGGAGTTTCAGCATGGCTGAAGGTCATCACTCTCTGTTTTCCTCTTTTTCGTTGTTTTTTCCCCTTAGTAAATACAGGCGGGCCCGGTGTGTTGGTGATCACAGGACCAACTACGTGTTTATCTGGGCCTCTGTTTGCTGCCATTCAGTGTAAGACTCTTGTCTTCAGTCCTCCTGACATAGTCTCAGCCTGGTGACCCCAGGCTGTTTCGGCATCCTTGTCCCAGCAGGTCCCATCCCTGCAGTTTCTCCTATGACCGCACAGCCTTCCTGTGTTACCACTGGGGCGCAGAGAAAGAGAACACACTTTCAAGCCAACAGGCAATACGGCAGTCCCATGGATGTTCTGGCCTTGCTTTGTGTGAGATCCTAATGCATTTTCAGGTGCAAGGTTGAGTGCTCTCCGTTATCTTCTAAGCATCTGCTCCCTGCTGTTCCTCTTCTGTAGCAGGTTTAAAAGAAGTCCCATTCCTCAGTGTCTGGTTTCCTGTGAGAATTCAGCAGAGCAGTTTAGTAGCAGGCTGGAGAAGGCAGCATCATCCAAGGTAAGAGCTTGGACACTGTCAACACCTTGCCCTGTCTATCTGTCGAGTATTGGCTGACTGAACTTTTCTTCTTCCCTTTCCATGTGTCACCCTTACGAACACCTCCCATTAGGTTAAAGTGACACATCTGTGCAGTAAAAAGCTTTCTGAGAATGTACAGCACTTGGGGATTAGTACGGGGGTGGTCTGTCTGCTTGTGTGGGCTCTGAAAGGCGCAACGCTTGCCAGAGGGATTGGTGATGTGCAGTGCTACATGGTTTGTCGATGTTGTGAGCAAAGCTGTCCCCTGCTCTGCTGTGCAGACAGAGCATTGCCTGTCAGCCGTGTGGTGTAATCCTTTTACACTGGGGGGATGCTGCAAAGGTTTTGGGGAGCATCAGGCTCGCTTCTTGGCACCACTGTCCAGGTGTATTAAGGGCTTCACTGGTTCAGAGGGCTGGTGAACACCACCTACAGGGTTTTTGAGTCCGGGTGAGACAGCACTGGGGAACACATATGAACTCTCAAATGTGTGAAAGAAAGATGGGAGCAAACTGGTCTCCAGGACTGTTGTGGATAGGGCAAGAAGTTATTTGGCTTAAGATGATGCAAGGAAGTTTGGCTTTTTATCAGGAGAGACTTTCCTAAGACTCACTAGGGAAAAATGTGTGGAACAGTGGGACTGAGTGAGATTGAGACTGGAGTGATAAATCAACTGCTGGTGATTTATTTTTAATTTTTTTTTTGTGATAAGGGTGGATGGTGGTTTGTCAGCAATGGTGACTACAGCGGAGCCTGCCTTAAGGCTGAATGAAGGATAAAGAGGTTCCTAAGGTTCCTTCCAGCACTGTCTTCTGTGATTTCTGGCTTTGAAGTAGGTTGGTTTTAGAGCAGAAGAAGCTTGTGGAGAAGGACTGTTTCAGGTGACCCAGAAGATTCTGTGGATCTTCCCATGGGGAAGAGTAAGATGAAGGAGGAATTGTCACTGCAGAAACCAGTTTCTTTTGTGTGTGCAGGTTTGAACTCCTTCTTCCTCTTCTGCCCTTTCTCGCACTGTTCCTGCTGTGGGGTGCTGTGACAGCAACGGTGGGCTCAGCAGAACCACCGGTGCACACTGATGTTCGTTTCTAATGCAAATCGCTGTTCTTGCTCTAGGGTCTCTGCTGCTCTAGTGGAAGGCAGAGAAGGATGAGGAATATCATATTCTGTATGTTATCAGCCAGGATGGACTTTGTAGTGCCTGTGTTTGCTGTTGAGGGCCAAGGGGCTTTTGACCGACAAGGCATGGAGCTGGCAGTGCAATCCTGAGGCAAATTTTAAGGGATTTAAAGGGGTCCAGCTTGCAGCCACACTTCTCCTTATCCAAATGGTGCTTAAAGAGTCCCTGAGACACAACATTTAGGCTTAAGAGGACAGTTCATGTCCTCAGCAGGTTCTTGGGGGAGCGGTGATGATAAAAATCCTGAACCTGAGATTATTTTTGCTGCATTACTACCCTGTAGCACTGAAACACTGCAAGTTGAAGTACAGGAACTGAGCTTTGTGCTCCCACTTCACTTTGCACAGGCTCTGGGTGCATCTGTCTCAGCGCTGTGCTGCTTTAACTAACTAAAACAGCAGAAAGCAAACACAGAGTGGGGGAAACAAACATCAATATTCATTTTTATTTCTTTCATCTTTCCAGACTAGCAATTTTAAATGCTGAGCTGTGCAGGGGAGAGCTGAGATTGGGTGGCTGGAGGCAAAACCAGGATCACCATGGAGGGAAGAGCAGGGACAGGTAGCGGGCACAGAGAGACCTTTCCAAATAGTAGTCACAGTGCAAAATACACCCCTGACTGAACAAAGGGGTCTCACAAGCACGTTGCACTCACATCTCAGGCTTCCAGAAAAAGGAAAGTTGCAAAATTTTAGTGAAGAGTGCCGGCAGCAGTCTGGGGGGGACAGGATTTGCCTTCCTTGTCTTCCTTTGGAAAGCCATTAGGTGAGGGTAGAAGGCATGATTCATCTTGGAGCTGGTCACACACCGCCTGGCCGTAAATCCTTTGGAAACGGCAGAGCTGATGGTCAGGCAGGAGGGAGGAATGCAACTCTTGGCTGCCCTCAGCTTGGGACAGTGCCATTGTCTTCTCATTGTCTCTATGGCTGAAGTTTTATGGCAAAAAAAAAAAAAAAAATTAAAAAATCCTTGAATAAAAAAAAAACCAACAAAGAAACCCTTTAAATATCTGGGGTTGAGTGGGTTGAGCTTTTTGTCTTTGGAAATGTGCAAGTAGCTACTCTGTGCTCGCTTTCCCCTTCCTCTTATTCAAATAAGATAACACTGTCCTGTCTCAGCTGAATATTTTTAGTACTCGCATGCTTGCACCCTGCCAGGCGAAGGACTCTGTGGTTAACTAACAAGATAAAGCTGCCAGCCTCAGTGTTCAGCAAACGACCTCAGTTCTTAATCTTCTTCACTGAAAATAACAGGTTTCTGTATGAAACGTTGCAGAGAAAATGCGTCTGAGAAACTGCACAGTGTTTTCAATAAATCCAGGCTTCAGGTGGATGAAAAATGTAAGAATTTCTTTCCTTGCTGTACTTTAGCATGATCTCTTGGGACACAGTCGAGACTGTGTTGGTGTGGTTCTCTTTGTTCTTACTCAGTAACTTTTGAGCCTGATGCCCTATTTGAAGCAAGCTAGATGCAGATCTTGGGGTTGTTTGCTCTTACAAATTATTCTTATTGGAATAACAATTAATGATTAGTATTAAGGTCCTATAAATGCTGTGAGTAATTAGTTAGCATTGGAAGTCAGAGAACTGATGTAAGAGGCCAGTGTGGAGTGGGAGATCCTTAAGAGACAGGCATTGCTGGCTCTGCTATTCTGGATTTGCTTATTTCCATGCTAGACAGAGCCAAGGGGACTCGAGCATGTCCAGCAATGACTGGAAGTCAGAAGGGGGAAAAAAAAAAACCCAAACAAACACCAACAAACAAAAACCAAGGGAGGTTTTCAAATGCATTTTGTCTTTATGTTACTTTTTTTTTTCTTTCCCCATGTGCACCAGATTTTTCCTTTCCCTTACCTCCAAATGAGACCGTATCCTCCTATTTCCTAGATTCTGCCGAAACTGAAAGGTCATTTTTCATGTAATTCCACCTTGCATCTGTGACTAGGATATGCTGTGTGTTACTTCGCATGAGATTTCTAAGCAGTTGTTGATGAAGCTGAACTGATAAAACTAAGTCCCCAGTTTGGTTGGCAATTAAACAACGAAGACTTGGCCAAACTTCCCAAACCTGGCTTAGCCAGCAGCTACGTTCGCTGTATCCCTTTGATTTTTCTGCGGTTTTCACGCACCTTTCCCTTGCAATGGGCCAGCCTGGGGCTACAGACAGAGCCAAATTGCAGACATGACTTTTTATCTCACATGCTCTCCCATCCAATAGGTGGTGGGGTGGAGGCATCTTTCGGACAGATATACACAGATGCCTGAACAGCCATTGTGTAGCAAAATGGGGGTTAGGGAGAGGAAACAGGGATTTGCAGGGAGACCTTTGCAAAGGCTGCGATTAGTTGTGTTGGAGCTGCTGACCACCTTTAAGCCCTTTAGAGGAAGCAGATAGCTGTGGAGCATTGTCCCAAGAGAAAGACCTGGGTTTTTTTGAACAGCTATAGCTCATCCTCAGGTAGAAAAATCATGCAAAGTGAGCAGCACTGCTGCAGTACCAGCCCAGCTTGCACTGTAGCTAGGTAATGAGAACTTATGTTACGCCAACTTAAAGCCTCAACTGTATGTCCACTAAGCTCATCCGCTTCTCCTCCCTATGATCCTCTCGCCTAAGAGGAACTTGTGACCGTGGTGATAATTATATCTCTCTATATATGTCTTCATATTCTGCTTCTTGAAGTGTCTGAAAGCTTCCTCTTTGATGTGATTCTGCTCACCAGAATACATTATACTTTCCCAAAACAAGTACTGTCCTTGTTATAATTACTGCAGAAGTGCTGAGAGTTTTCAAGTGCTTTTCATCATCCCCAAATGTGGAAATAGATGACTTGGCAGTTTCTTTTTAGTGCCAGCTGCTAAAGAGGCCAGTTCTGGATTAGTAGAGCACAGGCAATTCCATTGCAAAGGAAACGTCTGTGGTGGTTGTACAGCACTTGCATTCTTTAAGGACCGTGACCATGTAATGCTGGAGATTGTGGTTTCTCTCCTCCCTTGTAGATTGACTGGTTTTTCTCCTTCGACTTGGTTTCTAATTGCAGTCAGCTCTCAAGAGTGGGTGCTGGCACTGGGTCCTAGTGTCTGGTAGAAGAAATGGTCCTTCGTGCAGTCAGCTGTAGAATCATAGAATAGTTTCGGTTGGAAGGGACCTTTAAAGGCCATCGAGTCCAACCCTTCTGCCGTGGGCAGGGACATCTTCAACTAGGTCAGGTTGCTCAGAGCCCCGTCCAACCTGACCTGGAATGTTTCCAGGGATGAGGCATCTCCCACCTCTCTGGGCAACCTCTTCCAGTGTTTCACCACTCTAATTGTAAAAAATTTCTTCTTTAGATCTAGTCTGAATCTGCCCTCCTCTAGTTTAAAATCATTACTGCTTGTCCTGTTGCTACAAGCCCTCCTAAAAAGTGTCATTTCACTTGAGGCAACTATAAGGAAACTTCAGGGGTTGTTGGGGTTCTTCATCTCTCCTCCAGTGGGAAGCATCAATGAAAAACCTCTGGGCTTTAGTTAGCCCTTGGCGAAGGAGCAGCATTCATAGAACCATTGAATTGCTGAGGTTGGAAGGGACGTTTAGGATGATCAAGTCCAACCATCCACCTACCCTGACAAAGCCACTTCTAAACCATGTCCCAAAGTACCACATCTACCCTTTTTTTAAACACCTCCAGGGATGGCAAATCCACCCCCTCCCTGGGCAGCCTCTTCCAATGTTTAATAACCGTTTCAGTGAAAAAATGTTTCCTAATATCCAATCTAAACCTCGCCTGGCATAACTTGAACCCATTTCCTCTCGTCCTATCACTTGTCACTGGGGAGAAGTTCAGCCCCCACCTCTCTACACCCTCCTTTCAGGTAGTTGTAGAGAGTGATAGGGTCTCCCTTCAGCCTTCTGTTCTCCAGGCTGAACACCTCCAGTTCCCTCAGTCGTTCTGATTATTAATTGTTTGATAGACAAAGCTAACCCTTTGATGGGGTGGGACCTGTGTGCTAGGTGCTGTACAAATAAAGGGCAGATTTATCTGTGTTAATAATACTCTGAATACTTGTCACAGTACAACACTTGCCATCTTCATTGTGGAAGAATTCCCAGACTGTGATAGCAGATATTTGCTTATTAGTAAGTTTTGTACCCGTGGAAACTAACACCGGTAATGATCAGTCCTGGAGATTTTAAATTGGGGTAGACATCATCTAATGTAACCAGCACAACCAAGACCAGGCAATTCTGCCTAAGGGGGGTCCCCTACCAAGTGTTTGAACTAGACTTTTTTTTCTTCATTTTTAAAAACAGGCTTGGTTTTCAGAGTTCTAATCAAATTAGCCTGTGACTGTCTACAGATGAATTTCTATCTCCAGAATGTAGCTTCTCTCTTCAATTTCTAACAAAAGCATTGACAGCTACTTGCAAAAAAAAAAAAATAAATCAGTATTTCAAATTAAATCCCCAATGAGAATTCTCAAGAGAATACAGCTCCCCAGGCAGTTTAATTCAGTTTGTTGTCCTTAGAAAGACAGTATACAACCTATTAATTTAGGGAATGCGACATAGGCTGCACAAACATGTTATGAACATGATAAAGCCAGAAAATTCTTTGTATGCAATTTGAAAAAGAAATTTTCACTAAGCCTTCAATAAACTAATTAATCACTAAGGAAGAATAATACTCTGAAACACAGAAACTTCTCTGGATTTGTTCTTTGCAGTGAGCCAGTTTACCTGAAGACATTTGTGGTTTCCTGGAGAAACCTCTCCTTCTGGTTAATGCTACTTTTTAAAAATAACCCTGGCCCTTGGTAGCTGGAAGTGTCCAAGTGTCAATGACGATATATCAGTTTGGCTAATGAAAGACAGTACCTCTCCCTAAAAGCAAGCTTTGCTTGCAGAAGATTTGCAACTTATTAAAAAATGGACTTATCTCAAATGAGGATGTTGCCGAATGAGTTTGATGTTGCTCACTGCTTTGGTATTGTCCAGGGGACAGAAAATCCTCTTTTACTTGCCAGCTTCAACTTCTCTCCGGAGACTAATGAATATTTTTACTACAAGACCACTAATGTTGCATCTGTAATGTTGGTCCCATTCCTTCTTGTTTCACTGCTGCCAGATGGTAAGAAGGTGGAGGCCAATTCTGACACGTGCCTCCAGGGTTTAGGGATGGTGGAAGTTATCTGATGTTGGTTTGCAGAAGTTCATTTTGTTGTTAATAGATGCTGGTTTGGTCTTTAACTCTTTCATACTGAATTTCTTTGGAATCTTGTTCTGTACGCTTCTGGCTGTTCCTTCACATATTTCAGACACTAGATACGATAATGCTTCATTAGACCTTATTTTCTCAGGATATGAGGAAGTAATGTTGCTGTCATTGTGCGTGCGCGTGTGTGTGGTGCTCATCCTCTCCAGAATTTTGAATCTCTTGGAATCTCAGTTGAATTCAGATTCAAATTCAAAGCGATTGTCTTCTTGCTAGTTGCCTGCATACAGTAGGCAGGGTAAGGAGAGAAGTCCTCAGCACCCATCTCTGGGAAAATCTATAGCATGAGCTCAGCCCTTATCAGACATCAGAGGAACAGCAAGCAGGTAGTTGTTACCCGCTTTATAATGACCAGAAATGCTTTGGTCTGAGTTCACATCATCTTGGATACCAAAGCTAAATAATTGCAGGAGACAAGACTGCAGAAAACTGGGATTTCTATTTGGTTTATTCTATCACAGTTATTTCCATGTTAGTTTTATGTGCCTAAGCTTTTTGTGGTTTTTTTCATGTGTAGTGAAGAAATAGTGATGTTACTGAAGGGCAGGTGGGTCATGTTTTTCTCCAGGAAGAAAAGCAAGGATCCTGTTGTTTCTGATGGTTCTGAATGATTATAGCACAAAGATTGATACCATCCCTGTGGATACAGGAACAGGTCTTTTGTGCAGGAGTGTCTGTGTAAGCCTGGGAAGAAAGGGACGGGTTTCCTGGGGCTGGTGCTCTCCTTGTTCATATCAGGGCCTCTTCTGAGCTCTGCTGTGTCAGTCCAGAGTGGTCCGAGTTGGTACTTTAAAATCATTTTACAGATGAGTGGCTTTTCTTCACCAAAGAGCTGACCTGGATTTGATTAGGGGTGTTGTCTCTGACTTGAACCCTGCCTGTATGTGCACATGTGGTCAGTGGAGCTGTATCATCTTGAGAAGAGAGGTGCTTTCATCGTCGGATGGTTGGCACACAAGGGTGGTGGCTGTGGCATGATCCTTAATGACAGTGACTCATCAAATTGTCATGGACATCTCATTGCTTTGCCTGTGACCATTTCTCTCAAGCAGAGGTGAAGGAGAGAGCAGATAACGGGTGATGTTGAGTGAAATCGCAGCCAGAGGAGGAATCTGTTGTTTTGTAAGGTCATTTGCTTTAATATTTAGCTGGGATTAACCTAACTGCATCAGCTTTGGGTATGGCGTCCTTCCTTCCAAATCACAGCACCTTGTTTTCAAGACTTTCTTGGGTATCCTGAAAGCCCTGAAAATTGCCTGCTCCAAAGAAGGGACAGTTGCTGGCTTTTACATTCGCTGCCTGAGTTGGGATTTCACTGGTAAGTGTGATTGATGGGGATGATGGGGCTGCTAAAAATTTGGGCACAGTGGCACTCCTCTGGATTCAGAACATAGGCCTGAAAGGGACCTGTTTGAAGCCAGTGCTGTAGCACAGCTCATGCTGCTTTGTGTGGGGTTAAGTAAAACTGGAAGCTCTGTTTGTTTGCTCCCTGAGGAGCAAGTGGAATACTGTGTTAGGAGAAGCTGTTAAGGCTATCTGTTTTATGCCTTATATTTGCATTCTTCACCTCTGTTCTGCTGAGGAATTAGTTATTTAGCAGAGCTTGGAAAAGACAAGGGAACCGTACCATAACAACGCTGTGCTGCTTATGAGTGGTTCAAGTCAAACAATTTTAAATTCTGATTCGTGATACAGCGCTGTGTTTCAAAGCTGTGCTCAGCACAACAGAGGTTCCCCCACTCTGCCATGCAGTACCTGGGATCTGCTTTGTGTCTCACAGATTTCAGAGAAGTCTTTAGGTGGCTTTAAGTTATTCCAGTATGTTGTAGTGCCTATGGGTCCCCTTTCACTCCTCTTCCTTTGTGAGAAGGTGGCACAGAGTCCTCTCTGCATTCTTCCTGCAGGATGTAACAAGTCCAGCTTTAGTTCTGTTTTACATTTCTGTTGTAGCGATAACGAAGGACTGAATGCAGATTGGGATCTAATATTTAAAGCTATTGCTGGAAAAACACCAGGAACTCACTAAGTTACAGAACAATGAAACTGGGCGAGTAATCCACTGTGCTTACCTCTGGTCTCATGCTTTCTGCTGGGCATCACTGTTGGCCCTTTTTGGAGATGGGTTTCCTGCCTAGATGGACCTTTAGTCTGACATAGTGGGATTGGTCTTGTATTAACTTTCACTTGCCCAAGGCAATGCTAATCCCTGTTGTGAACAGGGTTTTAAATATTTTCGAGTTTTAATTGCCACTTTGTTCAGTGCATGTTCTTTTTTGCTGGATGCACTTAGTGATGCAGGCGCAACAGGAGTAGTACTGAGTAGAAGTAGTTTTGTGCTGGTAGGATAATTTTTACAGGCCACACGATCTTCTTCACCTTTTATTTGAGCTCTGAAGATCTGTTAGACTTTGGACGTGTTCTGAGAACAGTTTTTTCTTTTGGGGAGGGTTTATCCCGAGAAACTGAAGTATTTTGTGTGAACAGATGTTTGGCTTTCCACTAAGTTGGTGTGTTTCTAGCAAATTCCTTATAATGTGGAGTTGGATACTGGTTCTTAGCAGAGACCCTGATCCCATGGTGACTCACTGTTCTTTGCTTTTCCTTTTGTTTTTTCATGTTGAGTGGTCTTCTATGGCAGGGGGATTGGAACTTGATGATCTTCAAAGTCCCTTCCAACCTAAACCATTCTGATTCTGCTCATTCTGGTGCAGGCTGGGAAAACTTCCAACGGGCAGGGAAAGCGCTTCCTGCACAGCCCATTTCACAAGGCATTTTGTCATTCTGTCCATCGCACAGTTACATTTTTCCCTGTACCTTTGGCTTTACCAGGAATTATGGTAATGTCTAGTTACTGTCTACAGTGTATTATTCATAAGGAGGCCTTACGACTGCAGAGGAATCGTGCCTCATGAGGACTGTGTGTCTTCAAGGTATTTTAATGAGTTCCCAGTACTTTCCTGCCCTCCTTTGTAAGTAGATAAGATGCATATATGGATCAAGCATTTTTTAATTTTTTTTTTCCTTTTCAGCTGTTTTTTACACTTTCAAGATTGCACATTGCCAACTGGACGTAAGTTGCTTTCAAAGACCTGTTTGTGAACTGGAGAATGGTTCAGCTGTGGATTGCTGAGGGCTGGACCTCATGAGCTTTGCCTTGTGGAGCAGTTCAGATGCGAGTGTCGGGTCATGGGGCTGACTGAGGGTTCAGGCAGGAGAGACACTCAAAATAGGTCTCCTCCCAGCTGGGAAGCAGGAGGTGGTACTTCTGCCTTGGCTGGATAGTACACAGTATCCACATCACGTGGTGTAAACATCACTTAGTGCCTCAGAGGTGGCTTTTCGGTGACCTGGGTAACTCAAATGGAGGAAATGGCACTCTTTAACCTCCCTGGGCTTTTTGTGATGCTGCCTCTGCTGCTCCATCCCTTTGGAGGGGCAATCTGACATTGTCTCTCAGAAAGAGCTCTCTGCTTGGCCTTGGCACTGTTTTAATCCTGATCGGTTCAGCGATCCAGTTAACGCAACAGGCCCACAAGTGTGGTGCAGCTGAAGGGAGGAAGCAGTCGGAGGGGAGAGCACGGTATGAATAAACGTACGGGAAGGGAAGGGATGGAAACACTTGAAACTGGCTTTTCTGTCAAAACCAGCACCTTGTCAAACTGTCCCTAGGGCGTGAGTCAGATCTCTGCAGCCCGGCTGGGCTGGATGTGGAAAACAGATCCACAAGCTGCCGTGGTTCGTCCTGACTGTGTCCCACTGCGGTCACTGCTGCGGCAAGCCAAGAACTCAGCTGAGCTAAGCAACCCAACAATGACTGTGGTAGCACCAGTCACAACAGCGCTCGGGTGTTCACAGCAGGTAGTTTGGTTTATATATAATTTATCTTGTTTGCAGGCGGGGAGCTTGCTGCCCTGTCAGCTGCAGCAGGGAATGGCTCCATGCTGGGGGAGTTTCGCTCTGGACTTCAAACACAAGTTTTGAGTGCTCTGAACGATCCCCTTCTGCCTTGAATCCAAACTAGTTTCCTGAGTCTTTGGGTCTGACTGTTATTTGTGGTTTGTAAAACTTGTCACAGCTGAACAAAATAGGGTTAAAGTGCTCCGGGGAATCTAATCTGAAGAAGCTGGTTTATACGGGTGTGGGTTATAGTGCCAAATATGAAGCACTGGAGAATTGATCCCGCTGTCTTTCAGTGTTTCTTCTCAGAAGATGAGCACAAAAGTGTGATATAAGGGGTGGGTTCAGTGCGTGTGCTCAGATTTGTCTGCATTTAAACGTGTAGTTCGCTGTCCTGTT
Organism: Charadrius vociferus; assembly: GCF_000708025.1. Classification (NCBI taxonomy): domain Eukaryota; kingdom Metazoa; phylum Chordata; class Aves; order Charadriiformes; family Charadriidae; genus Charadrius; species Charadrius vociferus. The sequence continues at coordinate 5,933,098 of NW_009661375.1, read as the reverse complement.
CTCTGCTGCCCTGGTGAGGCTGGGACTTGTGTGGCCTGAAATGCCTTGCACATCTCTTTGGCAGTGCAGGACCCATTGCCTTCTTGCTATGGGAATGTGCCCCAATTTCATGCCCAGTGTATGAGGTGTGGCAGCTCTAAGAGAGTGTGCAGCTCCCCTGATGCTTAACGTTTTGCAGTGTCTGTGGGTTGTACAAAGATATTGGATAAGGTGAAAATAATGTGCATTTTGAGTAGCCTGACCTTATATTGCTGCCTGCCTTCCTTCTAGGTAGGCAAGCTGCAAATGCTCAAATGGTCCCCACTGGTGCTTGCCAGCCAAGTACTTTCTGAATGAAGCAGTGTCTGCTTTTTACTAAATTCCTGAATAAAACCAGCAATGACCAGTAAAAAACACCACTGAATATTCATATAGGCTTTACTGGACTTTCCAGTTGGCCCTGCACTCTTCAATTATTGCTTACAGAAATTTTCCACTTGCTTGAAATACCTTGGTCATGTGGGCTAAAAAAACCCTAAGATCACAAGGGCACAGGGTATAAGTGCAGTCTTTCAGCATCTCTGCTCCTGGGAGATGGTTGTGCTGATCTGAGACAGCGTCTACAAGGTGTCTCTACTGATCGCAGCCTGTTCAGCAGTGCAGAGTCCCAGCTTAATCAAATAATCTTCAGTATATCTAGTATGATTGTCTATATCTGACTATTTATAGCCTGATACCATGTGTGTCCGGCACGTGTCCCAGATTGTGTCTGAGAGTATGTTTGATAATAGATTTACAACTGCGGGGAAGACGTGTGGCGACGGGCACAGAATTTAGATGGCTTTCCGCTGCTGCTCGCGTTGATATTTGTGTTTCTTAAGGATGTTGTAGAAATGCAGGGGTGCTACTGCAGCAGCAGTGATAGTGGTCTCTGGGGGCTTAATGTATTACTCACAGGATGATCCTGTCTGTGATTGTACCCTTGACTGGAAGTGAGAAATGGACTAGCAGTTGTTTCAAGAGATACATATACTGCTGTACCTGATTTGGGGGAAGATTTTTGCAGAGACGCAGTGAATGCAGCTGGTACATAAGCCTGCATAGGATATGGGGGATACCAGGTGGATGTGTGTGTTACAGGCATACAGACGTACCTGCCCGGTTTGTAATCCTCTATCACTTGCAACCTTGACATCAAGACAATATGTCTTCAATTTGACAACACAAAAATGAAGCTCAACTAAAGCAGAAAGCCCCGAATGAGGTTCTGCTTTGTGTGAGCAGGCAGAATGGATTTTCCAATAGGGTGGCTTAAAAGGCAAAGAACTGCAAATACTGTAAAAATCTCCAAAGTTTGCTCCTCCTGCCTTCAGCTATACAGCTGTGAGGCTCGGAGTGATGCCTTGTGACCCTCCTACCTGCACACTCTGGGTTTGTTGTTTTTTTTTTGCTTAATGCAAACCTGGCAAAAATATTGGCAGGTGATAAATTACCATCTTTGACATCTCAATGAAGATGCCTCATCTTCATAACAGATGTGGACCACTGGTGGTACTGCAGGCAAATGCTTGAGTGCTCATTGCATGTGAATTAAGAAAGGGAAGATCTACCTGCAGAGGAGGAATAAATGATATATAGACTAATTGTTGCCCCACTGCTTTCTGTTTTTTCTCAGTCACAGGTGGAAAACTTCTGCTGTAGCTTGTGTATGACCACTTGAGCTCCTTCAGCTTGAAATGACAGGGAAAGCGCTTTACAAGGTGATTCATGGAAGATAAGTTTTGCCAGAATTTCACGGAGAGATGGAACTGTGGTAGAAGTGGAAGCAGGGTTTCTGCACTTGTGTAGAAAGGGGATAAATCTGTAGGAGAACAAGGCATCATCTGTTCTCTTGCTCTGAGAACAGCTTGTTTTTTCGGAAATCTGTCCCTTCACTTGGGATAGCTTTGTCAACAACAACAACAAAGTTAAAACTTCCTGCATAACCTACAATTCTCACTGGTCCCAAATAAAATGAGATGTAAGCACCTCTCTGACTTTAAATAGCACACGGGTAATGAGTCCTCAGTCTGGTGATAGCATCAGTAACACTGACTGGATTCAGGGAATTTAAACAAAAGAACCAAATCTGTGCTGCTTTCATCTGCATTTGAGTGGCTGAGGAAAAAATCAATACTTGTTAGCTAAATAGGGACAATATTGTCAGCAGTGAAAGTTATTTTCCATTCTCTGTACTCCATTTAGAGCTTGCGAATGATCTTGAGTCTGTTCAGCAGAGCCCTTGCAGAGGAGACAAAGGACGATTTGGGGGTTAAGACTGAAAACGGGTCTGAGGTTTTGTTTTAGTTCTCTACTGTTCCACAAGCTGCTCATGTGACCTTGTGGTTTCTTGAGGTTTCTGTACAGTTTAGGCAACATGTCTCGCTTTTATGTGCCGCGCTTACTTAGACGGGGAGCGATTGTGGGCTGGTAGTCTCTATGACCAAGTTCAACTAAGTCTATCTCCTTTTGTTCCTGGTGGACTTGGATCTTTCTCAGTTCTGGTTTGATGATGGTATCTCATCCTTCAATGACTGCAGCTGCTGTATGAGCTTGCTGCTGTCTACTCCCACTGGTTAAGCTGGGACATCAGAGGGGCTGCTAAACCTCTTTGTGACACTGGCTGGTTGTGCCCAAGACGCCCCAGCTTGTCCTGTTCTGTAACTTTTCAATATAAACTCAAACAACTCTGCTGGCAGCCAGGAAAGGCGTCTCTACTGTTTCTCTGTGCCAGCTATAATCTGCACCACCTTAAATGGCTGAACACTTTTCAGTGTTTTATAATTAACAGAGACACTTTCAAGGGTTTGTGGCTTTTTTTTTCTCCCCACTAGTCCTGCCTATCAGACAGCAACCTCATCTGCATTTAAGTTTGCCTTCTGGATTTTTGAAGAGGAGCATGGATTTAAGCAGTCCAAAAAAAAGATTAAGCCATCGTTTTAGCTAATCTTCATGCAAAGGAGTCTGCCTGCTCTTCCTATCTTGGGTTTGAGAAATTCTATTATACTACAGCATATCTCCAAGGAAGGATTTGAGTGATGATGTTAGCAGCCCACCTTACACTAATTTTTGCTTCTTATTTGCACGTGGTAAGTCTGCTGTCGGCAAAGCAGCATTTTCTTCTTGTAAAAGGAGTCTTGTTATTTGTAGTGCTGTACCATGAAAGTGTTTTGCAGTTTTCTTTCTGAGGAGTTTAACTATCAGTGTCTGTAGCTTGGTGATTATTTCTACTTTGAACTCAATGTACACCTGCGCCAGAGTTGTTGCTAGGAGGTTTACGGGAACGTTACAGTCACAGTATTCCCCATAGACTTCTTGCAGTGTACCTGATAGAGCTGTGTGAGGTCTCTGATCACCACTCAGGTCTTTGGGACATGCCTTTGGGTCTTCAATTTGTCCCTTCTTACAAAGCTTGCTGCCAAAATAATTCTCTTCAAAGACACTGAGTCCCTTAGTCCAAAGCCACTAGAGGTCTTAGAGCTCTTGGAAGCCTTCAAACCGCAGCATTTCAGCCAGTCTGCTGCCTGCAGAATAATCTCATCTATTTCCCAAAAGACAGTCACAGCTAATCTCCTCTGAGACCTCATTAGAAGATGCAAAGATCTTCCTCTGTGCACTTAATGGCTTGGCCCTGTATCCTGACAGCAAGAAGGTCCCTGCTAGCTGTTGTGTGTCTTTCTGTCCTGCCCTTCCCTTCTGGCAGATCTGCAGAGAGCTCTTAGGCCTTCAGGGGACACCTGAACCAGGGTAGCCTCGAAGTACAAGGTGTTGTCAGGACAAACGCGTTTGTCCACACTTCACAGCTTTCTGTCGTGAGAGCTGAAGCTGTGTTTCAGCTGACTGTCCCCCGGGACGTGGTGCGGCTTTCATCAGGAGACAACATCCTTACACCTTCCAGCCAAGTAGATGGAGTGGTGTGAGACATCTTGAGCTGTCTTGCTATAAGCTGGGAGAGATCTGGTTGAACTTGGTGCCAGCTAGCTCTGATGCAACAATGTTTTGTGCTCAGGGAGGGAGGCGATCTCTGGCTGTTGTGTGATGCATTGTAACATGGAGCGGTGCTGGTGACGGAATGTTGCTTTGTCCCCGTGGACTGAGATTGGGAGGGATGAGAACAGAGCAAGAGTCTCACAAAAAGGTCCTCGATTTTGGAGGAGCCTCTGGAAAGAGGCTGGATCGCAAGATTTCTGGCACCTTCTGGAGTGCACCAGGACCCCGTAAACCTCTTCTCAGGACTTACTGCCCTTATGGAGGAGGGAGGCTTAAAAGTTTGGCTTTTTTTACATCTTTGGAGGAATGGTGGCTTCAGGGCCGTTGTGAAATCTGTACAGTGCCGTGTATGGTTGTAGCAAATCCTCTTCCTGAAGGATCTCTCTGACATCGTCTTTGGGGTGTACAAAAACTGCCTGCAGTGTCACCCTGGAAGGGATATATTGCACCATATACAGGGCAGTGGCAGACCTGTGTTTTGGGGCTTGACAGGATTGCTGTTTGCTGAACTATGCTGGGGTGGCTTTGAAGAGCATGTAGGTACAGTAACTGGTCCCGAAAATCTCTCTTGCCCTGTTGGCTCCAGGATATTCTGCCTCTGATCTTCAAAGGCAAAACTTCTGTGCGAATGCACTATCTCTGCTAGAGCTCTTACTCTTCAAGCTAATTCCTCTTTTATTCTGTATTCTTCCATGCCAATTTCCACTGTTTCTTGCTTGCCTTTAGTGATATTTTTGTGATATCTCTGCTTTTCCCTCCCTGTATCCTCTGGTATCTCCTTCCTTCGTCACCAAGTACTACGTGTCCTTTGTGCTGGCTTTTGCAATTGTTTCCTGACTGTGTCCACAGTCATTGAGGTGGGGTTTGTAAAGCTGTCTTTTCTTTAAAGTCAGTCCTGGCCCTGAAATCTGTCATGTCGTGCATTTAAAACCTCTGGTTTTAAAAATCATTACAAGAAAGCCTAGGAGCATCTGCTTTGCTTTTCCAGACAGAATGTCAGCAAACTGCTGGGTTGGCCAAAATGATGTGGTTGTTAAATCACTGATGTTTTTCATTGTCAGACTGAAGTTCTACCACTCGAGCCTAAAAATAAAGTGCTTTCAATTCTGCATGTGCAGGCAGACCGTCACTTTTTGTTAAGTGGATTGATTAAATGTTCTGCTTAAGAGTGCTCAGTGAAGCGAGCATTATCAAAACTGGATCATCTCTGCTGAAACATCCTTTTCACTCCTAAGACTGCTTTTAAGAAATCAGAGGGCCTATTTAAGCTCAATCTTGAGCATTCAAAATTGGCTGAATTTTGCCAAACTTGATCCTTTTCATGGAAGTCACTTGCTTTCCAGTGTGTGTAAATTTAGTAGTGGCTAAAAGAAAGTGGCGTCAGGCACACAGTGGAGCCTGCACAGCAAGTTTATGCTCTGCCCTTGAAAGTTTGTGATTCCTCCTGACGCCAATATAGTCCTATTCATAAGTGAAGCAAGAAGTCGGCAGTTGTTTCCACGTTGGCTAGACAGCCTGGCAGTCGGAGAGATCACTTGCACTTGGGTGTCATAAGGGCTGACAACTTCCCTGGCAGCTTAAGCTGCTGCGAAGCTTCCATTTTAATTGTTTTTACAGAAATTGCACTCTTGAATTTAAACCTTTCTTCAGGCAAAGGTGGATGGAGGTGCAGACAGGTCACTAGCTGCGCCGCTGCTGATGGGAATGGGTACCACTGTATCAAGTCAAGGTGGGCAATTACACCAGTGTCAATGGAGTAACTCCTTTAACCAGATGAAAGTGCCAAACCTACCTGGTCAAAAAAATACATTTTGAAGTCATCGCTCAAGCCTTCACTTCTTTTAGCCTTGTCTTGAAGTCTTGACTAGTATCTTAACACTATAACAGAACCAGTTTCTAGGAAGTGTGTTATTGCTTTTCTCATTTTTTGCTACTTTTGGTAAAACAGATGGATTTCAGTGTCTCCTTGGTACAGCGTTTGCTCTAGATTCCCGCAATGTCCACAGACGCTTTCGAAGAAGTGTGATCTCACTCATCTGTCCACTCCTCAGAAAAGACAGATGAGTGTGATCAGAGCACCTTGGACAACTTGCACAGCCTCTTTTTATAAAGAGTCCCCTGGCCCTTGACTCATCCTCAGAACAGCATTTCAGACATTTCAGAGGTGTACAACTTCTGATGAAGCCAAGTCAACTGCACATACACAATTGTTTTACAGTTAAATGAGATGGTTTTTATAAGCTGCTCTTTTTTCATCTATTGTTTAAGGGCAGATTTTCAAACAAATGTGATTGTCATGTTGGCCTCTGAGCGAAAGGTGCTTGTTTCAAACTGAAGGGCTTTGGAGAAGTTCCTGCTCCAATATTTATGGCTGTATCCAGACAAGTTAGGTTGCGCTGATGTTGCTGTGTTAGTTTTTCTCATTGACTGAATAGGTCTTGTGGTCTTTATCAATCTAAGTGGAACTTGCAGCATTTTTGGCTTTACTTGGGCTGTTTAGCGAAAGGATAGAAACACTCAGGTGCATCTGTGCTGTGCCAGCTGAGGACCTTCTGGTCCCATTGGACTTTGCTACAGTCCTTGTCACAGCTAGAATGGGGGAGTTGGTCAGGGAAGTCCTTTGCTTTGACAGGTGAGAGTTATAGCTCTGGGCATCATCGGCTACCCACAGCTCCCAGCCCAAGCGTGTTTCTCGCACAGCAGTATCGGTGCTGGAGTACTGGGAGTTATGTGAATCTTCTGCCCTGGTATTTATTAATGCTCAGGGAGGTCAGTAGCTCGCCTTCTCCTTACCCAGTTTGCTCATGCCACGTGTAGAGAATTAGATAGCAGATTGTGTTTTCAGGTGGCTTCATCCAAGCGTGCTACATTGTTTCCCTCTTTCCAGATTGAATTATTCTTTCTTTTTGAAAATTGGGTTTTCCACACTGTTATAAGCTGCTTGGATAAAAGCTGGAAGAGATGAAACACTGCACAGTGTGCTGTTTGGATAGGACCTGCAGGGAGTGGACATGTATATTGGGCTGGCGGATACTCTCTAAAGAGCCACGCCAGGTCACATAAATTAGAGCAGCCGTTTAATGGCTATAAATTGCTGTGGCTTAGGTCAGGCTGAGATCAACTATGATTAGAGAATTGTAGAGATGAGAACAACTTCCTAATTTATGCTAAGAAGATTCTTCTGGAAGCAAAATTTGACTTGATATTTTTAATGAGTTCTTGAGACAAAAATGTCTAGGTGAGGGTTTGTTTCCTAACTGTATTAAATCTGTTGTTGATGTTCTGGAGCTTAAATATGTTTACAGCTTCTTTAACTGAAAGAAAGAATAGTCTCAGGATATTTTACAGATATGTCGAATATCAGCTATGATATCACAGCAATAAACACATCAAACTGTGGCTACTGGAATAATTCATAGCCTGTGTATGCAGAGGCTTTGTACATTGCTGGGCGTTGTGCCTGACAACTGCAAGGATGTTAATTATTATGCCATAATTCATCAGTTGAAGTATCTTCCAGCAGTGTTATTAAGCCAAACTCTGAGGCCTTTGCTAGGTCATTAAGCAAAAAGTAAGTAAAGACTAATTTACTCTGTTATTAATCAATGAAATAAATATATTCTGAAGTCTTGTTTCAAAAAGCAATGTACTGCTTGGGTGAAAAGTGAATAACTTAAGTTAAAATGTGTAAAAAGAAGAATAAATAACTCTTCCCATTAGTTCAAATAATTTTGGAAAATAATTATTACTTCTTCAGAGCCATGTGAGCCGAGACCAGTTCTTAATTATAGGAGCTACTAGGGTCACTGGAAACAATGAAGAACGTGCTGGAATTTTACCCAGTAAAGTAGGTCCTGTTCTTGATCTGTGATCTGCTCCCTTCCTCCCGTCTTGTGGCGCTGCTGTAGTATGCAACTGGGGACCCTCCTTACTGTCCCAGTGTAGACAAGGCATCAGTTTTTCAAATCTCCTCATGCTTGGCTTGGGCTTACAAGCTTCCTGATCTTCTTGCCCATGGTTTCAAGGTCCCTGGTTTCAAGTTTATCACCTACCTTGGTAAGACACTGACCTCAAAAAAATGAGCTGTGCAAGGGGTGGACTTGGACTTGGTGTATGAGTGACCGTGTCATCAGCGGTCACTCAGTCACTTCCCAAATCCTGGGGTTTGTGTTATCCTGACGCCCCTCTGTTCTCTCTGGTGCAGGTTAGTTGTTTCTTCCTTGGCATGTGACTGACCAGGGACAGGCTGGTTTTCAGGCATGATTTTCCAGACTGCTGCTGTGACAGCAGCATGGTGTGACCCTTCAGTTTTTTAGCAGGAGCCAAGTCCTTCCCACTGGAAGCACTGGTCAGCTACCAGTTCAGCTCCCCAGACCACATAGCCAACTCCTGAACCAGACCCAGCTCTGGCCTCTGGGTTCCCCTGCGTGACCCATTGCTGCTCCAGTGATGTTTTCAGTTGCCAGGGCTGTCTCTAGGTTTGAATGCCTTTTGGAAGTGCCAACTCAATGGCTTCCCACAGGGACAGGAGATCAAATTTGGGAGCCTATCAGCTGAGGGGCCTGCAGAGTTTCCAGGTTTTTTTTACCTGCTTTTGCATCAGTATCTGACAGGTTTTAAATCCCACAGGGCTGAAAAGTTACAGCAAATATTTACTCTTCTTTCTGTTGTGGTAGCACCTGAGAGACTGTCTCTGAAACGTGAAGCGTGTTGTGCTGAAGCACTGTTCATACGCTTGAATTTGAGACAGATCCTACCCCAGGAGCATCCGATTCAAGCAGACAAGGAGGTTGCAGAGAGGTGAATATATTCGGACAAAGTCACGATGGTGTCTGTAGTGGAGGTGGATATTAAAGAAAACCCTCACGATCTCCTTTCCATTGCACACCACGGTACCTTTTGTAAACAGGCTGCCGTCTCACCGGGCTGGGCTGAGGGGGATATATTTTGTAGGCACATCATGTCTGCCATCACCCCACCGAATGAAGGGAAGTTGGAGAATGCTTTTGTTGCTTTCTTTTTTTTTTTAATGTTACATAAGGATGTAAGCTGCTAGGATTATTAGAATGAACTTTTTGCCGTATTTCAAAACCAATCACTTGTTTTGACATTTGCAATCTGGCTCTTTGCTAGGTTTTTTTCTGGTGCTTGTGTCAAAATGAGCAGCCTGCATTCTCTCATTCTGTCTACGTGATTTGAAATGAGAAGTTCAGGCATCTATTAAATTCCCATTGAGAGACAAGCGCTGAAATGTGAGCTAGGTAAGATTTCATGCATCTTCCCTAATATTTATAGTTCAGTGGTTTAAAGCGTATAAAGTAATCAAGTTTGTTGTGTGAGAAATGCATTCCAGCCTGTTCCTATTACCATGGGACAGCTGAGGAGGGAAGCACTAGTGGGTAAGCAGAGAACTGCAGCAGAGATGGAGCAGGGGACTGATGACGGCTGGCTGGTACCGGAGGCAGTTTCTCTTCTACTGAAGTGTCTATTTCTGGCTCGTGCATATTATGGCACAGATATTTCCCAGAAGATAACGTGGCTTTTATTTGAAGCCAGTTCTTTCTGCTGACTCTAGGTGGAAAGCCAGGGTATTTGGGTTATGGGCTCATATATGCGATCCGCCTTCGGTGTAAGACAGAAAAGGGGACCAGTTCTGCTCTGGGTTTTATGTGCGGCTGAATCCTACAATTAGTGTGGCAAACCTGTGGCTTTTGAGCCACGTGTGGCTTAAGCGTGATACCAATGGGGTGGCTCTATGCTGAAGGTGGTGCTATGGGATGAAGGGGAGATAAGACACTGACCAGGGCCACAACAGTGAGACCAGCCCAACATCACCCCGTAGCATGGTGGGGAGCAATGACCCTTTGGGGAGCTGCTGTCCTCCTCCTTGTGAGCCCTGTTTGGAGGTCACCTTGTCTTTTGCTCTCTGAAGAACATAATCGGTGAGTCTCAGCTAAATGAAAGTTTCGGGTATGCTGCCCGCAATGCTGGCCTCCCTGTGGTAATTCGTTGCTGTTTAATTACAATGGAGTTGTTTTGTGTTGGCTTTACAAAGTTATGTATGGGATGGTCGAATGCTGTCATCTATAGGGAGGGACTGTACAGGGCTGGTTGGCCAGTCAAGCAGGTGCTTTTTGTGAAATGCAGAGTCGTCCTGGGGCTGCTAATGATCCTTTTTTTAGCTGTGGGGAGCACAGCAAGGCTGGGACAGCGCCGACTCCTTTGCTGAAGCTCCTTGAGCTGAGGGCAGGGAGATTTGTGCTGCAGACAGTTGCTGTGAGGCTGTCAGCTGTCTGAGGGTGTTTTGATGTGCTCTCAGGATACCTCGTCTGCCACTCCGTGGATGTTTTGTGACAACAGAGATGTACCAAGCACCAGAGCCGGGGTCAGAGTCTGCGTACGGGCTCTGCACTGCAACTTAGGAGTTGTCGCTCTATATCTCTTCAGAGTTGCTGTCAGAGACCAGAACAAGCTTTATCTGTGGTACGGACAAGAAGGCATGCCAGATCAGACCTTTAATTTGTCTTCAGCTGGGTTTAGCTTCAGATTTGTCAGAGAAAAATGCGTGGAAGCTAGTCACCAGATGACAGATACGTTAGTATGTTGTCCACTGTGAAAAAATAAGCTGCAGGAAACTGGGGAATACACGTGAAGGAGTGTAGTACTATGGAGCAGAAATGTCACGTCCTGCCAATGTGAGCAGCACACGGGAAGGAAAAAAAAATAACAGTATAGAACAGGGTTAACCATGGTCACAAATGATGTGCCTAGAGCTGAAATCGATCACTGGTACAGCTCTGCAAGTGGAGAGATATAGGGAAACTGTAGGAATAAGAAAATCAAGTTGCAGCAGCTGCTGTCGTGCCATTCCTGTCTTCTCTGGCTCAGAGGGAAAGTGAGCGAGCCAAATCCAGGGACAGTCTCGATGGATCCCTGTGTGTGTCTATTCCCCTCTGCCTCCTTTATACCCGTCCAGGGGCTGCTGTAAGGCTCACTGCCCTGGAGTGGTGCAGCTGCTGTATCTTTGTTCTTATTAGCTCTTTTCTTTTCCGCTGCCTCAGATGTAACTTATGTGCCTGCCTTTGTAAGGGCTCTGCTGACTTATCCATGTCCTGTCTGCAATCTCCTAGCTGTCTTTGCTCCACAGCGCTCCTCTTTGTTGCCTGTTTAATACAACTTCTCACAAAGTACCCTCACACTTTCACCTCTGCTGCTCTTTGCATGAGGGAGGCATCCTCTAAGCAGCCACATCTTTTCTGCTCGTTTCTCAGATCTCTGCTTAAAAATCTCATCTCCTGTTGTGCCTCCAAACCCCCACAGCAAGTCCTGCAACTTGTCACCTAATACCCAAAGGCAAACTCATGGGACTGTTTCTCCGGACTGACCAGATGCTTCGTGTCTCTGTTCTTGCTGCCTGTGGGAACAGAAGTCAGTTTTCGTGAATATTTTCACTCTGTATCAGCAGAAGTGACCTGAAACTCCTGCTTTTCATCAGGCACCCTGGGGGAGCCTTGCTGTTAAATACTCTTTCTCCCTTGATGCAAACCACTTTGAATCAGAAGGAGAAAGTGTTTCCAGTTAAGTTTTTTTGACCATGGCTGCCCCAGTGGGGTCCTGGCTTGTCAGATGGATAAATGTAATATGCGGTCATACAGTCTGTCTAAACCGCCCTTCATTTGGAGTTTCAACTTCATCCAGAGCAGGACAAAAGTCCTGTCCTGGGATGCTGTTGAACTGTACTGTACGGGAAAGATGTTGAAGCAGAGACCTGGTGGGTTTGGTCAGTTGTAATGGCAGGTACAGACCCAAATGGGATTCATGGCCATAAAAAAAAAATCTCACCCGCCCCCTCTAAAAAAACTAACCCCAAACCCCAACAGCTTCTTTAACAGACTAGAGACCCTTGTTCTCCTTGAGATGGAAAGTTCCCAAAGTGAAGCTGTAGTCTCTGCCCACTGGGTACACAACGCCAGTGCACGTACAACATTGTGACGCCCAAGCGGAGCTAACCCAGGTCTAAGCCTTGCTCAACACAGACTCGCACATCATTGCAGCTGCATTGCCACTGTGTAGAAGATCCTGAGCACGCTGGCTCTTGTTTCCAGGATAATCAGCCTAAAATCTTCTTCCTTCTTTTACCTGGCTATTGTAGATCATACAGCAGGGGGAGGAGCGGCAGCTGATGTTGTGACACGTCAGCCTGCTTTTGATATGCTTGGTTGTGCTTCCACAGCTGTAAAAGCAGGGCAAAAAATATTAAAAGGACTTGAAATATTCCATCTTTGTTGAGCTCAGATACCTCATCTGAGTCTCTGGAACTGGTAGGTAGGTGCTGAAGTCAAAGCAGTCAGAGTCTGTTAGTATTTTCCCCCTGCAAAGGGCACCTTTGGATTGCTGGCAGAATGTGGTTTGAGGTGTCTAACTCGAGGCAACGCAGACTTTGAAAACCTTGGCATCAAATTCTGCCGGGGAGGAAACTTTGACAAATAAAGCAGAAGGGGAGGGGGAAAAGAGAGAAGGAAGACTGGGAAATGAGCTCTGACTCTGCAAAGTGGAGCGTGGCCTGGACACAGCTATCATGGGACTCCTCCAGCTCTGCTCCTGCCAATCACCTCTCCCTGACCTGCCAAGCTGAGCCGTCCAGCTCCATCCCTTTCCCAAACGCTTCCAACTGGGTGATCCTCCTCCCTCTGCCCCTCCTCCCTCAAAGCAGTTGAAACCTTAATTCCTCGTGCACTTGCCTGTCAGCTGTTGTTCATGTCAACTTGTGATATCTGCAAATAGCAAAAAAACGAAGCCCTCCCTTCTGGTTAGCATCCCACAGTCCCTGCTCCCTGGCATGAAGAGTCAAAACAATGTATGTATGATGTACAGGGAGGCTGCTCAGACTGTTGGATCGATGCAGAAGGTACTAGCTGGTACTGAATTAAGCACTGAAATGAATAAACAAGAGGGTTTGAATATACACCACCACCCCTACCCCCCACCTGTAGTGATTTTTCTCAGTGAAGCACTGATCCATGAGGTTTTGAGTCGAGCACCAAGGGTAAGTTGATTTTAAAATGCATCCTGTTCTGGCTGCAAGCATCTGGCAGGCTGGGGCCTGTGGTGGAACAAAGGAACAGCTCTCAGAGGTTTGTGCTGCTTATTCCTGCCCACTGTGGGCTGTGGTGGGCTGTGGTGCCCACTGCTGTAGGTCTCTGGAGGAGATCTATGAGTGATGTTCTCAGTGCTCTGCAGTTGATACGTGGGGCTGGGGCACAGATGGGTCCTGTTTCCCCATGATCACGGGAGTGGAAGATGTTCACTACGGCTTTGCAGAGAGCGGAGGACTGGATGTGGACCTGGTGATTACACTGTAAAGGCTATTCCTTTTTTTCAGAGGTAAGTTCCCATTATCTTCTGAAAATCAGGCCCATTTAGGCTTTCACAATGCATAGACCCCAAATAAGCTGTGTTTTATCAAACCCTGGCTTGGGAAATGTCCCTTGAGAGATTTGTAAAAGATTCTTGCTTGCACAGCTACCTACTGATGTGCTCCTAATTAGTGTAATCACGTTATTTCAATGATGCCTCCAGTATAAAGGATTGTATTTTATTTTTCCTAATACAAGGTGTTTGTATTTGGATATTTTTTTTTAATTGGATGTTACGATTAGAGTTTCTGGAGTCTTCTAGGGAGCATGTGCTCCTTCTTAATTTAACAAAGGGTGTATAAATAAGGGAGAGGCAGTTTGACTCTCTCCCCTGCCATGACGCATGCTGAGGGTCAGGTTGGTCTTACTTCAAGCCTTTACAGGGTTCACTTGGCTGTCACTGCAGTTGTCTTGGTCTTTTGGCAATTTTGAGTTTCATGCCGACCTTCAAACTGTAAATATCTTTTTGGGATTAACTGACTAGTAGGAGGGGATTTTTGTGTGATTTGTTGGGTTTTTTTGGTGTTTTTGTTGTTTTTTAATTTGAGCCATTAGAGCAGGAGGAGGAAGAGGACAGGCTTGCGATGAAGTTACTGAGCGGCAGCTGAGGTCTCAGTTCAGTTCTGGATTTGACCTGTCTCCATCCTTGAAAAGGATGTGTGGACTCCAGTGTGCAACCGTACTTGGTGCCTCAGCTGCTGAGAGTAAAGTGCGTGGATATCTTTAGGGGTACATGAAATTTAATTTCCTATGTCATGTCCCTACTCTGTGAAATGAAGGCAGTTACACTTCCTTAACTATTTCTTAAGTATTTCTCTTGTATCTCTTTGCATGCAGCCTCTTTGGGCCAGGAACCAGCTCTTCTTGCTATCCTTGCAGTGCCAGCTGCAGTCAGGGTTGGCTCCTGTTACACACGCAGTAGTGAAGCGGAGCTTCATGGCTCTTTTCTGTTGACAAAGATTTGGCCTTGACATTCGTTGCTCTAAAGCATGGTGACCAGTGTGATTTCTAGGAAAACCAGAAAAGAGTCAGTGGGTTCAAGTGTTAATGGTACTGCTCGTAGCACAGGTGTGCAAGCCAAGGGTCACTCCGCTCAGTCGGGTTCACGGAGCTGGGCTGTGCTGCCTGCATCGCCCTCTGAGGTCTCTTCAAAACCAGCCCCTCAGGCACAAAACCCTTGTGGTGCCCTCTCTTCTGTTCTGGGTTTGAGAGCTCCAGGATAGCTTGGCTGTTGCTCTGACTGGTGTGTAAATTGTAGTGAGGCTCTTCTGTCTTCCCTTCCACTCCCTAAGTTTCCTGAAAAACAGAATCTCAAGATGAGTTGTTTTGTCTGGGAGTGTGTTGCCTGCTGGGGTGCATTGGGTGGCAGAAAAAAGGATATTTGGGGTCAGGTTCTAAACCCAGCAAGGTGAATACTAGAACTGCCATCAGTCTTAGTGGGGCAGGGTTTTATGAAGTTTTTGTTTGCACAGAAACAAAACCTAAATGACTAAAAACTATCCTGGACTAGAGTCTCGTTCTCCATTCTCTGGTAGCTACTGTTTGTGATACCTGTCCAGTATCTGAAGGGTGCCTACAAGAAAGCTGGAGAGGGACTTTTTACAAGGGCATGTAGTGGTAGGATGAGGGGTAATGGCTTCAAACTGGAAGAGGGGGGATTTATAATAGATATTAAGAAGAAATTTTTCACTATGAAGGTGATGAGGCACTGGAATAAATTGCCCAGAGAAGCTGTGGATGCCCCATCCCTGGAGGTGTTCAAGGCCAGGTTGGATGGGGCTTTGAGTAACCTGCTCTAGTGGGAGGTGTCCCTGCCCATGGCAGGAGGGTTGCAACTAGATGATCTTTAAGGTCCCTTCCAACCCAAACCATTCCATGATTCAAAAAGCATGTGAAGCATCACTCTTTCTTTTTTTTTAGCATTTTATACACTCCTGATGCAGGCTTTGCGTAGAGATGCATAAAACAAATGAATCCAGAAGCTGAGAGGCTTTTGAGCCAGGTCCCGGGGGCAGAGAAGATCAGGACTGCCGGAGGAGATGGCTTTTAGAGGGCTTGCAAGCACCAGTGCTTCTTACTCCAGAAAACTGGAAGGAAAACAGTACAAACTTTGGTTCCCCAAATGCTGGCAAAATCAGCAAGAAACTGTTCATGCTGACTTTTAAGATCATTTAGAGCAGTGGTAAATAGTGGGCCGGTACACGCATCTGTTGATTCCTAGGTGGTTAACATCATTCAGTAGCTGTGTTTTCAAAGATCAGGTCTATGATGCTTTGTAACTTTATTGGTACCTTGATCTCCATAAACCTATTGATGTTCAGTTCCTACCCAAGGGACTGAGCTGTGATGATGCTGGAGTGTTTTTCTAACTGTCTCTGCCAGTGGATCTCGGAGCAGTCCTCAGCATTTAGCTGTCGGATTTTTTTCCAACACTCATATGAAGCAGATAAATAGCATATGCTCATCTGCCAGCTCAGTCGTCCCAATTCACACAAGGACTTGAGGTCTCAGGTAGGCTGCTTACAACAAATACCTAATTTAGGTAATGTGACTGTCGGAGTGTCTGTGCTTAAGACAACAATGAGTAGTTTGAACCATTTACTACCCAGGGATCCGGTTTCCTACATGGAGAGAGGAGCAGTCAGTGCCCTGAACAGCTGAGTCCTTGCTGCACGGTGAACTCTGATGCTGACTGCCATCGGATGGTCTTTCTGTAATCAGGTATCTGTGTCAGTGCAGCAGCACTGCGAGGTCCCTTCGAACCTTAATGATGAAAGGCAGAGTGAAGCACCACCCTCTGGTAATAAGCAGAGAACAGCACTTTGATGTTTTCATTGAAGAAGTCAAACGGGAAGTTGCATTGCCTCGTGGGATTTATTTGCTAAACACACATATAATATCATGGGGTTGGGGAGGGGGGATGTCAGAGACTATTAGGACAGTCTAATGGCTCTGTGAGAATTGGGCTGGCAAGGAAATATGGTGTCGCTGGCTGTTCATGAGAAGGGGATTCTTTATGCTTTTTATCAGATCCACGAAAAGGAGCAAACACAGGATTCCCTTCCAGACCTGATCCTGAAGAGGTTCTCTAGAGGAACCCATCTCCCTCCAAGGCCAACAAAGAGAGAGGGTACCTCAGCGGGATGGTGTGAGCTGCCCTGTGCTGGGAGTGACACAGCTTTACTGTGCTTTACACAGGCGGCCTCGGTTGGGACTGTCTGGAGGTGTTTGGATGGGCATAGCCAGATGGCAAAGAGAATTACCGGGAAACTTCGCAACCCTTCTTCCTTCAGATACTAATGATTCTCCCTCTTTATAACCAGAGCAGACTAAGCACCACCTGTAGGGCTGTCTTATGTGCAGGAAAATCCATCTTCGAGTTGTGTAAATCTTGCTCAGTATGTGTCCCTCCCTCATCAATTAATTTACAGGGAAATACCTTTTAGCATGAGCTCAGCTACATTTGTCAAACTTCAGTAGCGTATTTGCTTATGTAAGGGCAGCAGTTTCCCTCCTGGATTTTGCCCTCAAAGCCCGCAGTGTGACCATCGGGTACATCTGTTTCACTGCTACTGGCACTGCAGCTGAAATTCTCTCCCTTGCTGCTGTCAGGGGAACAGCTATAGCCTGTGGCCACGCGTGAGAGAATGAGCTCTGATCTGATGTCCACTCAGTAGCTCAGAGCACGGGAAGATGTTGGAGCAGACTGTAAAGCTTGAAAAAAAACTTGCAGACTCTCCTAGACTGAGGTGGTCAACTTGCATTAGTTGTGGAGGCCACTGAGAACAGGACAAGAAGTAAAAGGCTTAAACTGCAGTCTGGCAGAGCTACGTTATCTCTTCAGGGCAGTGAATCTCTCGAGCAGATTGTGGAGTTGTTATTGGAGGGTTTAAACAGCAGGTCAGGCACACATCATCCTCCTGCAAGGCTGAGTGGATCCTTCATTGTGCTAGAGAAATGGATCGAGTGACCTCTGGTGTCTTGTTAGCCCTGTTCCATGTGATTCAAAGCTGTAGCTTTGAAGAATAACCTTTTTTTGGCCAATTGTATGAAATCACATTGCAGGAATTGCCCTCAAGACTCCTTACAGGCTTGGTCTGATTCTGGGCTGCAGTAGGGACAAGTTATAGCAGAGAAGAATTGCAAAGGTGGTTCAGCTGCTGAGCCATTTAGGTCCATACGCTCTCAGCGTTGGTGGCCACCACCAGATAGGTCTTGAAGAGCTGGCAGAAAGCAGAGGCAAGGTAAAATGTGTTTCACGTCACTTTCATGGTGATTTGTGAGAGCTGAGATTGAGTCTTGACGCATGAAGTGTGATGTCTGTCAAGCTAATATTATCACTATTGAAAAAATTCATAATAGGTAGATTATGCTCATTTACTTTGCAGTTTTGGGCAAACATCCAAACTCAGTGGTCCAAAATTAACTGCTACATAGATTTGCTCAAACCATCACACTAAATATTTCCCAAGGGTTGGCTCTCAGCCTTCGGCAAAGCTGGTCTAAGCGAGTTGTAGTGTTGGTGTTCTACCCTTTAGGTGCAAATCCAGTGTCGCTTGCGTGTCCCAGATCAAACGGTCTGTGTACAGCCTCAGAGCCAGCCAATTTCCACGCAGTATTTTTAGTGGCTAAGTGACTGGTGAAAAGTCCTAAATCTGGAAGTAACTAAACTTGGACTTTAATTTTCAATGTTGGCTAAATACTGAATGGAATTTTAACATGGTGTATGAATAATTAACACTAGCTATCGGTTTACAGCACTTCTCTTGCTAAGACTAAGCACTATGCAAAGGAAGTAAAACAAAAATCACCTTTTAAAATTTCCTAAAGGGAAAAGGAAAGGTAAATAATTACTTAACCTCCTGAGATTCTGGTAAAGTCAGAATCTTCCACTGAAATCACTGAGAAAAAAACTGGCCTCCCTCTAAGTCAATTTAAGATTTTAATTGCAGCAAAACTGGGGAATTCAGTTAAGGTTCCCAGAGCAAATTGTAGCTGTGTCTGCCCGGTTATACTCATCTCCTGTCGTGATTGTACATTTTGAAGTCAGTGACCCAAAATGCTGCATATATACCCAGAAAGTTCCAAGGAAAGTGCGGTTTAAAGGTAAAATTTCATATAAAAGCTCACAGTCATATCTAGCTTTCCTGGAGGACTAACCATGTTTTCCCATTCTGTAGTATTTTTCTATGCGTGCATCAGTTTGCTTCTGTTGTGCTACTGCATAGGGATGAAATACATACATGCGTGAAGGGAGAGAGATGGGAGTTGGTGCTGCAGCTTTACAGCTTCATCTCTTGATGTTGTACAATTCAAGGTCTTGATTTTGCTTTTGCTGAAAAATCCTATCTATCCTCTGTGATAGATTTCCTTCTAAAGCAAAACAAACCCCAGTTTTAGATTAAATGTCATCAGAAAATTGTATTGCTGTGTATGTTGATTATCATAAAGAAAATACTGAACAGATTATGTTTAAACTCTCTAAAGAAATTCACCTCCAGGCTGAACGCCAGTGTGAGAAATACTGGCTTGAAAGGGAGCAGTTTTGGAAGGTGATAAACCCCTGGAAATAGGATGAAATTTCCAAATGCTCCAGAACTATAACAAACAGCTTATGGTAATAGAGAGTTTGCAAGAATAATCCCTGTTTGAGAAGAGCTTCTACAGGATGGAACAAAATAAAGTCACTTTATGTCTTTACAGTCAATGCTCAAGTTGGGTGGGAGCGTTGATCTGCTTGAGGGTGAGAAGGCTCTACAGAGGGATCTGGACAGGCCAGATCGATGGGCTGCGGCCAATGGTGTGAGGTTCAACAAGGCCAAGTGCCACATCTTGCGTGTGGGTCTCAACAACCCGTGCAAGGCTACGGGCTTGAGGAAGAGTGGCTGGAAAGCTGCCTGGTGGAAAAGGACGTGGGGTATTGGTCGACAGCTGGCGGAATATGAGCCGGCAGTGTGCCCAGGTGGCCAAGAAGGCCAACAGCATCCTGGCCTGTAACAGGAATAGTGTGGCCAGCAGGGTTGGGGAAACGATTGTCCCTCTGTACATGGCACTGGTGAGGCTCCATCTTGAGTACTGTGTTCAGTTTTGGGCCCCTCACTACAGGAGGGACATAGAGGTGCTGCAGCGTTTTCAGAGAAGGGCAACAATGCTGGAGAAGGGTCTAGAAAGATCCAGAGGACAAGTCTTATGAGGAGCAGCTGAGGGAACTGGGGTGGTTTAGCCTGGAGAAAAGGAGGCTGAAGGGAGACCTTATCACTCTCTACAACTGCCTGAAAGGAGGTTGTAGCGAGGGGAGTGTCAGTCTCTTCTCCCAAGTAACCGGCCACAGGGCACAAGGAAATGGGCCCAAGTTATGCCAGGGGAGGTTTAGGATGGATATGAGGAAAAACTTCTTCACCGAAAGGGTTATCAGGCATTGGGACAGGCTGCCCGTGGAATTGCGATCTCTGGAGGTATTTAAAGGACAGGTAGACTGGTGCTGAGGGACATGGTTAGTGGTGGACTTGGCGGTGTTAGGTGAACAGTTGGACTCAATGATCTTAAAGGTCCCTTCCAACCTAGATGATTCGATGAATATCAGTTGAAAGGCTCGCCTCACTAGCAAATTTCTTTTTCAGCTAGAGACTGGCTCATCTCTGCAGGGAGGCAAGAGTGAAGGAGAGACTTGTCTGTGTGAAGGCAGGAGATGCACCCAAGCATTATGTTTCCCATGGACTCAAATCTCCTTGCAGGAGATCCCCGTCTTAGCAGTGGCGCTTAGATGGGGTAGGTCCCTGTGCCCTGTGTGTATGCCCACTGACTTACCGGTAGCTGCTAGGGTGCTGAGCTGGGTAGGGTCTGCCTTGGAGGAGGTCTGAGCAGGGTTTGGTTTGGTAGCTTCTCTCCCTGGTCAGCCTGAAGTGTCTGGGGCGAACTGGTAGGTTGTGATTCAGGACTCGTGCCTGAATGAGGGGCTAGTCTGGGCCAGCCAGTGCCTGGGTTATTCTGGGAGGCCAAAAGGGCTTGGGAGATGTCTCATGGGCTGGAGGCAGGGGGAGGAATACATGGTAGGAGGCGAGCAATAAAGCAGACACAGAAAGGAGACCACAGCCAGGCTGAAGGCAATCAGGGGATAAGCTTGAAGGGAGATCAGTGAATGAAGGTGCCTACACCCATAGTCCTGTGGCAGGCCCTGCCCTGTCATCTCAGACGTGTTCTCCGTTAGCAGTGTTGTGAGGACCCACCAGAGTCTCTCCCCCAGAGCGTTGATCCACATGGAGGCATGGTGTCCCTGCTGCAGACCTGGCGTCCCAGTTTGATCTGGTGATACTGCAGTGAGGCTATTCATACTTCCACTTGTTGCTGCCTTCGTGACACGCCACAGAGCACCTCTTGTGGAGAAGATGACCATTTGCAGAGGATTGATGGGAGCAGCAATGTGGCTGTTCCGGTCCTGCACCCTCCATGTCTTCCTTCAGCGGCTTTGAGGGCACGGCGTCCTAGCAGTGACCGGCTCCTGATGCAGCAGAGAGCAAAGGCAGAAACCCACTGTTGGCTTGCCAGCTACTGATTCTTTCAAATGTATTTGGCACGGCAATCCCTTCTTGTTCTGTGATGGGGTCACCTTGAAAAGTAGTTGCTGCTGCAGGGTTCATTACCTGCGTGGCCACGTGATTCAGTTAGGTTCATTTGATGGTGACTAATATCTGGCAACATCCATCAGAGTCAAGCTGCTTAGCGGAGAACAGCACAGTATATAAATCTCTTTTCCTTCTGTCGTTGCCTTTCAACAACAAGCTAATTCTATTTAATACATAATGGTAACACTTAATTGGTGATATAAACTGAGAGGAAATGGGCAAAAATGGATACAAATGCATCTTGGCTCCGATTCAGCTGGTCCTTCACTTCCTCTGGATCTGGAGAGGAATATTAGAAAGGGACAGCGTGTGAAAAGCCTCATCGGGAGAGTGCCAGTGAAAATAAACTGTCGTAATGTAGCTGTGGTCAGGCAATCTGACAGCTCTCTGCTGCAAACAGCAGGATGCTTAGCACGTTTCCCTTCAAATAAGGGTCTTTGGGGGCATCTTTCTGTATTGGATTTCTTTCTTTCTGAATTTGTTCCTAACTCTTAAATATATTATTTTTTTAAATTGTTCTTTTCTTTGGAATAATGAATAATTTAGGCTCATAAAATGTAAGAAACGCTATTCTCCCAGATTGGCTTCAAATGTACTTTGAAACCTCAAACGGAGCCACTTCGTCAGGTGCAGAATTACAGCAGTATGTCACTGCAGACTTTTCTTGTCTTCCTGCAAATATATCCCGATACAGTGTCTGCCCCAGAGCACGCTGTGGGAAGCTGACTTCATCCGCTCGCCTGGCTCCGTTTGCCTCTGTCTTGAGATACTGATCCATGACCTTGCAGCCTGGAAAGCGTCGTATGCAAGCAGGAGGCATGAAAAATAAGAGACTGCAGCTCGAGCTGGAGGCGCTGCAGTTTTCCAGTGAATTTATGGTGCAAGTGAGGTGAGTTTTTGTGCTCGGAGGTGAGGTGTCCGGATGCAAAGGATGGCCAGGGGGTTTATAGGAGCAAGTACCAGCAATGCTTTAGTGACACAAGAGGGAGCTATGGACTCTCCTGAGATACATCAGGGTTCACCCAGGTGTAAAGGCACATGAGAATGGGCAGGAGAAGAAATCTCGGAGCACAGCAGCCTCTGGAAAGACAGCGCAGGCATCTGTTGTGCTTGTACTTTTGGGGTTACTTAACTACTAGTTAACCCTAAAGGAACTGAAGAGAGACCTGAAAGGGAAGACTTCTTCCTTGGGAAAAATGGGTAAAAAATAAGAGATGGTTATTTCTGAATCTTGTGCTATTGTGGACATGCGGGTGAGATACGGGGAATTACAGTTGCTATCCAAACGTTAAGCTCCATTGCTTATTGGTACCTGTTTATTTTACATTACACCTGGCTGTAATTCCATGTGATAAATGGTCAATGCTTTTTAAATTTCTTGTGTGGAGTATTTTACCTACCTTTGTCTTAAAAAGGAAAGGATGGCCCTGAGTGCAAATGCTGGTCTTGGACACAGGAGTCCGAAGTCTGTCTCCCTATTCATCTGTGTAATCTACGCTATGAGCTGTGTGAGGTATGTTGCTCAGGTCTCGACCTGGAAATGAGACTTCGGGGGAATTTAGGATGTGACACCTAGGCAGGGATTCCTCCGACCCCATGCCTAGATCTATAGGCACCAGTTTCACCAGCAGAGCTTCCTAGAGGTTTCAGCTCAGCTGCTGGGCGAGTCTAGCGCTGTCAACACTGCTTGGTACTCTGCGGTCTCTTGTGTAGGACCAGCCAGCTTCTTCAGAGTGGCCAAGGACATACCTGCTCATCTCACAGCAGCGTGCTTTACACACGGCACAACACTTTGCTTCAAAATCATGCTGGGGCAGAGAAGCAGTGTACAGACATGCATTGTAGCATAACAGTTAAAGCACTTCCCAAGATGTAAGGGTCGTTGTCTCAATGGCTTCCTCCATGCTGACTGCTCAAGATGGGAGACTTCGGGTATTATGAAGATATCTACTTATCTGTATTTAATTCTCCTTCCTTTTTAAGTCCTAATTTTTTGGGGAAAAAAAAAGGTAGTAAGTTAGTTCTGCTAGACTTCGTAGGCTTTTTGGCATCTGATTATGGACGGGCAAGGGAGGACTGCAGATCTCCAGTTCCCACCTCACCTTCCAGATAATGGCATTGCTCAAGTTATCAGGTGGTCTGAGGCTCTGAGCTCCATCAGCATCCCCTGACCACTGGTCCGTTCCCTGCCCTGTGTGTCTGGCTGTACCTTTTCTCAAATATCCAGTGTATTTTTGCTTGAAGAAAGACACTGCTTTCCCTCCCCGCCTCTCCTTTAATGCTTTTTAAACACCTCTTGCATTTTTGTCCTCATTCTTGCCTTTCACCCCAGTTCCTGGGTAGATACTACGTGCTATACTTGATACAGTCTGAGCTATAAATAAGAAGCAGTTTGTTGGAAAGTAAAATTAGCAGGCCAGATTTTTCAAACACACTTCTAAGTCTGTGCCTAGCCACCTCAGAGTGTACATGTCCTCATTTTCTGAGGTGCTGAATCTTGTTGTTATCCTTGATTTCAATGGGAATTTGTGATGCTCAGGACTCCTGGAAATCAGGTCACTTTCATATTTGGGTCCTAAGCATGGACAGAAGACCCTGATCTCCACCACTCTGTTATTGGTGGAGAGATTAAGTCATGGGAAGGTTGGAAGCTTGTCCCAGGTCAGTCCCTTACCTAGCAGTAAAGTGAAGTGGGGATTTTGGGCAAGGAGGCATGTTCTGTGTATAAGGTAAAATAGAAGATTTTCAAGGAGTGACCATAGACTCGCTTACATCCCCGTGGTGAAACATTGCAAGTCCTTGAATTCACATCCGTCGTTTCACTTTGGCTTTTGTGAAATGTGGTTGTAGGCATTTGTCAAAAGCTGGAACCGTTACCCTGATGTGAATCTTGCCCAAAGGGTTTTGTCTGCAGATCCGCTGCAGGAATCCTGATGGAGGTTAACCACAGAAACTTTGTCTCTTTGTAATTATCCTAATGTGGTGCAAGCTCTGATCTCTTAGAGTCACTGGAAGCGTTGCTGTCCATGGGAGTACAACAGGGATTCAGTCAGGAGACATGGTGATAATATTTTTTTTAAGAAAATACAATCTGGAATTTAGGCATATGCAAAAATAAGCTGTGGGCCGTTCTTGCGTTCGTCCTCAGATGGAATTAGACTACCCAGCTGAGTGTACAGCACACTCAGCTCAGTCTGTATGCCACACTGAGCACAACTAGAAATGCCCACAGGTAGATTTCCTGGTCTTTGGTTCTTTGAGTGTCAAAAATCAACGAACATGCGAACAGGTACAGCAGGTTGTGCTCATGAAAATGCACTCTGCTGTGGTGCTGCTTGCTGAATAACACAGTTTGTGTTTTTGTTTAAGAGACACTGACATTACCCCAGTGATTTAGCTATTTGAGATCACAGTTTCCAGCCAGTATTCCACTAATGCAAAGGAAAATACTTTTGAGGTGCAGGTTATCATATGGATTGCTTCCTGTATGGGGGAGCTGGTACCCTGCTGTAAACCAACCAAAATACAGCTGCTACTGCTGGGGAAAAATAGCAGCTATATATCTTTTTTTCCCTGGGGTGGAGGCATAGTAATGCCATCTCGACTGCTGCTGTTGCCCTGGCTGGGGACACAGGGAACCAACACGTGCCTGTGCCGTGCTCTGGCTCCTGGGGCTGCCCCTGTGGCCAGTGCAGCTGCCGGGTGTGAAAGCTAAGACAGATTGACTTGATGCTGTCCCTGGTGCGTTTCATCCTTCTTTTGAGCCGTGCTATGCACTCAGCACACGCCGCTGAGAACCAAAGGAGGAATGGCTTAGCAGCTCTGCCCTTATCTTCACGCTTACAAGGCCTGCTGACCCAGGCAGGTGTTGGGAAATGGGCAGAGAAACAATTATATCTCTTCTAGTTTAGGAAAATCTGTAAACATGGTAGGAAGACCATAAAGGAAGTGGACCCCATGGCTACTTTACCCATGCCACAGAAGCTCACGCAAGAGAGCATCGTCAAGAGAGATGATGCATTTGTTCTACTGGAGTCATCTTATGGGGTCTCCTTGCTCTGGGACAAGTTGGGAAAACAGGGGCTCCGCAAGTGGGAGAAATGGCCAAATCTCACTGGAGTGCAGACATTGCATTTGCCTTTTAATTTGCTTTGTGCTTTAGAAAAAAAAAAACCCTAACTGTTGATTGCCTGCAAGCGGAGTAAGAGGGAGCAGCAGCTGGAGCAACAAAGGGAAGGAATGACAGAAGAGGGGCTAGTTTGATAGATGCTTGTTGACACTGCAAAGGGAGATAGTTACTTCACCTGCCACCAGGAAAATAGTTTTTGGCTTTTGACTGTGTTTTTGGCAGCTGTGCTTAGCACAGCTTTTGTAATTAAATTGAGCCTCTGGTTAGGAAGGCACAGACAGGAGATGATAAAAGCTGCAGAGGATCTGGTTGCTGGATTTCTCATTTCTACAGCTATGTAACTCAGGGCTCTGCTACACAAAACCAAAACACAGATAGAGTATCAAGCAGAAAGATGTTTGCATGCAGAGCATCCTGAGGAGGTTTTCTTTGTTAGCTCAAGAGCCTCCAACTTTTCCCTCCGAAGCCTTCTGTGTGCTCGTACGCCAAGATGAGTACTTGGCATCCCGCTCCACCGCTTGGAGCTTTGCTGGAGGAAGAGCAGCTGCTTCAGTCTATGTTTTCCATTCCCTCTCCCAACACAGCTTTTCCCACTTTGGGAAGAGTGTTTAAATAGCTACTTTAAACAAGCAAGGATTACAGGAGGAGGAGGTTAAAGCTAAATTTGACTTATGTGACTTCCAAAAGCTTTATCGTGGAGAGCTGATCTCCTATCAGTGCAGTGTGAAGCTGCAGCACTAGTGGCTTCAAGCTTGCTCACAGTCAGCCTCCTTGTTCCTCATTGCCTCCTTCCTTCTTCTGGGCTGCTGCCCTCCATCCTGCCCTTTGCCTTGATATCTGTAGATGTCTTCTCAATCCTCCCTCTGCCCAGTGCCTTCCCAGAGTTGCCTCCAAGCCACGCTGCTTCCTCTGTTGCCAGCCCCCTCCTGCTCCTTCCTTCTGGGGTCCTTCACGGTAGTACCTGGTCTGGTGGGGACTGGGAGCTCCTGAGCCTGGAGCTCAGTAGCTTGTTCTCGTTTGAAAGGAATGAGGACTGAGTTTCGAGGTCAGTTTACAAACTTAGGCCATGATGTGAAAGTGCTGGTCTGGCGTCGTCCCTGGCCTGCGCATGCTTAGCCATTTGTTCCATTTGACCATCTCGAGGTCATTTGGTGACCAGGTTAAAACTAACTTTCCTTTTGCCCATGTCGGAGCCCAGTTCAGCATCACTCCTCAGCACCGGAGATACTTGAGCCAGGCAGGGAAATCTCAGCCGCCCAGGCTTATACCAGCAACGCTCAGGTGTCACCTACAGCATAAGCCAAGCCCCAGGGCTGGCTGGCGCTGCTCCCTGAATGGCCTGGGCTGGAACCCCGTGCCTGTTCCTCGCTGTACGACCGGCAGAGTGGTTGTGTGAGCCCTCTGCCCCGGCCACTCGTGGGGGAGATCCTGCATCACTCCAGCAGTGGGAGGGAACGGCTGGCCTTGGCTGCTGACCTTGCATGCCAGCCGGTCTCATAGTGCTGCAATGACAGAGCACAGGTATATGTATGGGTGTGTATAGAGATATATATATATATATGGCTGTATACATATCCTCTCTATATAGGCACACAATGGCATGGGCATGCTCACAGGCCAAAGAAAATGAGGCCGAAACTTCATTAGCTAAAGCGCTACTTCACATCACTTTAAAGACCAACTTGCTAATGTGCGTAAAATCCCTGTCTCAGGTGGGCTGTCCTGTGCCTCTCTTCTTTTACACTCTTTTTATTGCTTTTGGCATTAAGGAGATGTATATTAAACACCCAGAATCTCACAATGGAAAGAGCAGAAGGCATGGGAATATATCTAAAAGACAAAGGAGAGATAAAAGAACAAGTGGAATGAAACCCTCTGCAACCTCCTTTCGAAGTAATTAGTTAGGTTAATGCTGAGTTTTTCTTTCGTTACAAACCCCAGGAGGTAACAGCTGGAGAAGCTCCCCTGAAGTGGGGCTCCTCAGAGCAGGGAAAGTCATCCTGGATGGCGTATGGCTGAGTAAAACTGCTTCAAAATACCGGTTGTGGGACAATCCCTGAGGGAAAAGCTGCTGTTCGAATGAGAGCACGACAGGAGAGGGGTCAGGCTAGCTCCACTTGTAACGGAGCTCGAGCAGTACAGGGGGACGCGTGGTTCCCCAGGGTAAGTTCACTAGATCCTTTGCATCATTTGTGCAGCTTGTGTGCCCAGTAAGTGCAGATCAAAACTGCCGCAGCAGTGCAAGCCTGCAAGCTGGAGAGGCCTGGGCGAGCGCGACGTGGAAATCTGGGTTTTTTTTTTTGTTGTTGTTTTGGTTTTTTTCCTTCTTCAGACTCTTGAAGTTTTGGTGGAGAAAGGAAAAAAGGTTCGTAGCCCAACAGCTCTTCCAGGAAACCGCTTTTACACTGAGCTTTTGCAGAGCGAGTCCTGCAGGCATTTTATGTGCATGAAAAACTAATGCAAAATTTTTTTGCTGCCAAGGCGCTTCTGTAAGAAGCAGAAGAGTCTGTGTGCTCTGCCAGGGCCTCTGCACCATTGCACTGCATTCCTGTTACCCCTGGAGCACTGCTCCCAGAGGACCCCTTCTTCCACATCCCAACATCCAGCTGCTGAAAGGTCCCCATGGAGAAGCCAGCAGTCGGTACTGCTGCATCTCAGGGGTGACTCCTCCCCCCATTCCCAGCACACCACACCTACCAGTGGGGTGTTTTGTTCTTTCCTTGCCCTTATCTGGATCTGTTCATCCCTAGCCTGAGGCTCGGGGAGCTTGCCACAAAGCACCCTACGGTGTACCTCAGTTTTGTGGCCTTTTTAATCTCCTGCTGAGGAGGGTAGTTTCTTTTCAAGGTTGTGTTTCCTCACCGGTGTGCTGCTGCCTGGCTTTGGACTCTTGCATTTTTAATCCCCCAAAGTTACTGGTTTAGTGGCAGGCGTGCTGGGCCAGTTTTGTTTTATAGTGCCAGTTCGCAGAGGTCCAAGCCGCTGTCTGTGCTGGAAGCCAAGCCCGGGAGAGCTGATGGGATGTGCTCGGGAGGTGAGCCCACAGCGCCCGTGAGTGCCAGCAAATACCCCCACTTTCTGAGAAGCTGAACACACCAGCTGTGCGTTGAGGCCAGCTGGTGGCTGGTGCTTGCTGTATGTGATCCACATGGCACCAGGAACCTTATGGTGTAAGTCTGAGAGCCAGGATTAATCATGGTGGTTCTATTCCCTGGACAAGGCTTACTGGGAGGAGACCTTTTGTATGCTGGTGCGGTGGGCAGGATGCAGTGCCTACCCAGAAATGCTGGAAATCAGCTGTTGTGCTCTGATTTGTTGCATGGGTGGGACAAAATGTTTGCAAGAGAGTCATCAGGGAGAAAAAAAAGGTCTAAAAAACCCCCATCTTTTCAGTGATGTGGATTCCAGGTGCTGAAAGATTTTGGAAAAGTGGGGCAACTCCTCCTCAGGTATTTAATATGAACATTAAGGTGTTAGAAATAAACCTCTGAGTGGGTTACTGTGTCCCACAGGCTGTGGAAAGCCCTGCTCCTGTCTGCGGAGTCTCTCAAGGACCGTGCGCTTGACCTGCTCTGACCAGACCTGCCCATTCCTACCCACTAGTGAGCCACGCTGACACACAGTTACTGTAAGCAGAGGGTTATCTTGGGCTTGAAGGTACCACTAGGCACCGAGGGACATAAGGGAGTGCTTAGGTGCCAGATTAATTGTTTTGGGGACTGAGTGCTGATAGCACGGCATGTTCCCTAACGAGGAGATGGACTCTCCAATAATTTAATAGAATCCTGCTGTGGGTTCTGATTTACCTCTGACAAGTTAAACCACTGCCAGATCAATACTGTGCTCTGTTGCAGTAAATAGGCTTGATTTTAAGTATTGAGTAAGAATTTATTTCAGATTAAGGGGCGATTTTTTTAAAGGACAGAGCACACTGGTCTTTCAAGTAAAGAGCAGATCAAGCCTGTGGATGGCTGCTGGGCCCCGCTGGTCCAGATCTCGGCTTCTGCCAAGGCTTGCTCGGGGACCCAGTGAAAGCAGGGGTACATCTCTTCCCTGGGAACTGGAAGGTGGCAGAGATCTCAGGTGTACCCTTGATTGGAGCAATTTCACTTTGAACCAGCTTGTTTTGAACCACCAGTCAGTTTTGTAAGTGAACTGAGGACTTGAGGAGAATACCCGTAAAAATAAATCCCATTTCCACCAGGTAAAGTGCGTTCGCGTGGGTCTGGGCCCCAGCACCTGCCGCTGTGGTGGTGTGTCTTCTTCTCCAGCCCATGATGGGGATGTGTGTGGGGAGAGTGAGCTGTCAAAGCATCCCTGAAAGAGGTTTGTTGTGCATGGGGCTACCAGTTCCACTCTGGGAAAGAGACCCTTCAGGTAGCAGTAAAACCACGCTGCTGAAATGGTATCGTCATTCTAAGGAAATGTAAAGCTGTTCTGTCTAGGAAGAGCCTGTTTCACTAGTCGTTTTCTGGTGCGCTCAGCTTTTTATATGTCAAGAGCAACGTCCATGTCCCTCTTCTTATCTTGGAAAACCATTCCCAGGCGTGAGACAATGGCTGGGCTCTGCTACCACACATCACACCAAGTACGGTCCCACGGGACAGTGCAGAGACTAGAGTAACTGACCCAGTGAGAGTGTTAGAAACCAAACTAATTATGGTGGATACATAGCTTCGACATTTTCATTGTGTCACGATTGTTTAATCCTTTCCTTAATCCCCTAATGCTGCTCAGTAGACTTTCCTTGTGTTATCTTCATTGTCTTGCTAATAAGATGTTGCACGTACCAGAGATTTACACTGAAAGGTATTAGGGAGGATTATATGAAGATTAGACAAGAAGTACTCACAAAAGGTTGGAGATTTCTTAGTACCAAAATTCTTAATTTCTATAGTGCAAGGATTTTACTTTTTGAAAATAATTTGTAGAGGATTTCTGCTAGAAAATTCAAAAAGTTGCTACTGTTCAAAAGAATTCTCTTGAACTTCAGCGCCAGTTGTTTTTCAGACTGGCACTAGCTGAATTTGTCATCTGGGGTTTTTTGTTTGGTTTGGTTTGTTTGTTTGGTTTTTTAAGGTGGACCCAAATTCTGCGGGGGGGAAGAGGGGGAATTAAACTCACATGGGATCTCTCTAATGCTGGACCAGGTATTCGTGAGCATCCTCCATGGTACCCCTGCTGATAAGTGCAGATGGACTTTGTCACTCAGCAGAGATGACTGATTTCAGAGGAGCGGTGCGGGTGCTGGAAGACTTTTTATGCTGAGCCTTGACAGCTACAGTTACTTAACTGCTAAGTGGAAGGACTGGCTGTGGTGGAATAAGGCTGATGTCTTGCAGCTGAGATTTTGGGCTGCTATTTTGTCATCAGTAAATAAATGTAGCTGGAATTTTGCAGAAGCAAAGCCACCCTGGCATCAGGTCAGCACTTAAAATGGAAAATAAAAATGGTTTTAAATAAAATAGCAGAAACCAAGGGGTGGTAGATTTTATGAATAACTATCAGAGCTACTGGAAATTAATCTTACTGGAGGGCCTTGAACGAGAATCACCCATTGAATTGGGACTTGGTCACATTCTCCTTCAAAAGCTACAACACTGTGTTCAACATCAGCTCCTGAAGCCAAGCTGGGACAGCGTGGCTTGTCCATGTTCCTTCCCTATGAAGTCCTGATGCTCTCCTGTAGGAGTCTTTCACAAGGCTTCACATCTGCCTTGGGAATCTTCCAAAATCCGGTGTCTGATGCTAGCGGGTGTCAGACTGTTTTGACTTCTAGAGATCTAAATTCATTCCAAAGAAGACACAGAAGCCCAGATAATAAGTGGTGCTTGCTGGCAGCAGGCTTGCTTTTCTTTCTAACATTTTGTGCCTGTCCTTACTAGTGGTCCTGAGTTGCCTGTGGTATACAGGTTGGAAAACACCACTTGCAATGATTTGGATGCAGTGCCGGGATGCTTATTTGGGAATTCTGCAGAGCATCCTACTTCTGACACGCATTCTGAGCTCACAGTATGTTTCCTTCACCCTAGTTTTTATTATTAGCTCAGCTAATAATAGCTGGCTTTTATTATTAGCACCTTTTTATTATTAGCTCAGTGTTGCTTGATGAATATAGGTTGAGTGAATGAATGGGACAAGCTAAATGAAATGCAAGGCCTTTACTTTCAGGAGGGCTTAAGTACCCGAATGTAGTCACGTTGAAGGACTGGTATTTCTGAGTATGTTTAGCACCGTCTGGAGATCTGTTCTTCATTGGGAGGTAAAAATATTTATGGTAGAATATGGACCTACTATGTCCTTGTGCTCTGAGGGGGTCAACTCTACTTCATCCATGCTGGACAGCCTGATCTGAAAACCCTCCTGCAATGGGAATTTTCTACCCGGCATCATCTAATTTAGTGGTTCACTGTTCTCCTTGTTTAACAGTTGGTCTGCTGTCCCACTGAACTTTCCATTAATGCAATTAAAGTCTCTTGCACCTGGCCCTGTCAGCACAGACATGCATAATTAATCTTTTCTTTTGCGCAGGAACCTTCTACACACATGAGGATGACTTGTTGTCTCCCTCCTATCTAATTAAAGTTGTTTGACCCCTGTTCTTTCCACCTTCACACACAGACTGTGGAGTTTTTTTAGACCTCTGATCGCACTAGTCCTTTTTCAGGTCTTTTCTGAAGCTTCAGATCTTGCTTTAAAAGCTCTGTGAATTCTGCACCCAGCCTTTAAAATTAGAGGGGCTGTGAAATGTAATGCAGCACCGCTCACATGACAACAAACATTACCTCATGCTATAATTTGTCCTAAAAACTGGTTACATTTCTTCATCCAAGGCACTTGGTGGTGCCATCTGGGTTGGTAGGGCTTGCAGTGTTGGATGGTGCAAACTCCTTTTCCTACCACAGAACCTGCTTAGACAGGAACACGCTGGTGGCTACGTTTTGGGACTAGCCAGCCCTGGATTTCGAGCCCGCTCTGCTATTCTGATTACGGTATTGAAAAAAGCCCTAAGCCATCTAATTACCTGCTGGCTACCCAAAAGATCGCAAAGATGAGAAGT
The DNA here is from genome assembly GCF_000708025.1 of Charadrius vociferus. Lineage (NCBI taxonomy): Eukaryota > Metazoa > Chordata > Aves > Charadriiformes > Charadriidae > Charadrius > Charadrius vociferus. Next base: position 5,900,863 of record NW_009661375.1, on the reverse strand, counting down.
GATTTGCTGCCTCACTGACATGCTCTAGTCATGATGACAAGCACAACAGGAAAGTTTTCTCAACTCAGATGCTCTCTTGTGGTAAAGAAGAGGCACTCCACAACCGCAAACCCTGAAAATGGAGACGTATTTCACTCATGGCAGCTTTGTTAATAAAACATTAGGAAAGCAAATAATTATCTGACATGCAATTACATCTGAGCTGTTTTCCTCAGGAAAAAAAAACCAAAATCCACAATATAAGTGTTGGGAGCCTGATTTTATTATTCTGTCTGGAAGGTCTGTATTGAATATTTGAAATTGATACCAGATTTATTCCATATTGTTGAACAGACTGTGGGTTGGTTGTCTGCTTGTGCTGTGTTTTACTTCCAGTGTGTTTCTGAGTGGCCGGGCTGAAGTAGGAACCTTTCTCGCAATCTCTTAAATTTGGCAAGAGTTTGAAATTCAGGTGACTTTTGATGCCCAGACTCTGGGTAGCTGAAGGCTACCCGGGTAGTTTTTCAGAAGCTCATGGCATGATCTTGTAGCTGTAGCATTTTGCCAGCGCTGCTTCTGAAACGAGCTGATGGTTCCACCTCAAGCAGGGAGGCTGTTTTGTAGGGAGTCCGGTGAGCTCTGGTTTCTCAAATGAGGTCTGTGCGTGCTACAGATGAAATTTCTGTGTGTTCCCCATGAGGTTCTTGCTCTTCACTACGCCTGGCTGTCAGTAAAGCCCCGACGCTGGAATTCATGATGGAGTACTAAACACATTTTGTCTTGTTAATTCAGGGTTAGGACAGCAGGATCCATTCGACCTGGCAGAGGCTCTGAGGCCAGTAACACCATGTGCAGCTGAAATAATTCCTCTTGAATACTTCCTGGTTTTATTTTCTTGAGCAGCTTTTTGGTTTTTATTCTTCTGTAAATGTGAATGAGTTTCTAATGTTGGAGGTAACTTTTAATGTTTTTGTCAACCTGAAATCCATGTCTTATTTCTTATTAATGTCGAAATATTGAAGATGCATCTAAGTTGATATACTCGCTGTGCCCGTGAAACGCAGAATGACTTTTATTAAAATTGAAAAACAGCTCTCCATGTCCACAATTTATATGTTTCCTTATAACTTTAATTGCATGAAAAGATTAATATTTCTTACTGTATGATGTTTTCATCTTACAACAGAATAAAAATACTAAGAAGCTGCATTGCCAGCTCTGGAGATACTAGCATGTATCTCCTGATCATTGCGGGTGGGCAGTTTAAGTTTCAAAAGTTGCATGATTTAGAAAAAAGCTGAGGTTTGTTTTAACTAAAATTTTTAATCCCTGTGCTTCCCAGGAAAAGCTTGGAAACGCTGGTTGTCAGGTCTATAAAATAACATGGCAAATAAAGAGCTTTCCAAAAGCTGTGCAACAGAAGATGTTAATACTTTCAGGTCAGTTGACTACTTCTGATGGGGAGGGGTGCTGATATTGGGGGAACCATCAGATACTTTGGGTTTATTATAAGGAACCTATTGCAGTGATGTGTAGCATCTTACCCACTTGGTAGCATCAAAACTGTTAGGAACCTGTCAGGTGCATGCAGGATTTGGTCTCTGGTAGCCAAGATACAACCAGCTGTCAGTGTGGCCTGAGTGCTTCTGAACTGGTTTCACAGTGGTGTGGGAGCTGGCAGCAGTCAGCAAGTCAGCAGCAGCTCCTTGACGTCTGGTGGGACACAGTGGACTGAAAAGGCCTTTGCTCGTGGCAGCAGGGAGAAGCTTTCCCATCCTGGATGACAGCTGAGTGCCGCTGCAAACCTTCACATCATCATCTTTGAGTGGATGCTTAACTGGTGCCGTTAATCTTATTTCTGGAACTTGGCTGCTTGGGAAGCCTAAAAATAGATCACATTACATTTTTCGGTTAGAAAAACAGGGTGGGTATTAAAGAGTGAATTCCTGGGCTGATTTACTGAAAATAGCAACCCATGTTACCATGAACTGGAGATCAGCATATAAACATCCAGCCCCCAAGGGAATTAAAATCTTTTCAGATTTAGTAGGCATTTCTTGCAGTTACTAGGTGAGATTTTAGCAGGCAATGAGTACTCTGCTTCCTGGTATTTGCAGAATGCCAGAAAATGTGGATAAAGCTCAGTTTCTGCCTCAGTGAACAAAACGCACGAGACTTTAGTGTGCCTTCAGTATGAATATTCTCAAACAAATCGTACCTGGTGATTAGCAAGGTTGAGGTTAAGGCGGTTGTTGTACCATAAGCCAAGTGATGGCTGGGAGAGGCAGCCATGGGAAATGCCATTGCAGAATCATTTGCCTGGTTCTGGCTCATTGGATAGAAGATCTGGAGAAGACAGGCAGGAACTCGCTACTGCTGCCGTGGTGTTTTTTCTGCCTTCCATCAGTAAGGTGTGGAGAACACAGTTGCTGTGTATGAGAGGGACTCTCTAAGCACTTAAATACTTGGAGTTGGGGCTGCCCTGCGTTGCGCAGCCCTGCTTCTCTGGCAGGTGTATGAGTCCGGCGTTCACCACCGGACTTGTGCGTACAGACTTGTGGATGCTGGTTAATTTACACTTGGGGAATGATTAATTGCCATATCTCTGTGGTGGAGTTGTGTGTTTGGTGATGCGGCCACTGGATGTGTGGGCTCAGAGAGTTGGTCACTCCAGCAGATATCACAGAGGGAGAAGGTGTGCGCAGTCTTGTCCCCACCACAGGTTGTGTGAGCACACTTTGGTGGGGCTGAAGGACCGTGACCTGCCTGGTAGCTGTTAGTGCTGTGTTTATCAGAGCAGAGCTGACATTCTGGATTGTTGAGCAGAGGTATCCAACAGTATTGAAGCCAGTGAGAGTTTTGTCCAAGTTAAGACAGAGTAAGGAATTCAGGATTCTTTTTTCTTCAAGCCTTGAAAGTTGTTTTGGATTGAGTTTCCCAGTTGAATTGTGTAACATTTGCTGTATGCTTCTGGTTTTGCTAGAAGCAAGGTAAAAGTTCAAACTAAAGCCCTGACTTCACTATACATAAAAATCCCTTTTGTAGGATACATCTGTTTTGATCTTAGTTTGACTGTTTTTCTCTTCTGCGTCTTGCGTCTAATTTATATTCCAGCAGGATAAAATGAACTTGATAATGGCCTTTTAGCTTGTCATCTTAAAACAAATGCTCAGCCTGGAAGAGCCAATAAAAGTCATGTTTATGAGCATCTTACAGTCTAGTGATCAGGAATGGACTGACCTGTGGGCTGCAGGGACGTATGCAAAGTGGATTTCATACAGACCTTATAGGTGGTGGTGTTCAAACAAATAAAGACTACAGTTTTGGATCTGAACACTGTTCCAAAATTGATTAGAGTCAAAGCAAGTCCTTTTATGTCTTTATCAGGCATTCACATAAAGTGTTTCCCATTGGGAGCATCTACCCTAATTAGGGTGTCTGAGAGCCAGATGTTCAGGTGTGAGCAAGTCTCCTCACCACCATCATAGCCAGTGGGAAGAAGCAGGTGCCTTCAGAGAGTTACTAATCTCAGTTTATAATGGACATCTAAAAGAGACCAGGTGAGTTGTATTCTAGAGTTGTCGGTTTCCCATCACTCACCTTAAAAAGATTTTGGTATAGCTGGTTCAGAATTTGGTGTCCAAAGTCAAGTCAGATGCATCGTATTAGCAGTGTGGAAATTTGGTGTTTCATGTACTCGTGCAGCGTTTTTCCTTTAGCCGAGATGATTCTGTCTCCCTGGGGCCTGAACCCACTTGCCGTCTTCTCTGCATCAGATATTCTATCGCTCATCATCGGGGTTATATTAATATTGTCATTTTGGTTATTAATTGTTTCCCATAGAGAAGAAAAACCACCTCCCTATACTGAGCCTGACATAGCTCAATTTGTTCATTGCTGAGGACTATAGACACCATAACCAATAAGTGACACAAGATGGTGTAGTGTCCTTCATGGGGAACTTATCCTTTATATCTTACTACAAGGTAAACCTCCAAATGATTGTACTCTCTCTTGCCAGTTTTGTCAGAAGAAACTGAGTCCACCTGTGGCTGGAGTGCAGTTTTTTGCAAGCAAATATCCATTGATGTGGGGCTGACGCTTTAGATAAACCTGTGGTTACCTGGAGTTCAACTACAGCTTTTGATGTAGGTTGCAACTTCCGTGAAGAAGAGTAAATAGCCTTTACTTTTGCAGCAGGTCCCTTAAATATGTATGACTAACTGCTGCAAACAGAGATGTTGCAAGCTGAGAGGACAGTGTATATTTTGATGGTATCAGTCCCTTCCTGCTCTGAGCGTGGAGTACTTGTTAGTGGATGTGATTCAGCACTCCCTTAATTCTGACTCTGCTTCCAGCGCTAGTTTGCTGCCTGGTTAGTGACTCAGCAGCCTCGCAGCTTCCCCGTGCTCTCGTCTGGATTAATATTTACCGAGGCAGGGGACAGAGAGTGCTGCAGGCAGCGTGCGCCGTACCTCCACGTGGAGGGTGGTAGGAAGCAATCTGGATGCGGTTCAGATGGGACCGCTGGGACACCGGGGGAGGAGGCATCTCCCCTGAGACACACCTCGTTCAACGATTGCCTTTTGCAATAAAACTGGTGCAAGGGAATGGATATTTCATCTGGCTTGAGACTTTGGGTAGTGTCTTAACAGTGTTTGCCTTAACCGGGAGCAGATGGGGAGGTTGCGAGGGGGCAGCCTGGGTTATCATTTACACTCTGTAGATGCACACTGTATCATTTACACTGCTGTAATTCATACTGCGTGTTTCCTTGACAAATAGGGACTCCTTGATACGTAGATAAATTATGTGAGCATTGGATTGTATTGGGATTTGTTAATTCTAGACTGCTGAGCCAGCACATCCAGCAGTGGCTGACGGTGATGTGGGGCTGAGGGTCAGAGGAGTTGTGAGCCAGATGCCAGGTATCTCACACCTTCCACTCCCTCCAAATAAGAAAACTTTTAACATAGTGCAGACTGAAAGCACAGAGCTTGAGGCAAGCAACAATGTACGAATATCTGTTTTAGAGGGGTACCTGGAAACCAGTTTACTCTTGTATTTTTGGGGGAAAACCCCCATATTTTCCCACTGTGGTGCCTTGCATAAATGTGAGGTGAGTAAGGTGGCACAGAACCGTAGATTTCATGTTTACTTGTGATCTGTGGAGTAATTATCATGCCAACCTGGTAAATTTGGACATCACATTCCACTTGTGGATGGATTTGTGTCTGATGTAGCTCAGGAGAGAGGGACAGAGCTTGCTTCTCTTACTTCTGCTCCATATGATTTCTTTTCTTCAGCACATATAGAGTGTCAATCGAGAGTACATAGGAAGGATCAGAGGACCTATATGAACAGGATCTTATTCAGAAATGCAATCAGCTATTCATAGTAGGCGCAGAAACAGATGGCCAAAGTTCTTGCTTGTGTAGTCAGAGAAGCTGATGCTTTTCAAGCTGCGGTCTTTGATGCGAGTTATAGGTACTGATCACACATATTTTTAAAACAGTTTTGTATCTGTTTCTTTTCTTTTCTGACTGTTGTATGAAATGGAGATTGCTGGGGTAGATACTTGAAAGAGTGCTTTGTGGGTTTGAATATGGCTTCTGAGTTACAGTGGTAAAATTATGGCTGATTTTCCTTCAAAAAAAAAATGCAGCAACTTTTAGCTGCAATCACGTTCTGCTGTTAAGGTTGAAATTGTCTGAAAGAAACGTCTCGAATTGCTTGACATTGTCTCATGCATTTCATCCTCACCATTGTTAAGGTTCGTTAATGATTCCATTATAAGCCCCTATTTGCAGAAATGGTTTTCTAAAAACAATCTCTGTGTTATATTATTATGTTGTTTGTATTATAGAAATGCTCAAGGACTAGACATGTATTAATAGATAGCCTTGTGATTGTGGAGCCAGCAATTACTTCACTGGTGATTACTCTATCACAAAGTCTGCTGACTCTCGGCACTTTGGAGGGGAGAATAAAATTCCTTCTGCATATTGGGAAGATGATTTTCTTTGGAATAGTCGTTGTTACACAGTGCTGGAAATCCTCTGCATGCAGATAAGCAGTAAAAGCCGGTTAGCTTTATGCAATGCAGTGTGATGCTTTGGAAAAGACTGTCACTGTGAAGAGCCTTATCAGTCACAGGGGATGTAGTGAAGATCCTAAAGGAGAGCTCCAAGCCTTCCAGGAGAGGACATGCTGGGTGGAAAACCAGGCAACTGTAACCGTTTTTTTTGCCTTATGCTTCTTCCATAGTGTCCCCCAGGTACTTGACACTGGGGCAGGATGGCCTTGGGAGAGGGAGTGATGAGATACTCTCTCCTTTCTCTTTC